>NW_028186249.1:887226-1199238 GCF_003343005.1 Rhea americana
AAAAAAAAAAAAAAAAAAAAAGACGTTTTTACATGCAGATGTTTGGACATCAGCAGATCCTATTCTGCCACAAGCTTACTTGTCCTCAGGAACTTGAAAGATCTCTTTTTAATAATAAATCTTCCTTCTGCATGTTATGTTTAGCTGAGTAGCAGCTCAAGACACAGACTCATTATGTGTTTGTGCAGTACCTCCCTGGGCTCCTGGCTGAGCTGCATTACTGTAGTAGTGGTAGCTATGACTGCTGTATAGACACGGGACTTCAACAAGCGTGGTAGTCACCACAGTGAAGGCTGTACAGGGATATCAAGAATGAATCAAGAGCGTTGCTAGTGAGACATCGTTCAGTTGTGCATTTATTTCACAAAAAAAGCACAGTATGGTCAGATTTTGTTCATCTGTAAAATAAAACTGTTGGCTCTTATCCTAGAACTACGACAGCCTATTGAGAATGATGATGAAAGCATGTCACTTGGGCTGCAGAGTTAGAAGCAGTACAGTCTATCTCCCTCTGCCTTAGATTTATGCAACAGAAGTTTTACTAAACATTTTGTTTTAGACAGAGGGGTTTTTTTTCATTGAAAATACTCAGCCCTAGGAACTCCAGAATATTTTGCAAAAATTTGCTTAAGTTTCAGTGCACAGCTCCGTTGAGAAATGTTTCTTAGAAATTGTGAGGACATAGATTCCTTCCGACACTTTTTTTTGAATTTTGGCTTTTCCACTCAAAACTGCCTTTGCTTTTTGAATGTCTTTATTTTGTTTTGCTTTGGATTTTGAATATAATTTTCACTTGTTCAAAACTACAAAGCAGTGCTTCTCTTTTAAGTTTTACCAAAGTAGTTCATTCTGCCTGGAACTGCTATCATTTTTTTGATTTGATGAGGTATCAAAAAAAATCGTTATAACTTGGATTTGTTTACTTTTTGATTGATCATGAGTCAAAAATCATTCATATGGACAGTTGGCTTCTGACAATTCAATCTTAGCAACTTGCAGTGCAAGGGACATAGCAAGCATAGGAGTATAGAAATAAAGATCTGCAGAGAAATATTGCATTAAGAAAAAATGAGCATATTAGCTGGAAAAACTACAGGCATGGATGAGGCTTAGAAGTATTGAAAGGAGGGGTAGGTTCATCTTAAGCTTACTGAACCTCATCAAAAAATTGTTATCTTTGGAAATATATTAAAATGAGTTTCACAGCAATGAAAAATCTTTTCAATGAAAAATAAATCCCCCTCTCTCATACACACATTATCTAAGATGTCCATTTGCATTAAAAAAATGTTATTAAAAGAGACATTTTTTTTTTCATTTTCAGTAACTGAAAACTGTATTTTTTAGATCAATTTTCAACTTGAAGCTATTGAGGTTGTAGCTATTCAGGTTTTAGTTTTCTTTTGAATATTATTGTCTTATTAATTAAAATCCCCCCAAACAGCTTTCTGTCATCTTTAGGTACTCTGAATATATTTTAATTTTAATTAGGCTGTAATACATAGATATTTAAAGTGGTTACACATAGAATGTGATTGAGATGAGATGTAAATCAGTTAGTTTATCATAGTCATTACCTCTGACATACAGGCTCAGAAGCACTTGTATAGCAATGCCACATTTGCACAAAAATTCAGGCAGACCTGGGCCCTGTGGAGCAACAGTAGTTGTTTCCTCTAGCACTGTCCTACATTTAAAGTGAGAAAATGTAGACGTGGGAAATTGCTGTCCAGGGAGTAGCCAATCATAATTTAGATGGGCCTTTCCCTCCAAAGGCAAGTCTAAGTGCATGTACGTGGAGATGCAATGACTGTCTTCAGTGGATGCTTTTATTTGCTCAAGCACAGTTATTATTTATGAAGAAAGGTAAAGTAACAGCAGCTGCTAATGGGAAAATGTGAAAAAAAATCTCATTTTCCTGACATTGTAGTACTTTCTAACTCAACACTGTTCCACCAACAGGAGCTCTCTCAAACCTTCCTGAAGGAGGAAGAGGGAGAAGAATCCTGCTGAGGATAACCAGACTGATGTTCCAATGGGAACTGGCTGCCCCACACTTGGATTTCACCACCAACACAGCAGAGCACAATCAAGCACAGGGATATGCAAGCTCTGTGTAAACAAGGCTGCTCAGGGACTCAAGCAAAGCCCAGAGCTCAGTGCAGATTAATTTTGTCTAGTTTTTGGCAGTCTCAGAAGTTTTCTTGACAGAGTAAATTAGGCAGTGTTGAGCTCCATGGCTAGACTTCTTCCGGGACCTGAGCGAGTGCTTTTAAAGCTAGAGCAAATATGCCTACACTGGAGTGCATAGAAACCCTATGACAGTGCCATTTCGTGACAGAATCATGAGACCCATTTAGTGTTGGGATATTCAACACACAGTATCTTCCCCATTGCCAAAGAAAGGGTAAAAGGTCATTAGAATAAATGAGAAAGAAGATTTCTGTGTTTAATTGCATTCTTTGGACACTGAAGGGAAATGGTCTTCAAAACAGCCACCCACCAGACAAGGATAAACAGATCCCTGCTAAACAAGCTGAACTTCACATCAGCCTACTGGGATCTCCTCTGGAGTCCCTCAGCAGGAAAATGTGCACTTCTTTATCATCATTTTCGCACATCTTTTCTTTCCTCCTCCACACTCCTAATCTCTTTTTCACTGTCACTCCAACTTTGCACATCCCCACTATCTCCTTTCCCCACTGGCTGCCAGGACTTCCTCATATCAAAAAGGCTTCCCTGTCAAATTAACATCTACATTAGGTGAGTGATAAGAGAACATCTTCTCCCCTCTTTCAATCATCACTTGAAGGTCTCACTGGCTCAGGAAAATGAGGAACACTAACCTGTTTGCCCTTGGGAGCTGTAGCTGTGAAGGCTGAAAATGTATTTACTTCAGAAGGAAAGGTCCTATTCTGAAATAATGTGTTTGTGTCATGCTTGTTCAGTCTTGCCACATCTGGAATGCTGTCACTTTCCTGAAAAGATTCAAGGTAAAAAGAATAATACCTACTCACTGAATGATCATACAGCTTGACTGAGTCAACTGTTTTTTAAAGTGGTACTTGAATTCTTCATCTTAAGAATTAAGAAACACAACCTCTGTAAATCCTTCTTACTTTCTGTCACAATGACTTGTGACATTGTTTATGTGGTTATCTGCACTATCAGCTTGTTTTTTYATATATTCTGGTATATTCCCAGCTCTTCTCCTAGACAGCCCTTTCCACTTCCTGGCTCATATTGCATGAACGTTTTTTATAATACATCTTTCATCTGTTTCTAAAAATGCTTTGATCAAAATCTCCCTTCTGAGAACTGAATGTGGTTTGAATCATCAAGTCATGGCTATTGTTAACAAAAGTAAAGAACTGCCTTTTAATGATTTTGTTGGTTTTCGTGTGATCCAAAAAGAAATCATTGTGAATATACCTGCAAGTATCAGATGTGATAGATCTAGTCCCTTAGCGCTTGTTTTGTGTGAATTGTTTTTCCTTTTTTTATTACTATTGTTAAAAATTTCCGTACAATTTTCCAACCTGTTTTGTTTGTTTTTATTTTTTAAACAAAAATTTGTTTGTCTTTTTCTTTTTCTTTGGAGAGGAAATACTTTTTGAGAAAAGAAGATTTTTCAGGGCAAGTCTGTTTGCAGAAAAAACTATTCTATGGATGTTTATATCTTGAAGCTGCTCCAGRAAGGTAACACATGGCGATACTTGTCAATGAGCATTTTCACCTTTGAGCCTGCAAGTTTTTTTTTTTTTCTCTCCCCAAAACTTTGTGGTAGAGATCAATGGAAGGCCCACTCATCCACATAGGACTCCCAAGTCACCCTTTGGTGGCAGGACTTTCCCACATCTGGTCTCAAGATGTCTTCATTCCCAAAGAAAAGAGCAAGCCAAGGAAGGACTACATGCAATATGAATTCTCCACAGCTAAGACAGCCAGCTATCCTTCTCCAGTGCACTTGGACTCATGAGTGTTGACACCGAAAGTTTCAGCTCTGGGATGGGAATGGAGAATCAGAATCCTACAAGGCTGGGGGCAATCTGCTTTGTGTATCCCTATACACTCGAACCTTGTGGGCATATGCTACTCATTAAAAGCAACCATTTGTGCGGSATACAGGTAGTGTGCTTTCACTTGGTAGTTTTGACATTAAAATCTTATTTTGTGATTTACTAATTTTAGGGGTGGGGGAGRTAATGTATCTTCACTTGCAGATGTCCTATGTTGAAGAATCCACCAAAGCCAGTCCACTCTAGCTGGTCTAGCCTCGGGCTTTCCTAAATCTGGATATTTCACTTCCAGGCTGAACTCATTATGCAACCAACAACGACTTGATCTCTTTATGCCTCTATCTGCTCAATTAGAGAGCTGTCTGCCATCAGAAATGCTCCTGACAGAAGAAGTTTCAGATTGATCTGTTAAGCATCTCCAAATATCCAGTCTGACTCCTGATCTTAGGTTGTGACCATATCTCTTTTCTGCGTAYTTTCTGAATTCTTCCTCTGCCCAGAGCCATCCAGTCCATCTGTTACCCTCCCATCCTGGACCTGGAAAAAATAAAATCTCAGAAAGTAGCCATGAGGGAAAAATATCTCTCATTTAATGCCTTCTGTCTTTTAAGACATCACCTACCCCATCTGACACTGTATTTCCAACCACTTGATTTTGCCCTTGAACAACGCTGCAATTAAGTAAGTGTGGGAATAGAGATGTGACCCATTTGAGGTTTTGTTTCTATTCAGATGAGAGCTAATCCTCCCTGCAAGTCTGAACATTTCTTTTCCTGATGAATTGTTTATTTTTGATTCTGGATGATTTCTAAGAATAGCAGTATGAGTTCCATACAAATTTACTCTTACACTTTGATTCATTGCACTTAAAGACTCTGTTGTCATTCCCCCAAGTGTTGGCATGAAATATTTGACAATCTTCAATAGAGAAAATTCCTAGAATATAAGAACAAGACCTTGTGCTTTGACTTCATTTTCTTTTTCTTTCTATACAGATGCAAATGGATGTTTATTTTTCATTATAAATGCCACAGGATTTTTAAAGGCATGTTCCTTTCGGTTTTCAGAATGACTCTTTTCCGGCATTATATTTGCCCAGGCTTTTACTCTTTGTTCTCTGCGGATGTTATTCTAGTGGGCCAGCACTCCCATAGGAAACACAGCTATGGCCTCACTGTGATGTGTGCTTTCCAGAGCAGCACGGGGTTTGCTAAACTGGCTTGGGATTAGGCAGTAGCCATAGAGTCAGTGGCAGAAGTGACTGCCTTGAAGGGAAACATCTCTCCCAGTGTATATATCTGCATAGCTKGATCAGGAGAGAGTAGGATAGCAAGCCAGCAGATGGAGAAGGCACCTGTAGTGGGACTCTGTGGGGTCCCAGGTCCCCTCCCATCGCAGAGCTCTTCCAAACCTTACATGGACTAGGGCATCGTGTGATCAGGTTGCAGTGTGCGTGAATTGATGGAGAGGCCAGAGCTTGGGACTGCCTCTGTTGCAGTTCATTAGGATGCTCCAACAGATCTCTGACTGCCCTGTAAAATCTATCCTTGCCCTAGGGTTAGCTTTGGCTCCARCTGCTGAACTAGAAATCATAGAGATGTTAAACTGGGGGGTAGCATTAGCTCTTCTGCCATTTGTCAGTGGAACATACAGGTGGGAATCTCCCACTACAGCTTGCATATGAATAGCAATGTTAATCTCAGTGTAAAGGGATCTCTGCAGATTTTCTTGGGCTATATTCTCATATCTGATGTAAGTCTCTTTCTGGCTTGTGCTTTCCAGCACCTCTTTCCTTTGCAAGGAGATTAACCTTTGCAATGAGATTTAGCATACAGTATTAGTTCCACCCAGATTATTTAATGCCTTTTGACCTTGGCACCTTTATAAGCATCCCAAATCACCCAAATTATTCCCAAATTTTTCCTCCTTCTTCTTCTTCTTCTTCTTCTTTTTTTTTTTTTTTTCCTTTTTAAAACAAGATTTCCTCACCTTCCACTCTTTCAGGAATCACTCTGGCTCTAGGGTAATGTCAGGTTCTTGTGAGTGTTAGAGAACTTCCTGGTGGCCTGGTGCTTCAATCCAACATCCACCCACATTTGTGGTGCCTTTGAACCAGTTATAAATAGATTGAGTTCATGCAACTGTTTCATGTGTAACCATGGAACTAAGGGGAAGTGACTCAGATCTCATGTACAACATACAGGCTCTGGTGTCATCCCAGCCATCCATCAATGCTGAAACCATTATGAAATCCAGAAGAGATTCTGACATGCAAGTGCTCACCCCTCTATGGGAGAGTTGGGGAGATTAAAAAAAAAAAAAAAAAAAGTAGCAAGCAAGCAAACTGGCAGAGCTCCTGCCACAAGGAATGAATTTGCACACACACTTTGATCCCTTTATGATTTTTTTTATTTGTGTTAGCCACATCCTCTTCGCTGCACCACTCAGCAAAAGATGCTTTAAATTAGATGAGGCTTGGAAAACACTCTCTTTGTGGTTCCCTTCCCCCAGCCTTGCCTGCCCCCAAGGCTTAGTCTTGGTCTGGTAGCCAGAGCCTTGCCTAGTATGAAACTGGCACAAATGAAAAGATAGATAAATAAACATCCAGGAATCTTGTTTGTCATATTTAATCAATCACGTTTCCCAAACAGACCAGTCAAAAAAATGTGTAGCAGTGTTTACAGCATCCTGATTGAAAGCTATATCCGTGCATATAATACCATTTCTGGATGTAGCTCCAGTTTCACATGAAGGCAGCTATCATCCTGTCTGCACTTACCACTGCGAAGAGCAATCTTTGCTTTCCTTTCTTCTCTTGTTCCTGCCCAGTCCTCTATCACTTGCACATTCATTTCTGTTCACCTGAACTTTTTTTTTTTTTTTTTTTTTTTTTTTTAATTCTTTCTAAAGGGTTCTGGTGACTGTTGCCCAATTCCATGGTTTCCTGGTACTCTTTCAGTGATAAGCAAATTACTCGCTGCCCTAATGGAAGTGGTACAGTGCAGGCACTGAATGATATGGTTTTGGATCATCATGAGCCACGTGTCAGGTACTCTGCACTGAGACTGGGAGTAGCAACTCTGCTAGCGTCTAGGTGGGAAAAGACACCGCCAAAAACAGGCCAAGTCCATGCAAATGAGAGCTGTTTTCCATTTTAGTGACTGGAAGGCAAAAATGGAAGAGAATAAAATTTATTTCAACATCAGGTCAAAGAGTGGGAGACATTCAGTGATCCTATAGCCAGGCAGTCGTGGGCAAGCAATTATAGTAGTGAAGTTTAGAAGGCACCACAGAGAGTCCGAAGGCTTCTCATGCTGTGGGCYGTAAAATGTTTGAGGCTCAGCAAAAGGAACTGGGAGGAAAAATAAGAAAAAAAACAAGAACTCCAATCTGCTTTGGATCTATTTGACCCAAAATGAAGTGTTCTGCTTACTCTTTGGGCCTCCCTTTAAAAGAAAACCAATCAATCAAAACTGTCTTTTTTCATGATCACCTTTCCTTACACACATTCCCAACTTCTCCTGTGGCCAAAATTATTCATCTCACTGGATGCAAATCATCCCCTGTAAATTCTATTTTTTTGTGTGTGTGTGGTAAATGGTTTCACCAGAAAATGTCATGCAATGTTGCCTCTAGTGATTCTCATTCTCCTCAGACATATGTATTTAGGTAACATACTTTTCCCATTTCTCTCCCCATATAGAGTAAACCCTATATTGTAATGTACTTTAGCACTGCTGCACAGCTAAATTCACTGGTAACTTTATAAAAAAACTTCTGATTTTTAAGCCTCACTCTAATTTGGTGGAACCCCGGTGTAATTTTTAATCACGTGTATTGGCAGTATTGTCCAGAGGTTGGACTTGGCATTTGGGAGAACCAGCTAAGATTTGAAAGGCATTGAAAAACTGGACTCTGACATTGACATTCGTTCGGGTTTGGAGTGGGTTCTGAGACTTATAGGTGAAAACCTCCATCCTCAGAAGGAAATAGCATGTGTTTTATTCAGACAAACAATACAGACATTTCCCAGGTGCCTCCTAACACCCTATGGAATAAAAATAAGGTTGTCAGGTGATGTATCACAGATAAATCAGTATTTTGTCTGAAAATTCAGAAAATACATATCCTTATTTTTAAAGCACTACTAGCATCCCCAGTTCTGAACTTGGAATCTTGCAGAGACCTAAGACAATATTTTCTCAAGTAACAGCAAATCATATAATTTTATAAGAAGTTTTTAATCCTAGTAAAAAATAAGAGACTGTAAACCCATTTTTACCCTTCCTCCTTCACCTCTTGCCTACTCAAAAGCAGGAGCAGTTTCTGGCATCCAGATGTTAAACCCACAAGTTCTTCCCCTTTTGCTATTTTTGCTGTACACTTTGATCTTTTGCAACTGCTGCCTGAGGAAGCGGGGGGAGGCATAGGGAGCTGATGGGTGCTGTGCCATGGGCTATTTGAGTGTAGAATGGGGGGAACGAGAGTGGGAACAGACAGAGAGAGGGGTTGCATGGACAGAAAAAAGGGAAGAGGGATTACTGGTGGGCAAAAAAAGAAAGGTGTTGGGAAGAGCTGGCTGAGTGGAAGGAACATGGTGCTGGGGCGGGGGGTGCCTACCTGTGCTGGCGAGTGAGATTCAGGCTCAAACCCGGGCTTGGAGGGAACCCAAGGGGCCTGAGCCTTGGGATAGTGCCCTGAGCTGACTGCACAGGGCAGCAGCTGCTGGGGTTACCTGCAGCACCTGAGCTTGGCAAACAGAAGTTACCAGGGAAGAAAAGTACAAAGATAGAGGCACTCCAGCTATGTTCACTGCTAAGAGAGTCTAGCATGCTCTGGCCCTTTTGAGAGTCCTATGAACTCAGTAAAATTTTCTGTTTTCACCACTGTCCTGTGGAGGGAGAGAAGGGCTGTATCACTTGATAGCAGAGCTGAGGCTGGAATATGTTTTGTCCGTATAYCCTATTGCTTTGAACCCAAGCAGGTGGCAGCACTTCATCTCAAGTTCCCATCTGGAACTGTACAGGCAGCTGGATATCACTAGGATCCATTTCTAGAGGAGCATTCCTTTCAAGAAGCAAAGGCTAKCACTGCTTGCTCCTTCTCATACAGRACTGGGGATACACGTGTAACTGAAAAAAAAAGTCACATCGGACATTTGCCCAGTCTCTGAATCACGGTTTTCTCCTGTCCTACACATTTCCTGCCATGGACTGGAGGTGAGGAAATATTTAGGCGTGTTACATAAATAGAAATGGGCAAAGACAGTGTAACCCACACTGAAAAGATGTGGTTCCTTATACCCTTGCAGTAACTGAGGCAAAATACTGAGGTCTTGATGCTTTAAAGATCCAGCTTTAAAATGACAATAAGAACATAGACTTAATTTGCCACGTGTATAGAAAGATCGTAGAGAGGCAAGTTTTTCTCAAGGACATCCTTATCCTTTAATTTCCAAAGTGATCACTGATTTTTAGCAGTAAATATTCCAGTTCAGTATGCTTCAGGAAAAATTGTTTTTGCATGGACCTTTTTGACCTGTGAAAAAAGTTAGGTTGAATCCTTGTACATTTTCCTAAAGAGCAGCAATACAAGGTCTGGCTATGTAATCCCTACATGGTCTAATTGACCTGAGTTTGAAGAGGCAAGTTTGAAGCTCTAAGTCAATGGAAATAAATGCAGGAGATTCAGCTTGATTACATGTTTCATGCAGCTCTCTYTGAAAATTAGCTAACCAAAGCCTGGCTATGACAGCTTCATATGTGATCTCGATACCTGATAGTACAGATGCTGGTACAGGTCCCAGGCAGGTGAAACAACTCCACTTCTGTCCCTCATTCCACYACAAGCGTGCTTCCCAGCTCTCTGTCCACTCTCTTTGAGCTTCATTTATGTTCTGAAGTGGGATAGGCTGGAATAATTTTCCCTCTTTACCAAGATTGTTACCTTAATGGATATTAGGGTGCATTCCCCTTGGCTGCAAAAGATTCTCAAAGACACCAGCTAGCCAAATGYCTCCCAAAAACCTAGCTCCATCGACTCTGTCTCAATCCCTGAACCCAGCTCTGCCAACAAAGGTCCTGTCACRGCACAGCTTTCCTGATAAAGGGATGTCCTGTGCCTACAAACACAGAACATACGGGCATCCTTACAATCCTGACATATCTCAGGCATCTTGCAAGCTTGCAGACAGATTCCACGTTCAGATATGCAATAAGTTTAATGCATCCAGGGCATGCTAAAATGGCAGGGAGCTGCTGAGATATCCTGAAGCCTAGATAATCATTTCCCAACTGTATAGYGGTAGAAAACTGTGAAAAGCAACAGCCTGCTGCCAAAACAAGATGAGTTTGGGAATTATGCCTGAGCATGTGAGTGGCCCTCCCCATAAGCCTAGGCCTGGTTGGAGGTGAGAGCACATAGGTAGAACAGCCTCACCCCCCGAGGCTCTCCTGAGGAATTCATTGCTGGAGCGAGTCACATGTTGTTAATGTCCGACACCTTCTGGAGCGGCCTGTAACCAGCCTCCAAAAGCAGGTGATAAAGATATCAAAGAGATATAGCATAGCTTCTCAGAAAACTGGACGCCTTCAGAACCACAGCAGCATGGGAAAAGTTACAAAGCATCAGGCCACCAGGCTCCCAAGCCAGAGCAGCATTTTAGCTGCAGAAAGCTAAGGTGATTTAGAAGGTAAAACACTTGCATTCGTGTCGAATTTCCCTGCTCCCTAGGACCAAATTGGTTGCCTGTTATTCTCCCGACCCCCTTGCTACTCCCACCCGCCGTCACCTCGTTGCTCATTGTGGCACCCGCTGGGTGACGACAGGCAGACTTTGCGTAGCTCATGTCGACAGTTGCACAACGAGCGTTCAGCAGGTTAGAGCCCTCCTCGGCCACCTTCCTGCCCCCTGGAGGAGTTAACCTTGATCCCCTTTGGCTCGTACTTGATCCAATCACCAGGTTCACCGCAATGTGGAAACTCACTCTAGCAACTATTATTCTTTTAAATACAGTAGGGCTCCCCGTGTACAGTGCTTCCATTGTGTGCTTAGCTRCAACGCTGGCCAAGAGCCAGGCTCACCCTGCTTAGCATGTAGGGACCATATCAYGGGCATGCTGGGTTTTCTGGAACCACCCACGTACCTCTCCTGGGCATTTTGTTGCAACCACTGAAGTGTAAAAACTGAAAATAGTGTCAACATTGTGCAAACAAGTGTTTCCTATATATATGTGTGTTTGTGTATATATGTACACATACATRCATTCCTAATGTGGCACTGAAACTTCTCTCTATTCTCCATCTAAAATCTTCAGTTTTGCCCTGAGGCACTTGTGAAAACAGGGCCATAATACATATTACAGACAGAWATCACCACAGAAATCTCCTCTCCTCCAGCTGTAATGACTCTTTCCCTTGTAAACATATCAAATCGAGATCAAAATTCTCTCCTTCCAAATGAATTCCTGTGTCTCCACTAGCCACATATTTGTGGCTGTTTAGTATTCCCATTTTAGGCATTGGCAGAAACAAAGAATAAATGAATATAAGAATACATATGCTGAGAAATACAGTGCTGAAGGGTATCCCACCCTTAATTTAAATAGTAGAACTAAAATATCTTGTGTGTTTGTGTATGCACATATGCACATATGTCACGGCACTTAAGAAAACGTTAGATTCACAGACCACTGAGCATTTGCTTTTCCTATGTCACATTTGGAAAAGTGCTAATGCCTTATGGGAAATAAGGAAAAATGTAAATATTTTGTTCCAAAGCAACATAGCTTACCACTGTAATTTTCTGACTCTCTCTTCCTTTGCAGTATATGCCCAACAAACGATGTACCGAAAGCTTCTGCAGACAAACTAATTCCATCCCTTGGAACCAGTGTAACTGGGAACAGGGTTTTTCCAGGTATGTTTTTAATGCCATGGAAATCAGCAGTTCCTAATACTTCTTGAAAAAAAGCAACAGAGTCGACTGCCAGGGAAAAGGGCTATAGTTGCAAAAACTGGACTCAAATCACACCATTTCTATGCTGGTCTAAGTCCTGACCAGGAAGAAGAGGGTAGTGTCCACTGCAGAAACTGCCAGGTTAGGACTGGTGCCTGTCAGGGCTGTCCACTCAAGGACCACAGAGGGGATCCAGATGAATAGCAGGGAGGGTAGCCCCATATTGAGAACACTCAGTGAGTGCAGAGACAYGTCAGTCTAGGAATGCAACCTGTTTGTGAAGTGGGTAGAGCTTACAGAAGCTCATTGACAGTAAGCTGTGGGCCACTATCTTCAGGGATAGGCTGAGGGTTCCCAGATCGAGAAGTACACCCAGGTAATAGAGTTCTGGAGTAGCGAGAAAATTAAACAAATAAATTATTTCAGTGCATATTTTTTTTACAATTTTAGTGAGTGCTTACATGAGACATTCACTTCACAGCAGTACGGCTTAACATGCTGTTCCAGAAACTAGAGGAGAAACAAAATCAAAAGAGTTCCTCACAGCACAAATCCATCTCTGAGCATCATAAAAACAAAGTAAATGAAGGTCAGAGCTCAAAAATAGACAGTTTATAGGAGCAGATTAAGGAAAGGAATAAATTAAATGCAAATTCCCATTAAAAATGAAGACTTTAATACTAGGATAAGCTTGCCTAATGAACATCAGCTATAAAATACTTCATTAAGCATCACTGCTCTCTTTTAGTGAAGAAGCYTACTGGTCCAGCAGGTTATCAGTTTAACAGGTTCCTACTAGACTGTGCTTTATGGGACACTCCTGTATTTTTGGATATATTTTGGCTTGCTGCAGAGAAAATGCTCCTGCCAAAAGGGTTGCTTGTACCTCAGTAGCTATTTTTTTATAAGAGGGCACCATTCTACAGTACTGTGTTCCCATTGTGGAATTTTCCGCTGATCTCCTGCCGTATTGAGAGAGCACAGCACTGAAATTCCTCTGAGACAGTATCGTATTCCTCAGTCACATCTTTGCCTATCGATTTCATTCTGTTAGTAGAGTTGTTATTTATATTACAGTTGTGCCCTGAGCACTCAGCCTCATTACACTCAGAACAGGAAAAACATAGAAATATCCCTCTCTCCAGTGCTGTGAGTGTAAATGGATACATCAGAACAATAGCAGCAGCAAGGCAGCTTTATTACTCTTTTTTCCTCTTTCTTTGCATGGAAAATTGAATCCAGTTAAGTGAGATATGGGAGGCTGCACGGGGAATTGGTGACAGTTCTGAAAACAGGGCCTGCAATATCACGCAAAAGTTTTAAAGCCAAGAATGTACCACTGGCCAACAGGTTCAGGGAAGGTGGGAAATATGGGCTCTGTTCTTTGCAGTGCCTCTGTCAAACAGGGATGTTCTCAACAMCTGCAAGGGAGAAATACTGAAAGCCTCATTAAGAGGGGAGGGCCTCGCAGGTGCCTTTTCTAGATGTCTAGAAGTATGGGAAGGGAAGTCAGGTTCTAAACAGAGAAGACCTGAGCCTGAAACACAGGAACTCTATTATGGGAGCATAGGGCAACACCCTCCAGTTTGAAGAGTTTGCTGACYACATTTACACAATGTTGCCTCTGGGCTCCCTACCAGCCACCTCTGCTCAATGGCCATAGCAAAGCAAAGTACATGCACAGGCAAATGTGATGAGATGGAGACAAACACATACACAAAACTGTGAGGCAGAGAGGACAAGAAAAGTGCTGCAATGTAAGCATTTTCTTCAAATTCACTTTTTCCTAGTGATTTCCATTGTCTCTGGCTGGAGATGACACCACATGCTTGCCTGCCATGGCCTTTGGAGTCAGCATTGACAGGGAAGAGTGAGTTTTCTTGGACAGCCATCAGCCTCTCAGAATTAGTAACACCCTGTACTGTCAAGGGTTAAAATGYGTAGGGGAATATGTGCCCTGAGAATGGATGTATGAACCCTAATAAAAGTGGGGAGAAAAGATAATCAGGACAAACTGAAAAAATGTTTCAGCTTTTGGATTCTTCCACCTTCTGTCCTAGAGGCCAGGAGACGTTYTCCCTCATGTCCTGCCAAGAAAAGAAATGGCCATAAAACTACTGATATCATTTTCAGTCCCCCCCTACACCCCTTTGAATCTGCAAACCTCATCCCTGTTTCCCTCTCAGAGAGGAGGAAATGGTTCAGGTTAAATTAGCTTGGAAGCTAGAAAGCCTGGAATTGGAATCATTTCCCCATTGGCCTTCAACAGGCTCTAAAGGGAAAAGCCTCCAGGCAGAACCAGAGAGCAAAATCTCCTGTCAGGCCTTCTCCCACTTACACATCCCAGTGTTTTACCTTGCAGGTTCTGCTTTAWCRCTTATGTCTATTTTATTGAGGTGGYGGTGGTAATTGTTTTTCTTTCCTTTACATTTTGCAGATGGACTTCCGAGGCAAGCAAACAAAATACTTGATTAAGATAAATGCAAGAGGAAAAAAGCATCACTTGGCAGGTAGAAATCTTCTTGGAAATTTCACCTTTCCCAGCAGTCCTTTCGTTTCTCAATATCAATGCTTGATGGAAATACACACCCTGCCCATCCAGCTAGCATCTTGTAGGCTTCTTGCTGAAGACAGTAGCACACATTTTGTGCACAGCCTTAATAACAGCATCTTTCAGGAATAGATATACTTAAAAATAGGTGTGGGATCCACAGAGGGACCAAAAAGTGCTGAGTATATACAGCTATGCTTCAAAAACCAGGTGAAGGCTTCTAAGAAGCAAATATAGGGAGGATGGAGGGATGACATGAGGAGGGGGGATGCTCTGGGAACTCAGGTCTGAAAATTCAAGGCATTTACAGAAAGACTTGAAGGAAGCTGGGTCTGCCTTATCTGTGTGAGATCAGTTCCTCCAGTCACACAGCAGCAGGAAATGGACTGATTAAAACAGGACAAAATGTAGCTTCAGAGATGACAGGATTTTATAGGAAGACCTGGAATAGAAAGCCACTGGAGACTTGCAGCAGAGATTTGCGCAGTGTTTCCAGAGAAGTACCTTCATGAAGGATTGCCCCAAGCCTGGCTTGACACAGGTCTTTTGGCACTGAGACTCCAGCTGGTTTTTCATCATTGAGACTCAGACTCCTCTGTGGCAGGCATTCTACAAATACACATCAAAAGCAATCCTGCCCTGCAGGGTTTGGACTCTGTTGATTTAAAATATTCCCCACACATGAAGGTGTTCTGAATTTATTTACAAGAAGGCAATCCTTTCCTCCATTTTGCAGATTTAAATGACTTCCTCACACAAGGAGCCTGTGGTAGAGGTAGGTATAGGAACAAGGCTTCCTGAATACCAGGTCTGCATGTTGAGTACAAGACCAGCCTTCTCTCCAGACAAATAGGGAATAATTTCAGAGTTCTCACTAGGCTGCTYGGAGAGAGGCATTAGAGACCCAAGTCTAACTGTAAGTCTGTTATACAGCACATCCTCCATCCCTTAGCTCTCATATACTGACATTGCTGAAAAAAAACTGTCCTGGCCGTCCATGTAGATCCCAGAGGAGATGATTTGTTGGGACTCTGGTGGATGAACAAAATAACTTCCACATAAGAAAGGTGCTGTTTCAGCCTTGGCTGATCTGAGACAGACCAARCACTTCAGAGCAATTCTCATTTTATCGGTCCTCAAGCTCAGAGGTTCCCAGGCAAATCTTTATCGTCTGCTTTTGGGAGGTGGTTAAACTTTATATATCAAGTATAATGTTACTAAAAATACCACCTRTATATGAGCAATCACTCCTTAAAGGCCTGTGAATGAGCAATCACTCCTTAAAGGCCTGGCACCAGGCTGGAGTCCAGGGTGCAGAAGCATYTCTTGCAAATGTGCAGAAAATTTGTGACTGGACTTCTCAAGTATTTTGTGAGTCTGTGCTGGCCTAGTACTGCTGTATTGGCAAACTGACAAATGGAATGTAGGCACTCTAGCTGCATTATCTGCTTAAATGAGCATCTGCACAACACATTTTTAGTTCTCGTGACCCTTAATCTCTCATTATCCAGCGAGCTTTAATGAGCCTATACAGATGGGCCACTTACTGATACCTTGTTCCTGCCTCAATCCAGAACAATTGGGCTTTTGAAGAGACTAAAACATTGCAGGGCTTCAGGAATGATGACGGAACTGGCCTCATCTCAAACTGAAGGAAAAGAGCAGATTAATTTTAGTGGCTAAAATCTTTGCCCTTTGGGAAAGGCCATGTGCAGCCCAGAGAAGGACAAAAAGCACAAGGTAAATACAAAACTCYCACCCAGATCAAGTAATGCTAATCTGCAGCAGCTGGCACTCTGTTAATATTTTGGTATAGTCCTGTTTTCTCTCTAGAAAATCACTTAGATTTTTCACTCTTCACCACCCCTTCCCTGCTCTTTCCTAGTGTCATAATTCTGGCATGGTATCTGCCAGGTTCCTTTATTAAAGGGGAACATATGAAGCAGATATAAATGCTAAATGAAAAAGGAGAGAAATATAAGAAATTACTCAACATCAGCAATGCATCAAAACTTAGATTGTATGCTACACTGTGCTGTCCTTCTCTCTTCCGTCCATCCCCATCACATGTGCACACTCTCACTCTCTGCAACCTCCCTTGCAGTATTAAAGGCAAACAGGACAGACCAAAAATCTGTACTAAAGCTTGAAGGTCCTCTCTTATGAAGCTGTCCTCATGCATTCAGTTAAGAAAATGAAGAGGAATCAATTTAACTGTTCATTATATATTTTAAGCCAAATTACTCTTGTGAGAAAAGTTTATTTTTCTCCTCTCAATAGATCATTTCCATATAATTCTCCACATCCAGCTTCTATCTGGGATGCAGATATAACAGAGCCTCAAGAGCTTCTAGCTTCTTGCCACATAAGCCGGTGGTCAGAACACAAAGAGAAAGATGTGGCTGCTGTGGAAAGCTCACCAATCACCCACAGAGAAGAGGATTTCCTTTGTGATCCACACAAACATACTTTGCAAGGTGTGATGAGCCCTGCATCCAAGAAGGCTATTTTCTGCAACATTCATGTTCTGCTGTCCTGTCTGAGCTCAGCCACCCTCACCTTACCCAGGTAATTTTGCTGATGTTGTAATAAAATAGTATCCACTGAAAGATGCATGGGAAAGCTTGTTTCCAGGCAATGACTAGAAAGCTTTGGTAAGTTGTTGGTCTTAGCTGTYTCAAGGAATCTAATGAGCCTCTCAGACTAAACCATTTTTGCCAAATGCCATGGAGGAAAGTTTCCAGGAGCGTGTCAGCTGTAAGCTGACTGCCTTTAGAGAAAAAGGAAAAAAGAAATAATGTTGATGTCATCCAATGCTGAGCTTTTAAAAAAAAAGTCTGCTGGACCTTCTCTTATTTTCTACCTTTAAAATTACACTAAAGATATCAACATTGGAAGTAAGCCACATTTTAGCCAAACCAAATATGTTCCAGCCCCTGCCCAACATTGCAGACTGTCAGGAAGCTCACAGAATGTGTCTGAAGGCATATATAATATGAGTCTTGGTGACAGGTGCCTCCTGGAGAAAATGGTGTCCACCTTCTTGATTGCCCTGGCAGAACATTGACTGTTGTATATTTTCTCAGCATTGAGTCCCATTAGCTGGTCATGGATGAAAGCTTCTGGAAGTCCACTTCTTGCATCCAACTCCCATTTATCTTCTTCCCTCCTACAGAGACAGCAGGATTTGTTACTTTTAACCTACTGTTGGAAAATAAGACAGATGTCCTTCTTGGGTCTCATTTTGAATGAATMTAAACTAGAAGCAAATGTATTAGATGGTATTAGTGACTGTGTGCTTGTATGCTGTTYCAGCATATCTGACTTATTCAAAAAGGGTTGGGCTGACGCTCATTTTATTTTTGGAAGGAGGTACTTTTCAGATGGAGTGTTGGAAGTACCCCAGCAAAGGAAGTGATCCTCAGAGTAAAATATGACTTCTGTTGTGCTACCATAGAGCAGAGCAAAATTCAGATGAGACAATATAGTGGAAAACATGAAAAATAAAAGAAAAGTGATGCTTGCTTGCTGCCTCTACCTCCTATCTAGGTCTCTTGGGGTGGGCTGAAGACACTCAGTGTGGGGGAGGAATGCTGGGATGCGGAAAAGGACACCATCTCAGTAAAAGCTGAGTTAACTCTGGAGGAAAGACACGCTTTCAGATTCCTTTGAAAGCCCAAGGCTGTACTTCTAAGGTGAAGATCAGCACTWGAAGAAAAGAGATCAGAGCCACCTAGGAGGAAACAAGAAGAAGAAAACAAACAGGGGTGAAGTGGAACAGGGAAGAAAGGTAGGGCTAGGATCAAAAGAAAAAGGGCAGGTTCAGTGAGCCATGGTGCTGCCTATGAAGCTAAAGAGCACKCTGGTTCTGTTGGGTTTCCTTTGCTTGTCTCTACACACACCCTCAACACATGTGCTTCTGTTTGAACAGCTGACTGTCACTGACCCTGGGTGATCAGAGTGGTTGGTGGGCTCAGCAGTGCTGGTTGCTCACTGTCTGGGCTGCTCCTGGGGGCTCTCAAGGGCAGCCCAAAGTGTGTGGTCAGGGCTCCACACTCCCTCCCAGAGCAGGGGATTACAAAGAGCACAGTTGAGAAATTGCAAATGCATCAGAAAGAAGCAAAATGGGGGCAGGAGAATTCAGCATTGCAACCGCCTGGGACACTAGCATAAATCAAGAGGGCCTATTCTATTATTTTCTTTTAGCAGCCATTAGTGTTGCATCTGTGTTTAATGCATGTCCCAGAACTCTTAAAAAAACTCTGATCTCTTGTCCAAATATACTTTTCACAGCTGAAAAAGGCAATAAAATCACCCCAGCCCATTCCAGGCTATCAAAAGCAGGACAGAGATGGGACAAAGGAATGAAAGACTTGTCACCCCATCTATCATCTATTGTTTAAGGGAGTCAGCACCAGCATCTAAGGATAAACAACTGACAGGGAGCAGGGTGGCTGGGGAGCACAGGACCTGGGGAACCAGATGCTCATCTTCACCCTTCATCCAGCTGCTGCGGGATTTGAGTGAGTTTCTTCCACCTCTCTCCTCTGTTAGCTTACAACTGCTGGGTCTTTTTGAACTTTTATTTGTAGCTGTTGTTGTTTCATATATATATATGGACTGCCAAAAATGGACCATAGGATTTCTCCCCCTTTCTCCAACAAATCAGTCAAAATGGTGCAAGGATAGAAGAAAGCTGGGCTGTAAAGTGCAATGTTCATTGGATGATAAAGGAGAAGATTCATTGGATGGGAAATTCGACAGAAGCAAATTGTCTTCTGAATAGACAAAAGGAAAATGAAGTGCAAGTGTAGCATTCTGTTGAGGCTTTTCCAGGGAGAGTCCTGTCTCCCTGATGAGCTTGTGTTTGAATCCTGACGCCCTCATCTCAACTGTCCATCCCACCTCCAAGACAAGCTCCTAAGCTTTGCTACTTGAAAACTGCTGTTGACATTAAAAGTGTGTAGGATTATGGCTCATTTAATGTTAGGCATTTTGCATTATTTAACCAAACTGTCAAAAGCAGCTGTTGCCATGTTTCCTGTCACAACAATAGCTTGATTATTGTATGGAACTGCTGCATCCAGCTGACTCCTGTGACTAGTTCCTTATCACAGACTTGAGGTGACACATTCAAAAGTACCAAGCTGGCTCCTTTCCAAAGAGAGCAGGCATATCAGAGTTCAGGCACCAGTTTTAAGCCTTCTCTCTGCCTCAYGCCTAGCGGGGATTTGGTGTCTAGAAATGCCCATTCTACTCCAAACTTTGGGCCAACACTAAGAAACTGTGTGTATCAGCTCTTTCCCTCTGGAGATAGCCTCCTTGCAAGGTGAAAGAATCCAGAGCTTCTCTCATTAAGAAATCTCACTCCTCCAGACCTCTCTCCAGACTTCCTGGAAACATGCATCTTCAGCCTGTGACTGAAGCCACCTCTTTCTGGAGATGTTTGCGATCACCTCCTGATTAACTTTGGCRATGATGTTTCTAGTTAAGACTTCCAAAGCTTCCGTGATGGATCTGATGTCTGGGGCAAACCTTTTCAGACATATATWGTCACAAAAACACATCACTGGAAGGGACTTTGAGTGATCTCTAGTCCAGCCCTGCTCAAAGCAGGACTAGCCCCAAAGTTAGATTGGATTGCTTAGTGTCTTGTYCATTCAAATTTTGAAAACTTCCAARGGCATTYAATGTTTGAGCCACCATGCAGGCAAGAGCCATCAGTGTCAATCAATTCTGGGCATCTTCTTCAGCTACTGTGAAAATCTCAGTCTCCATTTTGGTGCTTACAGGTCCACTATTCAGTCATTGTTGTTTATTTTATTAGCAGAAACTGATCGTAGAATCATAGAATCGGTAAGGTTGGAAGGGACCTCTGGAGATCATCTAGTCCAAACTCCCCGCTCAGCAGGGTCACCTACAGCATGTTAGACCGGGTTGCATCCAGGTGGGCCTTGAAGATCTCCAGAGAAGGAGACTCCACAACCTCTCTGGGCAACTTGTGCCAGTGCTCTGTCACTCTCACAGGGAAGAAATTCCCCCTCACGTTCAGGCAGAACTTCCTGTGCTTCAATTTCTGCCCATCGCCTCTTGTCCTGTCACACGGGACATCTGAAAAGAATTTGTCCCCGTCCCCTTGACACTCTCCCTGCAGGTGCTTATACACAGTGATAAGATCCCCCCTCAGTCTTCTCTTCCCCAGGCTGAAGAGGCCCAGCTCTCGCAGCCATTCCTCATAGAACAGATGCTCCAGTCCTCTGATCTTCTTCGTAGCCCTGTGCTGGACTCTCCCCAGTAGCTCCGTGTCTCTCTTGTCCTGGGGAGCCCAGAMCTTGACACAGTACTYGAGATGAGGCCTCACCAGGGCTTACTAGAGGGGCCTGATGCAGCAAGCAGGCGGTACTGGAGGACTCCAGGCACTATCATGTATTCTTGGAGGCCACAGTTACTCTCTGACACTAACAAGTTTGAGAAAGAGCTGCACTCTTGGTGCCACACTGTGACCCTGTTGAGTGAGCCTAAACAAGATGCCTCCTGAAACTCCCCTCCTTGTTTTAAATTTCCCTCAGAGTATTACACTGCCCTAAAATCTTTACTCCACCTGTTAAGTTTGGCATCTTCTTTGTACTGTTTTTAGAGGATGCTAGAATATGTTTCTCATCTTGACTATCTTCACCTTCTTTTTAAAATTATTAACAATATTTTTCTTTCTAGTCACTAGACTCATTCCCAGGTCAGCTGCAAGTTTTCAACACCATTCACTCTTTAATTCAGCCTTCCTCTCTTTCAGGAACATCTTCTCATCACGCTGCCCTAGTGCTGCTAAAGAACCATGGAAAATAAAAGCTTGGAGGACTCAGGGATTCTGACTTCCTGRTTGTGAAGCACATTAAATATATCTCCTTGTATACCTTGTGTCATAAATGCTTTCTTTACAATAGCCACTGTCAGAAGCATATGGCTGGACATATAGACAGGGTATCTGACATGGCTTCAGATCTTGGACTGCCTATGTCAGGTGCAGACTTCCTGATGAGCAAAACGAAATCATGGGAAATATCAGCACTTGTCCCTTCAGTTGTCCTAATGTCATGTTTTTCCATGTCACAGGAGAAGCTGAGTGGAGCCTCATGTGCAGATTTGAGGAAGACTTCAGATAGCTCAAAATAACCTCTTGGGCTCATGCTGTCTCTTCCTTTTTCATAAAAGAGCAGGTATCTTCTACCATTTTTCAGATAGGAGGACATAAGGAGAGCCCCAAAACCTCAAATGACCTAAAATATGATTTTTCTCTCCTCTGTAAGGTCAGGATTTGAGTCTGCTGTAGTGGGGCATCACTGGTAGAGTACAAGGAATATATACAGCTGTCCTGGTCTGCGCAGGCCTCTCCTCATTTGGACAAGTCAAGGATTCATCTCTGGAGCCCCAGGAATCATGAGAAGTCCTGAGACACTAGTGGAGTAGGAAAAGAAGGAGACATGCCTACCAGAACAAGGGAAATAAAAGCTGGAAGAAAAAATAGGCTTTTCTGAACTTGACAAATATTCCAGATTTTTTTCTTTCCTCCCTTGGTATTGAACAGTGTTTAGTCTCACATTGCATGGAGCTGAAAAAAGGCAGAGTCTTCTACTGCTGACAAATAAGTAAGGTGCTCAGGATCTACCTTATCAGTTTGGGAAGCAGACCAAATTATTGCCAGGACAATGACAGCTCAGTCTCTCTGCTACATGAGAAAATGTTTGTGTGGACTGCTGCATGCACACTAAATTCAGTGCATCTCTGCAGAAGATAACTTAGGTCAGAAACTGATACAGACAGAGCAGGGAGAACACTGATGTCAGACCGTGTATTGACAACACAGAGGATAGCCGAGAGACAGAAAGGAAAGCTGTGTATTCCAGCTGAGTAAACATTAGACTGCAGCTGGCCAAAAAACTGACACTGAGGTAGAAAGGACCTGCACAAAGGAAGAAGAGGAAAAAAGGAGAGAGAGTTCTAACGGAAAATGCAATACTCCTTTCAAATTAGCCACAAACAAATCTCTGGATATGCTCTACCAAGACTGATTTCAGCAAGGAAATCTCACAGCTGGATGAGAGTAAATTGTACGTGTTGACAACCAAACCCATCTCCCAGTAAGCTGAAACACAAGCAGATTGGAGATATGGAAGACTACTGCAGATAAAAAGAGAGGGTCAGATGCCTATAGCCAGGGCTCTAGGGACTTTGAAACTGTTGGTGCCTCAAAGCAAACACCTTCCAGAATCCAAATCTATCATTCCCTATCAAAAAAAAAAAAAAAAAAAAAAAAAAAAAAAAAAGCAGTGATAAAGTGAATGGATACAAACAGCTGCACTGTGGAGGAACCTAGCTGCCAAGGTGCATATCATACTTCATCAACTAAAGGAAAGAATTACCTTGTAAATCAGACCTGCACCTGATTCCTGTTTGTCTAAGTCTGGTCACTCACAGCTATCAGAGTTCTTCCACTGCCCTTGGCTAGCTGGCTTGAGGTTTTTGCAGACACAGAGGAAACAGTGGGCTTAGGACTTAGGTGAAATTAAGGCCATCTAATACTAGCTTTGGATATCCCTTTGCTTCATGATGTGATGATGAAGTTCATCTTATCCCCAGGCATTGCCCTTGCTTCATGGGATGCCATTCTCAATACTCAGTAAGCAGCATTATTGTGTTGTCATAGTGCATCAAGACTAAGTGACAACTACTTCTCCTTGCCCCCAGAGRAACTGGAGAAGTTAGACCTATAGCTTAAACCATCTTCCCAGAGGCATCTCTGGATCCAGCTCTGTAGGGGTGGCTGAGCATACTCCCTCCTATCATGCTGTACAGGACTGCTAACCCTCACCTCACCTTGCAAAAAAGTAAAGGACCCAGCYTGAGTCCTGGGGCACAGGTTGTGTGTTGTGCCCATGTGACAGGGAGCAGGGCCARTTTTGCATCATAAGAGGTTTCCAAAAAAAGGAGCCAGGTCCCGAGTTGTTTGTGTAAGATGGTATTGCTCTGCCTGCTCTCTTCAAAATCTCCTCTCTTTAGTCCTCAGGGAGATCACTCTCATGGTGGCCGTGCACCATTCACAATGCACCTCTGTCTCATCAGTCACCGGAGTTCACCGCTTTCTGTTCCTTCCACTTCACCTTGAGCCATTCTTCTCCTACAGTGACTCAAATGGTGGCTTGTTGCTGTCCAATATGCAATGATTTATAGAGGCTCCAGCAGCAAAAAAAAAAAGAACTGTGACAAGTGTTAATAATATCATAGTACTTTAACCACACACAAAATACAAGCAATGCCTATATTTTATATAATGCATCCATGTAACTTTCTGCCTGTATATATACTTACACATACAAAAATCTTTTTTTAAAAAAAAACTAAAAACATCATTAAAAAATAAAAAATAGGAAAATAAGATTCTTGCCAAGTGGAAGGGAACCAAACCAGCAAAGTGATAAGTGTTATTCCCAACAGACTTCCCTAGGGAGAGTAAAATATTTAAGGGGAGGGGAACATGAAGGATACTATTATAAAAGGTAGCTGATGCAGGCCCTTATAAAACCTTCCCAAGGAATCTGCCTTAGCAGCTTTTCCTACAGCATTACACAACATTGTACAATAAAAATGTCAGCAGTGAAATAACACAGCTTGTCTTTGGACCCCACCTTTCCTGAATCAAGCAATATGATGATATGTTAAGGCACCGGTGAGTTTTCCAATAGTYAAACAAGGGAAACCTTCATTTTGGACACCTGGAGTCCAACAAAACTTAGGTTGTGTGTGAAAGGAAAGTTCCTGCCTCCATATAAAGGCAGCTCTGTACAATCAGGTGAAAATTCATCCTTTTTGTGGCTGCATTACGAACTTGATATTCCTGCCTGCTCTACCAAAAGGTTCCCCAGCCTTCTATAAACCTGTACTGTGCAGCAAGTGAACCCAGGGTGATTTATTGCACTGGGGAAAAATCAGTTGAAATTCAGTCATTTCCCATTTGAGCTTGAAACTAAGCAAACTTTGGCTGAGTTCTGCAYTGGATTTGCTTTTGGGTGAAACTGAAGCACAAAGCAAAACTTGAAGGATGAGGAAAGGGTAGAGGGAAACCAGGTACACGGAACAAAAAATTGTTTTCTTGAACTCAGGTGAACTCTAACTGCTGACCTTTACTCACATCCAAAGCCTTCTCCACCAGCCTGCAACTCATAAATCTAACACCAAACTGGGAGCTAAACTTCAGCAAGGTTTAAACCACATGCAATTAACCCAATTAAAGGTTTGGGGGCCTCGTTAGGTCCTGCCTGTGTTTTAATTTTTACCTGGGAGAAAACTTGTGCTTCCTGCAATGTTGTCTTTTTTGCAGTAGGATGTGGTTGCGGGGCACACGCTCAGGAAAGTTGCATGATTTGTCTATTAGCAAAGKCAGGAAAAAGGTTTGTTGTAAAGATGAAATGCATTAAAGAAGCTCACATGCTTTCTGATCAGGCTGTGCCAGGCATCAGCAAATGTGACCAGCTGACATTGCCTCCAAAAAACAAAAGCAGAAGGGGACTGTTCGAAGCAGAAATATTTAAAAAGAAAACAAAACTTGGAAACATTTGTAGAGTGAAACCAGACTTTGGTGATTATCTTGTAATTATTCATGGCTGAGGGGCCAGAAAAAACTCTAATACTTAAATGTGATTGTTTGTTTGTTTGTTTGTTTGAGTAAAATTACTAATGGTGACGGTTAATGAAAAAAAAAAAGGAAGACATTTTTATAACTGATGTACAATCCCTCCCTGCCCCCATCCTCAAAACAAACAGCAAAATCCATAGACTTAAGCTATGATCCTTACACGGATTTTATCCATAAACTGATCTTTCAAATCCTGAGTAGCTTCCAGGAATGACTATATTAAGAGAAAAAAGAGAGGACAAGAGAGGAGAGGAGAGGAGAGGAGAGGAGAGGAGAGGAGAGGAGAGGAGAGGAGAGGAGAAGAGAGGAGAGGAGAGGCGAGGCGAGGCGAGGCGAGGCGAGGCGAGGCGAGGAAGATAAGCTATATATAGATATATATATTTCATATGTTCCAGGTTGCCCATGGCATCAGCACTGGCAGAAAAGACAAAGGAATTGTATCCATCAAAACAATCTGGATGCTTCTGGACTAACAGTGGGAGGCTTGGCAGAATATCCCACTGATCCAAAAGTGGCAACATGTTTGAGCAATTGAATCCCATTCAGGATGGCTAAAATATTTTTCCATCCAGCAACCTTATCCTGGCCTCCATACCTGAGATACTTGGAGAGAATTGTGTCCTTTTGCTGAAGTATGGGATTGTGAAGGACAAAGCGTTGGCTTAAACTATAGCCAAGCAAATTAGGGTCAGAAATCAGAGAAAGTTTCTAAGGGGACGGCCAGACACACACAGTAATTCTTTTTCTAGGGACGAGTTGGCTCAAATCTTCGCATCTGCTTTCCTCTARAAAGGAAGGACATGTTTGAGATACCTTGGAAAAGACGGTGGCTGGGGGAAATCCTGAAGGAGTCATTCTTGCAGCTACCTTACAGGGAGGGCAAATACTGACCAGGGCAGCAGCAGTAGCTTGCCCAGTCTGCCATGACTCCAGTGCAGTCAGGCAACCRAGAGTCAGCAACATAGAATCCTCTCTGCCCAGGGGAGTGGTGCTTGCATTGAAAAAGGTCCTCAGGCCRTGTGTGGCTGTTGCACCAAGGAGGTTCTGTCTGTCCAAAGTCGTTCACACCCAAATGATGGATCTGAATGGTCTGGTCAGAAAGATCCTGACTGAGCAATAGCATTTCAACGACTGCCTCTCTGCAGCTGCCAACAGGTGTCGATGTTAACTGGATTTAAACTTTTACCTGAAGCTTTATCTGTTGCCTGGTATTCTAATCTGTGGTTCATACACCATAAAAATACAAGTTTTCTGGCCAAAAGAAAAAAAAAAGTCATGATTGACTGTTACTGCTGCTTCTATTTTCCACTAGAACTGTTCCTCATGCAGTTGTAACCAAATAGTAACCAAACAGACTGTCTAATAGCCAGTGCTATTTATTCCAAAATAGTGTGGATTTCCCATTAATAATTCAAAAAACACAGGGTGTAACTTTGCTTGCTTGGCATGACACATCATCATGATTCTAGGATACAAGATCAGAGAGAGTCCTGAGGAACACAGTTCTTGCCCAAAGAAAAATCAATGAGAAATAAGCTGCTGTTTGCCTTTTGGTTAATGATATATATTTTTTAAAYGCCTCTCCAATCTAAGTTGAAAAATACTCTTTGTTTTCTTCAAGTGAGTATTTACTGTGCTCTGTACAACTAGACTCTTTTTATTCCCACCTTATATCCATTCTTCTCACTGATTTCAACAAATATGCCTTTCATTTATACTTGGAATTGGTTAAACTGAAAGAAAATCACAGGAAAATCTTGTACTGTATCATTTCCTATAAGATGTAAAATAAGATCTGCACAAATTCACCGTTCTACTGAAATCAGACTGTCCACATTGAAGTTTGCAGCTATTTAACCCTACATACAAGCACACTTTTGGCAAATGCATTGATGTTGCATGGCCCACCTTTTCTGCTTTTCTCTAGGTTAATGCTATCAGATCTCCCAGTCTACCACAAGCCAAGGAGTCCAAATGTTGTCTGCGGTGTATGGAAATTTTGAGCACTACATGAAATGACTGAGCCCTTCCAAGTTTCACCTGCTAAAATGCTGCAATTCAGGGCTGGAGGTAAGGAGGAAAGGTCCTCCACCCCCAGGTTGAAGAGAAAATTCTGAAAATATTTGAAAGTTTGCTAAATACATATAAAGTTGCAGAAACCAAAAGGAATGAGAGAGGTTATAGTTTGCTTGTTTGTTTGTTTGTTTTTTGATATTCCTATGATTTMTGAAAGCCTGAATTACAGCTGGCTGCCACTGACTTGCAGAGCAAGGCTGTTGCAAGGGAAGGCAGCCTGAATCTGGTGTGTTAGGACTGCCCTTCTACTTACACAGCACTGGCAAGGCCTTAGCTGGACCTTGATTTGGGTCTCATACTTTGTAAGAAAGATGTGGAACAACTGGAAGGGGGAAAGAGAGGGCTCAGCACAAAATAGGACCAAGGAGAAGAGACTGAAAGCACTGAGGGTTTTTTGGCTCTGAGAAGGCTAGTAATTGTTATCAAAGTGAAATTCAGCTCCTGAGTGTAGATGTCTAAACTGCTGAGATGCAGCTAATATATTCAGTAGAGTCAGGAGGGCTGTAAAGATACTAGTGTTTGATAGGCTGATCTGAACTCTCCAAGCTGCACTGACCGTTGTGAGAGCAAGAGGCACCCAGCTCCCAGGAAGATGCTGATCTTCCTTTTCACCCTATCTGCAAGCCGGGGCTGACTCTCACCTCAGGTATGGGGGAAAAATTGCAAAGTAGAAGAGCGTAACTGTTTCCATTCACTGTGGAAAGGGCAAGTTGCCATAGGTCTGAGTTGCAAGGGGGACCTGGGGAAATTTTCTGCTGAAAAATATCAAGCATGGGAATAAAATGTGGAGGACAGGATGAATTTACTGGAGTGCAGGCTCAGTGCACATCCTCAGGAAAAGTTTAGGTAGGGTATTTCTGTCTTGGAACAAAGCAGTAGGATTTTCTTCAAATTCTGTTTTCTGTGAATGCTTTCTTGCACAGCTAATGGGAGATGCTCCGTAGCTGGGCCTACAAAGGTCACTTTCATGGWGAATGGGAAGAATGAATAACATTACAGTATGTACCACTGACCAGTGAGTAAACTAGGGTCTAGTAAAAGCAAGTGGGAGGGGAGGGTGGTGCAGAAGAAAAGGCAAAGCCAAGAGGCTCCCCTAGACAGAGCTCACTGTAGGAATGCAGCAAGCACACAGAGGACCAGTGTGTGGGGGGGATTAACTGGCAGAAGTATAGGGGCTGGCGAAGGAATCATGAAAAGCTTTTGCAAGTGGGACCTTACAATGAGCTCCAGGGCAGAGCAGTGAAGCTTCYTTGCAGTCAAATCACCTCAGCAGGAGTCTGAAAGATATTCCCATTGCCTGCGAAGCCACATGCCAAGTCTGGTGTTTGTTTGTGTCTGTGTTTATTTCTCAGAGAGTTTCTTTCTTTGTACCCCAGGGAACTGGCTAAATGCAAGCTCTGGCCTTCTCATGGAATAGCAATTAACTCCTGGAACTTGGCAATACTGGGAAGAGACCAGCTCCTGCTGAATTTCAGGCTGACAAAAGGCCCATGAGCCAAAAGATGCTCAAATAGCAGATGTTGTGTGCCTCACACGAGTCCAAAGACCCAGACATCCTGGGTATGTACTCTGACTACTGAGCTCTTGGTTTAGTCACCTGCTGCATATTGTCCAAATCCTAAATTGCAAGTTGCCTGGGCTATTTCCGATCTGCAACATTATGTTGCACAGTGGGGCTTTTAACTTTGTTTGGGGGCCTGCTGTGCTCTCACTATAGAATAATCTAGATTACGGTGGACTTGGAGGCACTACTGTACCTTGCCAAATTTGAAGGTGAAGGGAAAGGAGGTGAGTGGTTCAAAAATGGAAGCAAAAGACACAGTACTGGCTCAGAAATCAATACAAAATGGAGTTTGTCTGAGTCCAGTTTTCCGCTGGGCTTTTAAATTCCTAAACTAATTGAAATCTTCTGGTATAGACTGACTTTGCTTCTCTGATGGACCATGCCGGCTTGCATGAAGGGAGGCTACTTCTGTGCTAAAAGAACGTGAGTAATGGCTGAAACATATGCGGACTGGGATAGTTGGGGTAGTTTCATAACAAATCCTTTCTCCTTACCCCCGGTGGGGATAAAGCAACGTCAATGCTTGGTGGTTGCAGGGAAATGAATCGCCAGTCACAAACTTGCTTCATCCCAGCATCATGCYGCTGTCATTCACATTCCTGCTAATGATGAATCACAAGGAGCACACGCAGCACTTGCCCGCCTCATCCCAGTTTGGAATTGAGAACATTTGGTCAGAGCAAAGGAAAGTGGTATGGAGGAAAATCTTGAGTTACTGAGAAAACGAGGAATCTATCGTGTGTCTGGAGGCTTCTAGGCCAGTGCCTACC
The DNA here is from genome assembly GCF_003343005.1 of Rhea americana. Classification (NCBI taxonomy): domain Eukaryota; kingdom Metazoa; phylum Chordata; class Aves; order Rheiformes; family Rheidae; genus Rhea; species Rhea americana. The sequence goes on from NW_028186249.1 coordinate 916,850, forward strand.
TGCAGGACCAACATGCAGCTGAGCACTGCGCATGCCTGAGTAAYGTTAAGCCAGAGAGTTCATTGTTCTCTCCCTTTTCCTGTTGCTGCATATGGAGAAGGCAAATGGACCTTTAATGTATAGCTGAAGATGAAATGCTCATGTATCAGTACACATCTAGAGTTGTCTAGACAGAAACATCAAAAATGCTCCCTTGAGAGCAGCAGATGCTCTAGGAAGAGACTGTAGTGAAGAGCAGGGCAGCTTAGGCTTGAAATGCCAACTGTTCAGTGGAGAAACAGGCAGCCAGGGCTACTTAACTAGTTCCATTTAGTAGCCAAAACCTCATTTTGAAGAGAGGTAGTCTCCAGCAGCGCACAAGATCCACTTGATCTGTAACCTAGTCTTCTGATGACATTTGTGGCATATAAACTTTTCCATGGAAACCTATCTGCAGAATGATATGAATGCCAGATGCCTTGATTCAATTACCYCTTATAATATGCTTAGTTATGTTCAAACATCTGACCCATGCTAACAAGACTGGATACTTCAAAGCTGTGTGAATCATCCTTCATACCAAAGAAAAGGAACATGAAGAGCCAATTCACAGCAGCCACCCATTGATATTCCATTTGCCAGCAAGTTTGCCATTTTCACAGACCTTGGAAATGAATGTATTGCCAATTAAATCATTTTTTTCCAAATGGTAGGGTTCTGTATTCCACATATTCCTGTTGGACCATGAAGAGAGTCTATGGAGTCCCATATGAAAGGACTTCTAGCCAAGACTGTGCAGCTAGTTTTGCACTGGTTCAGAGAGGAATGATGCATACTCACAATGTTTCCATGGCATTTTAAATACTCTCTGCTGGGGAGCAAACATAAATCCTCCAGGTCTACAGACTGGCACAGAACTCCTTTCAGTGTTACAAAAGTCACAATGYACAAATATTCTCTAACTACACTATTTCTTTATCTTTGGATAGCTGATGTTCCAAGTGTAACATTGTAGGACTGAAATGCACCTTTTACACCTCATTTCTTTTGGTCTTTCCTCGTATGTGTATGCATACATAGAGCAAGGAGAAYTGGGTGTGCCAGCAATGGGAATAGTAAAACTTCCTGGAATTGTTTGTATTGGCACAACTGGTTTTGCTGACATCTCTGCAACATTCACAGCCCACAATGCATACAATATTTAGGGTCATCACGAAGCAGAAGGTTTATTAAACACAAAGCTCACCGAACTCCCAGAAAAACCAACTCCCAGCAAGATCTACGGGACTCTGTTACAAGCTACCAAGTTAAAAATAATTCTCAGTTCATGGCTTTCATAAATGGTTTTTAGGCTACAATTTTGGTCTGAATGTTGCATGATTTGGACAGTGTGCTGCAGTATTGTACCATGAAATCCAGGACGTTTCTGGAGAAGGSAAGGAAAGAGTAGTTGGCATGCATAAACATGCAGATGGTCTAACTCTGGACTGGTGGCAGTAGCCAGCTAAGGTAAAGAAGAACTTCTGCTTTGATGTTTTCRCTTTAAGGAAGTTGCACTAATAGAGATGGTAATTATAGGAACTGATGTTAGTCACGGAGTTAGGATAATTACAGGATCACAGAATGGTTGAGGTTTGAAGGGACCTCTGGAGATCATCTAGTCCAACCTCCCTGCTCAAGCAGGATTACCTAGAGCATGTTAGACAGAATCACATCCAGGTCCACAGCCTCTCTGGGCAAYCTGTGCCAGTGCTTTGTCACTCCCACAGGAAAGAAATTCCTCCTCRTTCAGGCGGAACTTCCTGTGGTCAGTTTTTGCCTAGTGCCTCATGTCCTGTCATGTGGCACTGCTGAAAAGGGTTTGGCCCCATCCTCTTGATACCCTCCCTTAAGTTATTTGTAGACATTGATAAGATTCCCTCTCAGTCTTCTCTTCTGCAGGCTAAACAGGCCCAGTTCTCGTAGCTTTCTCGTAGGGGAGATGCTCCAGTCCTCTGATCATCTTCATAGCCTTACGCTGGGCTCTCTCCAGTAGCTCCATATCTCTCTTGTACTGAGGAGCCCAGAACTGGACACGATATTTGAGATGAGGTCTCTCCAGGGCTGAGTAGAGGGGCAGGATCACCTCCCTCGACTTGCTGGCAACACTCTTCCTAATGCACCCCATAATTCTCTTGGCCTTCTTGGCCACAAGAGCACATTGCTGGCTCATGGTCAACTTGTTGTCCACCAGCACTCCCAGGTCCTTCTCTGCAGTAGGTCAGCCCCCAGCCTGTACTGGTGCATGGAGTTATTTTTCCCTAGGTGCAGGACTCTGCACTTGTCCTTGTTGAACCTCATGAGGTTCCTCTCTGCCYARCTCTCCAGCCTKTCCAGGTCTCTCTGAATGGTAGCACAGCCCTCAGGTGTATAAGCCATTCCTCCTACTTTGGTATCATCAGCAAACTTGCTGAGGAGGCACTCTGTCCCCTCATTCATTGATGAATAAGTTGAACAGGACTGGCCCCAGTACTGAGCTCTGCAGAACTCCACTAGCTACAGGCCTCCAGCTAGACTCTGCACCACTGATGATAAGCTTCTGAGCTCTGTGTTTCAGTCAATTTTCAATCCACCTCAGCCATTTCATAATTGAAAACTTCYGCTTTGTTAGAAGTTTTCTTCTGCTAAAAAACTTTATTTGGTTGCTTTGATGAAGACAATGACTTTAACACCTTTAAACAACAGAAAACTTCACACCATATTAATTAAAAAACAAAATTCATTTCCAGGTCTGCAAGAGAAAGAAGTCTCTAGAGCAGAGTGTCCAAGTGCTGGGGTGGGGTTGGGATGTGAAGAAGGCTTCAGAATTGCACATACTCACAGAGCATCATATTCTGCAGCACTGCAGGGCAGTCAGGCTTTTAACAGTGCAACAGTTTTGTCCTGCCCAGCAGTGCATGGCCTGACCTGTGATGAAGCACTGCTCAGAGATGCCATGGAGCAACAATGCATGACCAAGGCATCATTGTTCATCTGTGCAGGAAGGCACCACACTGGTATGCTATGGACTGCTCTCCAGAGCATCTATCTGCCAGTGTGGTCAAGCAACTCCAGAAAATGTTTAGCATCTGTTAGTGCTCTGTATGAATTCTTCAATCTTGAACGTCATCCTTCTTACTAGGACACTGAGGAACAGAGCAGACCAGCTCTTATTAAAGGAAAAACAATAACTTAAGTATATTTATTTGGTGCCATATTGCATTTATTTCAATAAAAAAGTACAGAAGGAAGTAGGTTGAAAGAAAAAAACTTTTCATAAAAATATAGKTTATTATGTAGAATTGTTGAGGTTTAATTGATTTTGTTTTACTCTGTCTTTTCTACTGTGTTTCATCAGATGGCTGGAATAATGTAGTACTTGTCAAATTATCACAATTTCACTGGAACATAAATAGAAGATTTTATGGAAAAATCACATGTCCCAATCAAGATCAAATTGCAGCTACTATTAGTTTTAAAATAAAATAAAATAAAATAAAATAATAAAATAAAATATTACAACTGTTGGAGCACAAGTGACAGAATTTTCACTATAGAAAATGAAATGGAATAATATGATCAAATGTAACAGAAATTGGTCAGAAACTGCTTTCATACTGACATGAAAAGTTGAAATTCTGAATTTTTCCAAAATTAAGGTAAAACTATGTTTTGTGGGAAACGAAAAACCTATGAATCTATTATTACATTCCAGATGCTAATGAAAACAGTCTCAGAAATGTCAGAAATAATCCACCCACACTGTGCCTCCTTAATCTTCCATGCCTCCAAATGGTACCACAACTCGCAATGTCATAAATGACACTGCGATATGGAGCTAACAGTACTCAGTGCTTTTAAAGTGATTTCTTAATTTAACTTCCAATTTACAAAAGCATTTTACTATCCTTCAACTCTCATTTTCTCTGAGCAAATGCAGACCCTGTTTTGCAAAACATTAAATAAATGGATGTCRCCCTATTATTAAAATTGAAGGGGAGTGCAGAGTTGGCCAAGTGAATCATGGCTGGAGACCAGCTTCCAAATTCCCTTAGCAGCTTTCAGATGATTGTGGAAAGATGCCATTAGACAAAATGCCATGTCTATAAGTGTCACCTCACACTGGTACGTTTGGAAGGCTTACAGAAAGCCTATGCCATGGGGAGCAGACTGTGTACAAATCATGCATCATCCTGATACCTTGTGGTGGATAGCTGAAGCCATTAATCAGTGGCAATGGCTATCTAAGGGTATTTTACCCATCATGGCCTCATTTTTCCCTCTGATCTCCAAGTGGCATAATTTCATCTAGACTTAGAGTAATAGCCATCTCCTGAATGCTTTTGTGAGCCTCACCTGAAACACTTGTCCTCAAACTTGTTCCAAAACATATTTACCTCAGAAGCACAACCTCCAGCTATCTCCGTATACTGGCACTCAATATTAATTTGTCGCCTCACCACTATGAGTTGCTTCCGCATAGGGTGCATGGCTGCTTTRATTAACCTGGGCCTGGGGCCTGCCTTACCAAAATGGCCTGAGAGGCCCCAAGATGTTTTTAAAYATCTTGTCCCTGTTGTTAACTTTTATTTTGGCAGCAGAAATGTTTGCAGGTATTCCTAGGGCTCACAGGCGACTTCCACCTGCCCCTGCTTCCTTTGTGCAGGGAGCTTTTAAGCATAGGCTTACTTAGCCCTTACAAGAGTTTGTGGCCTAAATGCACTTKAGAGGGTACCATCAATTTTCAGTATTTTATGGTAGTTTTTTGCAACTGTGAAACCTGTTTGCTTGCTGCATTCTAGAGTTAGAACATTATAATACCTTTTTAGCACAAAGACCATGGTACACATGAACTCCTGGCCATGCAAACTCAAGCTGGCCTGATTTTCTATTGGAAAGGTTTTTTTGTGATTTTTACAAACACCAGATGCTCAATGATGGGAAAATAAAGCATACTTTCCAGTAAACAAAAGCAGATTTCATTTGCCTCTAAAGCATAAACAAAAAAAGAGTGCAGAGTAGAATGGTACRAATCAGGCATGTACATGTGTACTGGAAGGAGAAAGTGCTGGAAGAAATGGGAAGTAAGTGTACCTAGAGATAAGTTAATGATGAGCTCTGCAACGCAATGATAATCTCAAGGAATTGGAGCTGCCTTTTCCTCTGCTCAGGGCCAGGAGTATGAGTTGCATATAGGCAATAGGAGCCATGTTCCCCAAACAGGCTGCCACATTTCTCAGACGCACTGCAGACRAGCAGTAGGTCTCAGCATGTGGGATTTGCAAACAGGGCTGGCAAGTCCAAATGCTGGTGCACCACATGCCTTTAGAACAAACATCTCTTCTTTTTCTTGCAGATTATATCTTGTAGGGGTGAGAGAGAACATTTGAAAAAGAAGACAATCATAAAGGAGCTCAGAATGGGAAAAAAAGTTAAATAAGTAGGTGGCTGGGGAAATAGAAAAAAGTATACTACAGAAAATGTTTTGAGATTGAGAGAGATTTACTGTGATCTTACTGACTTTCCCAGCTTAGGCTAGAGACCTGAGTATCACACAGTGCAAGGCAAAATGTCCTCTCTTCCTTACTGCTGCAGGAAAGGGAACTCTGTGTTAGATCTTAAGATAAGATTGGTAAATGTGAGTAATACGAAAAATGTTGTAATGCCATTATATAAATCAAGAGCAGACTCTCAGATGATGTCTTCTCCCCAAACAAACAAGAAGTTCAATGACAGATGACTAAGAATCTCAGCCTATTGACTCCAGAGAGGACATGACCAAGAGGGGATAGGCTATTAACATGCAAAATAATGGCTGGAGTCTAGCAGCTCTTTAAACAATTCATTGTTTATTGTCCCAGCCTTCATGGGTTAAATACACAGAAGATCTCTCTCAGTTGACAAGAAATCTCTTGTTCTTTCTAAGCCATGGAACTAGATCCTATAGTTGACCCATCCCCCCAACTAGGGTTATGGGCACCAAGTTCATGGCTTACCAGTGGGAATGAGGCCCCGCAGGAACAGGCTCTACACATTGTTTCACCCCGCCTTTTTTTTTTTTTTCCTTCAGCAGTGGCTACTGCATTAAACTCTGGTTTTTTGCACTGAGAGGCAGGAGTGAGCCATTGCCAAGATAAAAGAAAACTGAAGTTGGATATGTGTTAGTATTTCAGCTTAGGGCTTCTTCATCTTTGATTTTAATCACCGTAATTCCAAACCATGTGATCATTTTCTTCCAATGTAGAAGACACTCTTTTTTTTACCTGTAGAGGAAATTCTGGCATCAGATAAATCAGGCTGATTTCCCAAGCTAAAACAGCAAGGAACCTACAGCAGGAACTTGTGCCCCTGACTGGAAATAGCTGCAAGGACTAAATCCTTGGGTGCTTGAAGTGCTCTCTTTCTTCTATGTGAGCGAAAGAAGTCAATCCCCATAGCAAATTGTCTGGATGTGACAGACAAGAGTTTGAACTACATCTGCTAATTCCTAGGAAGAACAAAGCAACTATCAGAGACAGTTGGAAGTTTTACAAAGAAGATGCTGGAAAAGGCTAAGTTATAAGACTCAAAATATTCTGAGGAATCGTATTAACYATCTTCAGAGCTGCTTTCAATCCACAGCAAACTGTGGAACTGCATTTCCAGCTCTAGAAACTGCCACAGTAATGGATTAACAAATGATTTTCAGGGATGCTACTTGTTGCAAGCATTCTGCTGCACGTAACTTCTCTGGACTCAGCACTGTTGGGTACCTTAGTGACTGTATGCCAGAGGCCATGGACTGTATCTCAGTGGATGAACAGCCACATTCAGATTATCAGTAAAGTAAATCTGTTGAGCAGACCAGGCTCTAGGTGGTAGCCACAGCATCAGACTTGCTGTGCTGAAAGGGGACCTTCAGCAGATCAAAAAAAACCAAAGAAGTTTGGTATGAAGGAAGGGAGACAGAAATTAAAGGTCTAAAGAGCCTTCTTCAGCTTATTTTGAAGAACCAAGAGAAAAGCCACGACCACCAGACTGCTTCAAGCAGCAACAGGTGACAGCAGCTACCTTTTGCTGCCATGAGATGCCATAGCATCCTCAGGAAAAGGCAGGCTAGCACTGCTGGAAGGACATATGAACCCATGAAAGAACAGCTGAAAGATTTCTGGGGCAGAGGCTTCAAAAAGGGGGCCTCTGGGTCTTCCTCTGTACATTAAGGTTGGTTTATAATTTGCTGCCACGTCCCTTCTAAAACTGTCCGGGCATGGTTATGAGGAAGTTGGCAATGATGCAATAAACCAGGGCCCACGCTCTGCCTGCTTGCACTCACAGGCAGCATGGTTCTCCGGCCCCCTCCAGTGGCTAGAAAACAGGCTGAGCAGTCAGCTACAGCCTCCAAGCCAAATCCCTGAGGCCAGCAGAATTCAGGCTTTTGCAAATTCAGAAGTCCCCAGTCCACTCTCTGCTGTGAAGAGCCGTAGTTCTCCTCATGYTTCCCATGTTGAGGTAAATGATTAGATGGACAGGCAGGCTCTTGAATTAGAAGGTCTTTACTTAGCTATAAACAGACCCAAGTCTACCATGGATATCTCCAGTCTGCTCTCAGATTTAATCTTGCCACTGTGTAAATTCATTCCACTCTGAGCAAAACCAACAAACTACCGAATGGCACCTCTTAAAACAGGTCTCTCCTGTATGTCATCGCTACTCTGTCCTGGGTAGATTCTTAGACTGCTTTCTTCACTGAAGAAGGAAGGGTTAAAGAGGYGCTTCAACTCAAAGGCTGTTTCTGAGTGCAAAAAGTTCTTTACTTGAACTTGAGAATGGGAAAAAAAAACACTTCAATCCAACAAATACTGTTCTTTCGCCTTTTGCAAAACTCTCAAGAGGCAGGAAATGATAGTAGAGTATAATCAGCTACCAGCATTTTGTGCTCTGGAAATCCCCTATAGCAACAAACACAAGAAAGCACATGCAACAGTGCTTTGAACCTGCTTTGCTTATTCCAAATCTGTCTGAGTTTTCTAGGCACTTTCCACATTTTGTTATCCACCCACCTATCCCATCCCCACTTATAGCAAGGCCATACAAMACGCACTTTCTATATTATGCACATATTTAAAGGGGATTCTTCCTTATATGTGATGTGTATTGTGGAACGCTTTAGTTTTCTAACTATGACTTCACAATGCTCATATATTGTTCATGTTATTTGAGCATACCKTGTGGACAACATGGACAAAAATACATTTGCTACACAGGAGGAATTGGTGAATTCTGAGTTAAGGCAAGAATAAATGCTGTTTGTGCAGTGTGAATTTATATAGTATRCATATATTATTGCTCAGATATCATACTGGAAGACTATTCTTCCTCCGACTGAAAGGGATAGGGCAGCCAGAGGATMCAGTTCCGATACTGACAAGACAAGCAATGTCTATGAATGTCATGAATTTATTTCAAGGTTCAATATTTATCTCTCTACAATGAAGATTCCAGATTGTTAATCTGTATATTAACAGTATTAATCTGTATATTAAGAGTTAATCTGTATATTTCTCTGTGTATTAAACCATTTCACTTATGTAAAGCTGGGTCTATGTATCCTCAGCAACCAATGATGTCCCAGGAACCTACCCCAACATCATTCTTTACACTCATGGCTTATCATTGTACAAGTGAGCTGTCTCACTGAGTTGTTCTCTCCACAGTCACTCATCTAAAAGAGGAAGACCATCCGTGCTTAAGGTTGGAACCTTCACAGGAGGCACAGTCCCCAGTTAAGATGGAATTTTGATAGGTAGTCCAGGAAAAATGCCTTTTGCCAATTGAAGCTTTTATCCTGATCCAAGTGCTTGTTGAACTTCAAATATGTTTGCTATAGGGTTGGGAGAAGCATCCTTTGGCTTGTGAGTTTGGGGCTGCGACTCCACATAGGTTAAACGTATGCAGTTGGATTTGAAGACCTATGCAGTCCTTCAAACTCAAGGTCAAAAGAACTGCCCAGATCCACAAAGTTCAACACATGCTACCATGATCACGATCATGAGCATGACCATCATATCTCAAATTGTATATAAAGAATGAATTTGGTAAGCTAACTGGGGCTTACTGCCAGCATGGCTTGAGTTTACCAGTATGACCTACACAGAAATTGTATCTGTATCAGGTATGAATCTATGCATGGATTAGCGGGAACTCTTCTTAGCTTCACTCATATGGGAATCATGGCTCTAGAAAGGAACAAATGTATGGCTACAGTTGCTGATCTGGGTAGAGAGTCATTAGCTGGTTATCCATAAGCTTGTTGCAAAATTGTGTCAGTCAATGGCACAATAGTCAACAAATCAAGTACTGACTTATGAAGGCAGCTATAATGAAAACTGGTAAAAGGTCATCTGCAGAAGTTCAGCTTTAATTACACACTCAAGTTACACTGGACACTGAGTTAATCATGCCTCTAACAACTAAATTCTGCAAGTTTCTTTGAGCCACTCTCCATCATTCACAGAACCTACCCTGGCTTTTCACTGTACCTCATTCTAGGGGGAGTACCACTGAGCCTGCTCTCCCCAGAGAAGCATATCCACATCCATATTACCACTTCCTCCCAAAAGGCACTAATGCATGATTGGTCTGTAAAGTTATATGACCAAGTGCAAAATCAGAGGGAAAAAAAATTGACCCAAATAAGCTGTTGGCATGGCATCTTCTCAAGACAACCTCCCTCATTTTCTGCCTCTATATATTGGAGCTGGAAAGCATGTTCGGAACATGCTCCTGCAAAACATTATGGTACTGCCAGCAAGGTGACAAGAGGTTTTATAACCTGTTTGCATCTTTGGCATGTTAACACTTCTATAAAGCACAAGCTCATGGGCTGCCTTGGCCTCCAGCATGGTGAAAACCTAAACCATCTGCAAGTCTGAAAAGGAAAACAGTGCAATACTGCTGCCTTGCCACCCTGAAAGCATGCCAATAGCTGTGTATCCTTGCCATTATATCTCATCTGTGAAGAGTTCCGAAAATAGCTTTTGCTTTGGTATTTGAGCACTGAGCATAACCAACAGAGTTTAGTTTGTTCTCGACAGTGCAGTTCTCAGCAGCTCAAGTCTTGTCACTTTAACTTGAAGTCAGTGAGCAGAGACCAAATACRTGAGAGGCTAACTGGCTATTGGCTGCCATTCCAGCACCACAGTCCAGYCTCGCCATAGAATCGAAATAATAAGAAACAATCAGAGACTCCATTTTTTCTGCCCTTCCTCTTTCTCTGAAAGAATCTCTGAAAGGCAGGTACTCTTCAGCAGTTACTACAACATACAGAGAAGTTCATTATTGTTTGTCAAGCTCCACCACAAACATATCTCATAGTGGGAGGAACAGAATCTGAGGTGTGATTTTGTATTTTCTGGTACCTCTGGAAAAGGAGTATTTCACAAGCTAACATCATGATCTATTCACCTTTCATTTTCTTGCTCTTTCTCTAGCTCTCTAAAGGCATTTGAAAACAGGTGCTTCCCTATAAAAGATATGCAGCTCACCCCAAGTCACTCTTCAGCAGCTGGGCTGAAGGTTGAAGCAATTCAGTGTCTACAAGTTGGGCATCCATCCAGGGAAAGACACTTCAGCACAACCTCTATAAAGGAAAATTTTCTAAGGCTACCTTCTTTGGTCCRTATGTGGAAGGTCCAACACAAATAAGAGGGGAGTGGGAGCACTGGGTACCAGCTGTGTGGGGTTCCATGCTCATTCCATGGGATAGCCTCATGATTCTGCTTCCGTATCGACAGGATAGCCAGGGCTGTCAGGTATGGTGGAGATACATCCAAAGGCATCTGAAACTTCCTGAAGTGCAAGGTAGCTTAAACAACCCCACTTCCTTGCTAACACAGGATGTCTAAGAAAGACSAGGGCAGACTCTATATAGAGTAGCAGGTAGGTAGGCATTTCTATTTCTACGTGCTGTCCACAGTTAGCTACTTTACTGGGCCTTCAGTAATGTCATGACCACTGCAGTATTGGTGACTAKGGATACAGGGTAACTTCTAAGCAAAGCAGGCAGTCTAGAGAGAGTTTTTGCTCTTTTTTTTCTTCRTAATTACACAGATACATTTATAGACATTGGATCAACTACCGTCCAACACAGCAACACAGTAGTTCTATTTAACAACCCTTCTACTATTGTTCCTGGTTGCTCCCAGATATTCAAGTATATTTTACAGTGAACAGGAGATGAGTTTGACTATTGTTTTCCCCAAAGATAACCCAGAAATCTTTCAGGTTCACTTCAAGGTTTCACTTGAATATCACTGTCCTTATCCTATCACCCAATATTCACACAGTAGCAATGGCTGAGCCACAGGGACTACCACATCACCACAACGGGCTGTATAGGCTATGTAACTATCATTTTTCCCATGTGAAACTACCTTTTCTTCTTGTCTCCACATGTTTTCTCATTCCTGCTAAGGCAGCGGTTATGAGACTTGGTCTGGTCCTAGGCAGTCATGGGGAGAACTGGCCACCCCTTGCCTCATCCATCATAGTGCTGGAGGGAGAGCCAAGATTCCATGGCACATCTGGTGCTCTGTAGACAGTGACTCAGACAGAATAGGATTACAGATTCTGCTACTCTCCCATCTGCATGATGGGTCTCCTACACAAAAAAAAGCCAGGACAGTAGCTACCTCGGAGCACGTAGAGACGCAAAAACAATTCTCCAAGTAACACACACTACTGGACAGGAAACTTGATGCATTTCACACCAGAAGAGGACAGGAGAAAGTACACCCACTTTCACAGCACCAATCACAGACTCCATGGGGAAGGGAAAGGCCAGGTGCTGATACCAGAAAGAGAACAGTGCTGTTGTAAACCTCTTACCAAGGGGAGGAGAGACTCCTTGGCAACTATAGGAAAATGAAAGCCCACAGCTTAAGTATGGGTGCATTTCCCACACAGAAGTGCCACTGAGGCCCAAAATATGTTTGACATGGAGCAGTAACAGAGGTAGAGTCATAACAAACATATATATGTTAGTAGCCATAGGATATTTTGTATTTGCTCATTTAACAGCCACACACAGGTATTGGCCTCATTGCCCAACCAATTGCAAACAGGTCACCAGTTAGATAGCTGGTAGTTTAAATATAGACACACAGAATCACTGCACCCTAAATTTGAAGGGGGAAACCACAGGGGCAGGGAATTATGTGCACTCCATAAGCAAATACAATATTTGACCTTGGGGTCAGGATTGGCACTTGGTTTTGTCAGCTCAGTCATTTACCAAACGAAACTGTCCTGGAAAGCAGTTGATTGCCCTTTAACTGTGTTCATGAAGTAGAAATTGTTTAATGGGGTCTGGGATTGGAAGGCTATGGATCAGATCCAGACGACATTTGCCAAGTATTCTTCGTACAGCTATGCGGCAGAGAGACAACAGGCTCCGGGTGCAGCCTGCAATAAAGAAAGCAGAGAGGAAATATTGAGGGGCGGAATAAGAAAGAGAGAGGTATAACCGTATGCAAGCTGTGCTGAACTCTGGATGGCACAAAGCCTCTTCTGACAGCAGCAGAGCCGTTTACCCCCTCCAAAAGCTGAGGCGATGTTAGGCACAGCAACAGAAAGGCAGTGCAGGAGAGTTGATCTTGCACAAAGCCTCCCTGTGAGGAGCCGCACTTTTTTTGGCAAAAGTTTTGGAGCAATCACAAACACCAGATGGGCATTTTGGAAGGTCAAGGTGGAGACTGCATGGAGGTGTTACCATGGACCTAGACTAGATCCAAGAGATCACCTCCAAATCTGCACCAGTGGAGGCTGTGAGAGGCTTTATACTAATCAAATCATCTTTAAGTGATGTAGACTTTCCTTTTGAACTAAGTCATCCTCTGGGAAGCAACAGCTGTGGGGAAAAGTCYCAGCATTGGCAGCCAGCTAAGGTCTTATCCCAACTTTCCTTCAAGGGCTTCTGTTGAATTCATGGAGAGCTCTGCCAGTGCAAGGAGAACAGTATGGTGGTATCCTTGTTGATTCAGGAAATGGATCTCCAAGGCATCACTCTATTATCCTGACTGCCTGCCATACCTGAGGAGAGCAGGCAGGGCTGTCCAGGCAGGGCCGTCCCATTTGCCTCCTACACCAAGGCTTAACGAAAACCACCTGCTCTTGTTTATTCCCATCTCTGCTCTGCAAAAGTCCAGGAGAGTTCAAAAATCAGGCGTGTATAAAGCTGAATGTACTTTGAGTTGGACGCTAGGYGTTGTATCCTATGCCCTGAATCCCTTTTAAACCTCTCTGGTCTGAAGTTTCAGACAGAAACACTACTTTTGACCCTGGTGCAAAGCCCTGGCCTTCAGTGCCTGAGTCTGGTGGTTTTATGAGGTGCTGCCCTTGCCGGAACAGGGATGCACACTGAACTAATGTTGCTTTTGCTAATAAATGAAAGAAATAGCACGTAAATGCAGGCATGGTTGAGCTTGATGCTCTGGCTTACATCTTCTGTAACTCATTTACTTCCCAGAGGATGCAGAATTCAAAAAGTCAGCTTTTTTCCACCATTTTACACTGCCAACTGAGCTTCCATCTCTTACTTCCAGCACCATTGTGATTTTGCCACCCAACCAGCCTGCCCAGATATCACTTTTGCTTCAGTTCCAAGGAATTCCTGGGACCCCCTGATCATAAGGGCACTGAAGAACAGTSAGGGTGTGTTTCTGTGGCTTCACTGAACTGGGTCTAGCTGGATGCACCACAAATGGTAAATGAGCAAGAGTACAGAGACATAAATGCCAGAGGTGTGGAGCCCTACTGTATCCTCCCTTTGCAACCACTTGCCCTAACTTGCTTGTCAGCTACCAGTGCTCTGTGGACCAAAAGTCCAGCTCTAATACGGCCTCACTTCCTAACCGTGCCTTAGACTGCTGAGGATGCTGCTAAACAAAGGGAAAGAGCTAGGAGAAAGACCACAGAAAGATTTTTTAAAAAATAGAGGTAAGTGCTGAGATGGGGATAACTGGTAGGTCAAGAGTTCAAGAGGGAAAGCACCATGACAAGGTTTGAAATCTAGCTGGAGGCTTACTGGGAGCTTTCACTGGGTCAAGTCATCACTGTCACTAGCAGTGATGGAGCTGGTGGCAGACTGCAACACTGAAGATCTGTGCCATGGAGCCRCAGAAGTTGGCCCCATGCTCCACTCCTGCCCAACACCTGCCTGGCCAGCAAAGGCTCTTTGGGTGCATTATCAGGGCTGATGAGCTGAGTAACGCCTAGGTGAATAGCTTGTTAAATCCTAGTTATCTCTTGTATGTGTTAGAATTGCTTTATACTTTTAAATTGGGTATATGCTGTTTGCAGAATCATTTACATTTGGCTAAAGGGACCTGAAGAAACAGATCTGAAGCAAAGAGGATGGTAATGTCCACCTTCCCTAGCTGCTTCTTCATTTGGAGGAAGCCATTTATGCAAGATACCAATGGTGGCAATAATGGAGAAGGCACCTGTGATATTTAGGGAGAAATGACTACCAGGCACAAAACACACTTATACAGATAAATCCATGGTGCAGCCCCTACCAGATAAATCTTCCAAAGAGTTCTCTTAAATGCAGATCTAGATAAAACCAGAGCCACTGTAGTAAGTCAAAGYTACTTACCTCTTGCTTCTTTGAACACCTGCAGAGCCTCAGGGTTGACTTTGACCCTTCCTGTGGATTCACCTCCCAAGGCCTCCACCTTCACCAGGTTCAAATTGGCTCCAAAGTCAATCAAAAGATGGACAAATGCTGCTTCACAACCATGCCGCAAGACAGCATCCATCACACACACTGGGGAGCCTCGGGAAAAGCCTTGGATGTTGATGGGCCCACAGCAGTTAAAATCTGGGTTGGCTCCCGCCTGGAGCAGCAACTTGAAGCACTGGAGGTTGTGGTAGGCAGCACTGATGTACAGTGGGCAGACCACCAGCGTGGTGAGGGGCCGCAAGGAGAGGCTGGGGAGCCGGGAAGCCAAGTGGTGATTCACATCCACATCTGCACCATACCTGGTTTGGAGAGAGAGAGGGGAGACTGTTTGGAAACCATGACTGCAACACAGGGGCACAAAACGGTAGGGATGAGAGTGAAGGATGCTGGCCACACACTAACCCAGAAAGTAAGAACCCTGGGGCTTGTCTGCCTTTGGTATTTATGTGCCCCTCCACCCAAGAATCAGCCATCTCTACCCTTAGTAGGGCCTGCAAGTGTCCTGCCATTCACAAGCAAACTAAACAAAGCAAAACTGAATTAAGGCCACACTAGTTCCAAAGAAAGGTAACTACAAGGGCATTTAATGCAGCTTCACATTCAAAGTTAACTTTGAGGAATTTATCTCCTGAAAGGCTTAAAAAGGCAGAACGATGATGGAGCAGGGATACCATATACAGCACAGTATGATTGTTAAGAATCAAAGCAGATCCTATGTTTGCAGCAGCCCAGGATCAGAACAGGAGGAGCAGCTGAGGGATAAGCTTCCTCGCCCTCCCAGCGGATGTGCTGAGCATAGCCTTTGTACGAGGGACAGCTCAGTCTGGGCCAGCGGCACTTAATGTTGACCTCTAACTGATTGGCTAGGGAGTGGAGGAAGTTTCCAAGTGACTCAGTTGAAGAGATGCAGTGGAGGCAATGAAATAACTATCCCAGCAGGATAAAAACATCTGAGAAGCTAGACAGGCAATTGATCTGACTATCACAAATAGGCAGCAAATGAAACAGAAATCTGTTCTCAAATTGTGTGCTCAACAGTGAAACAGAGAACAGTGGAGCAGAGACCTCCATGAGCTGTTATAGCAAACATGTCAAGCCTTTCACAATCAACTCTTGCTTTATGCTATTCTGTGAGGAGGCCAGAATCTTACATCTTCACCTCATAGGGCAACAGTGTCTCAGCTACTTCATAATCTCCTGCAGTCAGAACAAAGTCGTCTCTAACTTGTCCTGGCAAAGAATAAAAGAGTAAGCAAGGTAGACCCCTACTCAGTGGAAATCAGCATGGTCATACAACAGAAGTGACATCTACAACATTTAGGCCCAGTGGGATATTTTTGGGAAGTGTGGATGGTGCCAGGTAGAGAGTGAGCAGAAAATAGTGCTTATTTGCTTTGGAGTGTGTTTTTTTTTTTTTTTTTTTTTTTTTTTAGTGTTACTCTCTAAAAAAGTATGGAATTTGAAAAATGGCAATGCTGCAGAAAGAAGTGACAACAAAAATAAGCATTTATTTTCTGCATTTGGCCCAAGGCTGGGTAACACCCAAGCAGTGGTAACACTGCAGCTACATCTATTTCACATGCAGTTTGGAGCAGAGTGAGGGAGACAACACAATCCCCAAATGAGTAGCTATTTTTAATTGCAGAGTTCCAGATCAAGCAGAAGCCCTGTCCTTCCCCTGCACAGTAATAAAATTTTCCTTCACCCACCAATCCCTCTCTCAAAACTGCAAACCGTGTGTTCAGAAGACCAGGTTTTTCTGTCTTCCTAAATATCATAATATTCTTCTTTGCAGTTAATAAAACATATAAGGAAACCACCTGGAGACAAATTCTACCTCAAGGCATACATAGTTCTTTCTGAACTCAGTAGGGGTTCAGCAAATACTTAACCACATGCTTTAACTCTGAGAACAGAAATAATCTCATTTAAATTAAGCATGCACAAAACAAAGGTCAAGAAAACTTGTCTGAGAGCTGCAAACAGCAAGTTGTATGTTTTTACCCCAACCCACAAGACCTCCCAAGCCATGAACATCTCAGGCTCCCAGGTGACCTGTTGGGTGGAGAACAGTAGGGTGAGGATGGAGTTAGGTAGTAATGACACTGCAGAGTGAGAGCTAATCTCTGCACTAGCCTGCGTGGCCAACCTTCACTTCCCAGTCCAAGCAGCCAGACCATTGGCAACCACTGCACACTAAGGGACATTCCCACTTTCTAGCAGTTTTCAGAGAGCTTTGCTAAATCTGTTTGATATCGCCTGTGTTGGAGCACAGAGGGCTAAATAAGAAAAGATGTCTGTTTTCTGTAGAAATCACACATGTTCCCTGCAGATTAAAAAAAAAAAAAAAAAAGAAATCTTAAAATCAGACTATCCAAGCATTTTAGATGGGGTGATACGAGTTGCTATAGGGTTTTTTGTTGGGCTGTTGTACAGCTGTTGCCTCCTATGGCCTAGATCTCACTAGGCAAACAAATGCCCTCACATTTTTATCCTTCCCTCTCCTTTTTTCCCCATTATTACTCTGAAAAAATTCTGTGGTAATCTCCATTTTGCAAGAAAATATGAAATTCTCCTTTTTTCCCATAGAGTTAGTTGCATATCTGAGGCACTGGTGTGATTTGTTAGCTCTTTTGTAGTGCTTTTAGTGAGGCAAAAGGACTCTCTCATCCTTAGTACGCTGGGTCAGCCCTGAGTTACACTGCAAGTACAATACAGCAGTCCATCTCATAGCAGCATGATCTCATAACAAGCTGTTGGAAAAGTAATCTATACCCTGGCAGAGTAATTGTGAATATTTCCACCAATCTTCTTATAAAATGGATCACCACTTCATGGCTATGCGTGTATTTACTATTAATAGTTTTTAATTTCACTTACTGCTTGGTTAGCTGGTTCAGCAATTGTGAATCCTGATTGTGCTACCATATGATTAAAAAAATGAACCAGGTGATGTTTAGACATCTGCAGCCAAGTAACAGGGAAATGTATGTGTTAAGGAGAACAGCCTGACCAGGCTAGGTTTTCCTTTCAAGACTCTGGGGCTATCTCAAGCAGAATAATCTGAATTTTTTCTTTATGTTTCAGTAAAAAGCATCTTATCTATTGCATTTCCCCTTACAAATCTTTTAGACCAACATTTTCTGAACTTTTGAGTGAGCTTTGTAATGTACGGCTGCATTTTAAAGTACAAAACTTAGAATAGATCTGTGCAATCTGTACTCCAAGATATTTGAAATTTTGGGCAGTCTGACAATTTGGTATTAGTTAGCAGCCTTGGGAGAGACATTGTCTAATAAAAAGATATTGGACAAACTCCAGTTAATTTTTAATCCTGAAAGTTTTCCAAAATCTTGCTTTTAATATTGCTGGCAAGGTATCCCAAGGAGTAGATATATAAATCAATACATCAACTCTCTGTGTGCTGAAATACCATTTGCTACATTTCATCCTGCGTTAGCGGATATATCAGGGGAGATTCTCAGGAATGTAGTTTGTGAGCCTGAACCCTGTGCCAACAAGCACATGGTGATGGGGACATCCTTGTCTCTGCTTCCAGAAGAAGGAGCAAGTGTGTGTGTGGGGGGGAATAGTCTCCCTTTCTTTCTACTCTCCAGCTTCCTTAAAGCTGCATTTCAGTGAAAAATAATTTCCCCATAAGCAAAAAGGAAAGGAGAAAATCCCCAAGTATTGCAGAATGTTTATATCCAAATCCTTTTTGTTGTTATTTTTTAGCATTTACWGTCACTGAGGGGATTCCTTGGAGGRTGTTTCTGTGGGAATCCAAATAAATTTTCTTTTCTTTTACTATTTCTTTCTACAAAAGAAATTTCCCCTTATAATCCCTTATTACTTGGCATCAATGGCTGACCCATATAGTTGCTCAGCACAGTCCCTTATACAAAGAACTTCCAATTCAGAAGAAAGGAAATGTCACAGCATGATACAGAGGTGAAACTACCCTGAGCTGCTGGTGCTGCAGACAAAATTCCCTAAAGGACAGAAGATCTTTGTATTCCCCCGACATTGCTGAACCCTGCCACAGCTAAAGCCTGAATAAGGGATCAGGTGCTCTACAAAAAAAAAGATCAACCCAAGTCTAACTGCCTTCTGAACTAGGAAAATGATTTTTTGGACACTATTACAGAATTAACCCAGGCTGTCACTGTTGGGCAGCCCAGGTTGCTGGTCCCATTGGATGCATAAGGCATCCATGCTAGCGATCCTCCTGGGAATGGACTTGTGTTCCTGCAGACAAACTACTCTCTGGCTCAGTGTGTTGCAGAAAGGAAGGCTGGCTGGATGCCCAAAAGGTATTACTGCATACAATCAAGCAAGCAGTATTGGCCCCTGCTACCCAGGCAAGGCTACCTTTCAGCTCCCCAGAGGGATCTCTGTGGCTGCAGAGATGCCATCCCTTCCAATGGAGCTGTGGGTCAGGTCTCTGGCAAGGGGAAAAATGAACCAGATGTTCCAAACAATGTTCTAGTGATGGGTAAGTGCCAGGCAGGCAGCTAAGAACAGGTGGTCCTTGAGACAGGCATCTCTCCTCCMAAGGACAGAAAATGGTCAAGGAAGCAAACCTCAGTAAAGATGTTTCTGAATATTTCTTTGACCAGCTGAGAGATCCWCCTTGTTCATAAACTCAGCCAGGTGGGACTGAACAGAGGGGCACAGAGTCAGCAATGGGCTGTTGAGATAGAGCAGGGCCATGGAGGAAAGTRAGGGGATGCTTTGCAATGCTTGGCTCTGACAGCAGGGTCAGAAACAACAACTCCTTGCTTGGGCTTTTTCTTAGGAGATGAGGCATGGTGAGGTCACACATCAGTGGCCTTCTTGGCCAGCTTCTTCAGGCCTATGGAGACACCGGATGTGCCACAGAGAGAAGGGGGAGGTAAAAGGAGGAAATGGATGCTCTGAGTCCCACAGGTCCCATAAGGGAAAGAGCCTGATGGGGGGCAGAGAGATAGAGAGAGAGAAGCAGAGTCGCGTCCCTTTGAGCCAGGGCCATCTCTAGCTGATGCCTTGATTCTCACCTGATCAGCTCCCGGAGGATGTCCGCYCGACCTACACGTGCTGCATGGTAGACAGGAGTGCTGCGGTGGTGCCGGCTGCCATTGGGGTCAGCCCCAGCTTCCAGGAGGATTTTGGCACACTCAAGGTGTCCGTTGACCACAGCCACATAGAGGGCAGTCTGCCCCTTCACGTCTACCAGGTCAATCTCAGCCCCCTTCCGGAGGAGGAAGTCGACGCAAGGGCCATGGCCAGCAGTGGCGGCGATGCGCAGTGGTGTGCAGGGCAGCCAGCCACAGCACCACACTGACTTCTCGTTGATCCGACTGGCAAGTCAGGAGAGAAGCAAYGGGTCAGAGAGGGCCTCCCACCACCTTGTGCCACCCTGCCTCACCCAGCACTGGAGAAGGATGCTGGGGGAGGCCAAACACCCATCCCCCTTGAAGCTTTTCCTCCCCATTTTAGGCAATTTACATTAGCCTCTAAGAGCTCTAGTAAGTAACCTGGCACTGTTGTTCTAGGTGCTGCACATTGACAGCTAGAGACTATAGCAGGTACTGAAACAGGGCCCACGAGATGGGCTTTAGCACAGCTCTGCTGTGTCAGGAGTTGCACATATATGCAGCAAGCGACAAACCCTGCATCAAAACCCAGTCAAAATGAGCAAAAAAATCCCTTTTTCCTTATCTAGACAACATCCCAAATTAGAAGTGACCAAGCTGGGGACTAAAACAGTAGTTTAGTCCAACCTGCTCTGACAGGCACATAATGATGCCAAAGCAACAGAGAAACAGAAAGAGCAAGAGTGGAGAGACACCTGGAAGTGCATGCATACATCCATATCACACCACCGGCAAAGTTGCAGGCTTGGCTTRGAACCATAAGGAGACATAAATGCAAATCCAGGGAGCATTAGTTCTGGGTAGGCACAGCCCTGCCAGGAAGGAGCTAAGTCTGGGAGGGCAGGCACGTTGCTCTGAACAGCATAAATAGGCCGTTAGCATCCTTGGTAGACACCAGTACTGGCAGAAAGAGCCTTGCTCAATTTATAGAGGAGAATGCTCTGCCTTGTGGCTGCTCAGATCCCCCCTGAAATCACTGGTACTAATCCTCATGCTCATCCAAATCTCAAGTTAGTCCTAAAAAAATCTCATAAATGCCCAGCGCTCAATCACAAGTTCTCTTCAGATCACAGCAAGTACCATTCCAGCAGCAACACACAGTGAGGAAGGGATTTCTTTAAGGCAAAGTAGGCAGGAAAATGTGCCCCTTGGCTAGTGCAGCCATCAATTTGCTCTTCCAGCAGATTGCATGCAAGCCATTGTAATCTAAACAGGACAAAGCAATTTTTAYGTGCTGTGTTTAAGGCCATTTGCCAGGAAAGCAGTGCCCCATTTTCTTCAGCCAGGCTTTAGGAAGAAGACCGATATGAACCCCACACCAAGTCCTCAGTTGTGCAGTCTTCTGATAAAAGTGTTCCCTTTTATCCTAGGAGGTTGGCAGATCTCCGCCCCATATCTGCCCCCAAATTCAAAGAAGTCTCTTCTCTGCTAACTCTGATGATGCGTCTATGGGTCCAGACCTTTTCCTACTGCTTAACCTTCTCTTTTTCCTGCAGGGAAGGGTGCCTCTTTCAGCTCACTTGGAGCCTTGGAAAGTCATCTAGCACTGCTGTGGTGGGGTTCCCATGCAGCACGGGACAAAAACAGAGCCAAACCTCAGATCAAAGGAGTGAAGAGGCTTGACAGAACCACCTTGGTGACAGAAGGAGGAGCTGGATCATTCTTATTGTTGCTGAAAGGACTTTTTTTTTTTAAGGTTGAGAGACATTTGCACTCTAAGCAGTTTTCTCCATGGTGCAGGAAAATTAATTAACTGTCCCCGTGGTCACAGACTTAGCTATGGCCAGATTTTGTAACGTAGGGCGTTTCAGGTTTATATTTGATTGTAATCCCTTTTATATGGTTTTCCCATCATATATAGACTCCTATTTTCACAGTATTGTATTTCCAGCATGATCTGAGGAGAGTTTATGCATGGACACTGCCCATTTACGAACCTCACAGGACTAGCTCGAGATTTGCCTCCTGGAGGAGTAAAAGAGGCATAATTTCAGGGGTGAGCACAGCAATCTCCCACCAAACACGTTTCCTGTAAAAATGGAGCAAGGCATTTCTGCCAACAGAACAGGCTTTGAAAAGGAGCAGGCTGCAGGGAGAAGGGGTGGGATGGTTTGGGGCAGGCAGCCCAGGGAATGAAAGAGTCATTAGCCAAAGTTTTCAGAACAGAGTTCAATCAGGCCTTGCGTCTGACTCCTCCCTTGGTCCTGTAACAATCTCCAGAGCCAGTGCTAATATGTTCATGAAGGAAAGAGGGGCTGGCACTGGGTGGGAGAAGTGCCCCTCACCTTTGGAAGCTTTCCTCTTGCAGCAGACTCTTGAGCGTGGGTAAATCCCCCACATAGGCTGCATCATGCAGCCGGGTGTCCTCGCAGTGCTCGATGGGGTGGTCGCAAAATTGTTCCCTCAGCCACTCCTTGAGATTACGACCTGCGCTGAAGAGAGGGGAAGCTGGGTTGAGTCCTAGCATGAAGCTGCTGGAGGAAGCAGGCACTGAAGAGCCTTGGCACAGCTCCCAGGATCACCAGACAGAGCTAAAAATGGCATGAGGGAGAGTCGGTTTTCCTGTGAGAAGACACCGGCATAGCTACAGCTCATATTTCTTGATACCTGAATCCAACAGACACTGACARAAGGGAAAAGACATGGAGCAAGGAATGGCCTCCTGTCCAGTATGCAGTTGCTGATAAGGTGGCTGCTTGATGCCCACTGCTAAGCACAGGCAAAGACTATAGCAACAGCCATGTCCCTCCCCCCCCCCATGACTGAAATGGATCTTAGACTGAAGCCTTGCAAAAGCAAAAACTGCCCCTGAACTCCACATCAATTCTGCATTTCCTGGGTTCACAACATGCTCCCACAGATCCAGATCTTTCCTTAAGAACATACTAGATGATCTGGAGAAATTTAAGGTATCTTGAGGGATGTTTCTGAAATTTCTGAGATGTTTTCAGTGTTAGCTACATCCAGAAAAAAGCAAAGGAGAAATATGCTCAGACTGCAGTCTGAGGTCCTCAGCATTGGTATAGTCATGCAAGTAAATCCTCTGCATAGGTTTCTGTGGCTGTATCAGCACTTTGACCAGACTCTGTAAAATACAAAGCCCTGTCCCTCTCCAGGCAGCAGAAGTGGTCAGGTCTAGCCCAGCACTCGGGGAGCAGTGAGTTGCCATATGCTCTACATCACCAACCTAGCAGTCCATCTGACTGATCCCTGCGTGGGAACCACAGAAACAGAGCCCCTGCCCTGTCCAGCCATACTGAGCCCCCCAAAGGTTCCCCTGCCCCCACAAATCCAGCTCATATTGCATTTTTTTCAGCTGTATCATCTAGATTTACTTGTGAAAAAGCTGAAGCATGGGGACAGTGTTGCTAGTCCATGCAAATAGCCCTGTACAAGCTTTTGAGTGGCCTGGCAAAAGCTAGGCCTTTGGTTCTTCCCTGTTCTGCAACCTGGAGGAAGGTGCTTTGCTCTCTTTGTCTCCCTTCTACACCTGCTCAAACATCGCCATGATAATAATACCTGCCAAAGTGCTTTGGGATAACAAAGACCTGGAAGGAGACAGGTTTGTTCGAACATGAAGATAACTGMCCCAGTGGGCAGTGTGCCAGCACAAACTAGGGCTTCTGTCTCCTCGCACCAAGACTGAAGGGAATTAGGTGCTCAGATGCTCTCAGAAATGCTATCATGTCCCATCTTGCCCCGGTGAATCCTGTTAGCTGAAGGCAACAAGTGGCAGCTTGCAAATTGCCATGGGGAGGTGAGGGGGACACAACCCATGCTGCCTCACATGTAGTGTTAAGATACGATCTGAAATGAACCTCTTGGACTAAAAGTACACCGAGCAGGGGAGACCAACCAAGTCCACACTAAGGGCACTCAGCTCCACTTGGAAAATCCTATGTGGCTTTTTCCTGCCACCAGTCTGGTGAAGCAGTCCTTCCTCTAACACCTTCAGCAAGCATTGTGGGCACCTCCCCATACCCTGAGCCCAAGCAGGCAGCAGCTCGCTCATGCTTTGCCCACCCTGGGATGTATTGCAAGGACGGAGGTGGGACAGGCAGGTGCCTGGATGGATGGACAGTGACCAGCAATGGTAAGGCAGTGTGCACCCCTGTGAGAGACTGCTGGCTCCCGGTTTAGTGGGCTTTAAGGGGGTGTTGTGGGGGGGGGGAGCTCTCTGGTGTGGCCACTGTTTCATAGCTATTTGCTCTCCTAACATTACCTGCGTGTCCATCTGAGGCACTGAGGTTGGTACCCAGATTTCCGATGCTGGGGGCATCCTGGCCATCCCCGGGCTCGGGTGGGAGGGCACGAGCACTGCCAGCCTGGCAGTCAGTGCGGCTGCCTTCAGCCATCTGCGATCGTCTTCAAGGAGACCCCCGCACGCCTGCCCCTCACATTGCTCCGGCCTCCTACCTGCTGACTCCTGGACCGCTAGAGCACCCCAGCCCCCAGGCCTGGCCTGTCATCTCCCATTTCCATCCCAGGCTGCCAGACACAGCCCTCCCKCTCCAAGTCGGGTCTGATTGGTGCCTGCCCAGAGCTTCCTGTTTCTATGTTAAGGTGGTTTTTTCCCAGCCTAAYGAGATGGCTTCTTCTCCCGTTTTGACAACCAGGAGAACAGCAGCATCGCTGGAGCAATTCCTCCTTCAAACCTATCCCCTCCTCCTCTGCAATATGGGCAGCCTTTATTCCTTTAGGGAGAGGAGGGTGAAGGRGAGAAATAAACAGCCCTCCTGTCTCTTCTTTTCTCCGCATTTAAAAGAGACACTGCCCCACTGGCGAAACAGCCAGTGAGCCTCAGACGCTGCCTTGCAGACTGAGGTTTAGACATACTGGAGAAAGAGAGAGCRAAAGTTGTTAGCTCAGCCCTAAGCTGGCTCAAGGAAAGAGCCATCTCATTAGGCTGGGAAAAAACTTTCATAACCCCCCCAYCCCAGTTTGGTACTATCTTCCTCCAGGTCCACTTGTAACCCACCCATGTCTTGGGGCATCTTGTCCCCCTTTGCTAAGGAYGGAGGTGGCTGTGTTCACAGGGCAGAGGCAGACAGGGCATCCACACAGACCTATCATGCCTTGAGCTGAGTGCAGCCAGTTGCACCCAAAGAGAAATCCTGAACGATGGCAAAGCCCTATGACACAACACATTTGCCAGAGGCTTAGTCACCCTGATCGCCAAAGAGGAGCATCTCCCATGGGCTTGGTAGGTCATGGTCCAAGTGCATCGAGAAGTCCCCCTGCCCCAGGAAAGYTAGTATGACACAGCAAACCTGCACTCTGATGCACAGGACCCAGGAGTCTCATGCAATAAAGCCTGGTCTCTAAAGGGGACCCTTTGGATTCCTCATCATGTAAAGCAATAAATTAGCAGTAATCAGAATAAGACGAAGTCCTTGGGCTAAATACTTKGTGCTCCAGAGGAAGAAGCAGTTGGAATAGTCCTAAGGAAGGTAAYCTTTGTGAGGCAGGGAGAAAGCACATATAATTTCTGTAAGCTCATCAGAACAGAAAACCTCAGCAGAAGCCAGATTTACCTGGATCTATTCCCAAGGAAGCTGTTGATTCAAGCTCTGGTGGCTCTAACAGTTTTCATCCTAGAAAAGGGAGCAGTAAAAAAAGCAGAGCTCAATCATTGGTAAAACAGATCTTGGAGCTCTTTCTTCCAGCAAGCAGCAGAGAAAAAAGTACAGAGAGAGATGCTAAAAATTTGCAGTGCTGTCCTCGTTCTTTGAAACAACCTTGCAGCCACCAGCTGCATCTCTGGGGAGATATGATACACATGTGAAAGCTGTCTCATTACATCTAGTGGATTTTTTATTTTATTAATTATTTTTTATTTTATTTAGGCCTTTTCTTTTTTAGTTAAATAGACTAGAGAAATTTTCTCGTAAGTAAAAATTGRCATGAAAGTCTCGTGTGATTGTTTTTCCTGCTTTTTTCTTGTAGCATAGCTTACRAGGTTTTGCAGATATAAACGCCCCTCATTATCTATCAGGTTGATGCTTTGACTAACATGAGAAAGAAAGTAATTGTACTCTCTGGATGGATGAAGCGGCAATGGTCTTCAAATTGAAAAGAAAGGCAAGGCAGTCATGAAAAAATGGCCAAGAAATAGGGCCTGCAGGAACAGTACTGAGTGAAAAAGATGSTATACTGCTTAAATCTCACCAGGTTATTTCAAGTACAGCACCCTAAGCAGCACCCTCAAAAAATTAGCAGAGAACTTGTTAGATTACTGTGCAGGCAAAACATTTAGGAAATAAAAACACATAAAACACAAAAAGTGCACAGAAAGATGCATGCACACAGAAAAGGTCCTTGGGCCTGAGCAAGGGAAAGTGTATCACACCGAATACAACCTCTTCCCAGGGCTATTCTAACAGGTGAGCTGTTGAGCCGGCTTCTTGTGTTGGCGTCCTGGCACAGAGCCACCCTCTGAGTGTTTGAAACACACCCTCACTTCTGTGTGCATGTTTGAATCCGCAGTGCCAAAGGGGAATGGTGGCAATCCGTCTAGCTTTCCTGTAGTTCCTCTCCTGCTGTTCTGTGGTAGGGTATCAGTCCATAGATGCCAGACACTGGCTGCAAATATGGTTTCCTGTAACTATTATTATTTGGGCTTGAGTGATTTGGACAAGAGATGTGCAATGTGCAAATCAAACCGCTTTCCTCGCCCAATCAAAGATCAAAAGGGGAAAGAAATCAATAGGATTTTCGGAAGCCATCAGTGCTGGTTAACACTGCCCACCTTCCCCTGCTGCAATCCTTATGCCATTAGACAACACAGACRTGAGGCCAAGGAACATCTCCTGGAATGACAATTGTCTGGCTGACAATGCGGAAATCTGACTCAACATCTGTTTGGCCCTCCTTGAGTCAAAGGCGCCAAATCTGGAAAACATACAACATGGCTTGGTGGAACTCCTCAGCTTTGACTACCTGTGCTCTCCCACATTTGCTAAGGATTCCACAGGATTAGGATGGGGCCAAACAGAGCTTTTTGAGRTAGGCCTGCTCCGCGACTATCCACTTTGAGCAATGTCTTTGCTGAACTTGCAGGTGGCCCTCGTTCTCTGGGTTCATGAAGGAGAAATAGATTATAGCTTATAGCTTATAGATAGCTTACAGCAGAGATAATTCATAGCCCTCCAATAGGCTCCTTTGTGAGCAGCGTGTTCCTCCCTGCATTTCTCATCTTGATCTATGCCTCCATCCAGCTACAGAGGCTCTGTGTGACMCAGTTTGTACCTGCTCCCTTGTGAGGAAAGCAGTCCTGCACTAGGCTTTATAACAGTATCTGGAATGCAACCTGCTGCCACAGTTCTGACTGGRGCTGGCAATGGAYGTAAGCTCCACTTGATCTATTTTGAAACTGAGGTTCAAGCAAACCAGACAGGGGCTAAATTCATCTAGGATCTACRTTTAGGTTCTCTGCTGCCATGCCTGATAACGGTGTAACACAGACCAGAACAGTTTTCTAGCTATTGCATTGTCTGCCATCACTGCAGATTTAATRGGACTAGATTTAATTAGCTCCCCTAACTGCAAAGCATCGTGTTGGACTGCTAATTGGCAATGAGGTCTCATCCAGAGGAAAAGAGTGGACCAATTAAAACTGCCTTAGTGCATGGGCTGTCATACACATGGCTCTGAACTGAAAGCTGTAATGCCTATGGGCACAAGAGGATAGTTACTCCAAGAGACAGAAATCTCTGCACTGCCTTCCCAGTAAGAACACAATACAGTACAATACAATATATATTTATATATTTTTATGTAACTACAGACGTTGCAATGAAAGGTAGAAAGTTTTTAATGTATCAAATCCCATTACTCTCTAGAGTGAACYTTTATCTTTTGGACTAAGATTTTCTTTTTCTTTTCTTGAATGCATATGAAAAAACAACTGACCCCAAAGCGACATAACCAGTTCTCATACAGGTGTGAGAGGACARCTGTAATTGCTGTCTCAGTCTTGGAGATGATCAGCATTGGGACTCCATAGGTGGCCATGAAAAATCCCTGGGAGAAATACAAGATGATGTAAATCCACATCACTCTAAATGAGTGCAATGGAAAAATGTGAGTTTGTAAACAGGTTAGCATCTGGCCTGGCCTTAGGAAATGCCTTTTCCAAGTTTTCAGAAATACTTTTAGGCCCAATGTATGATCATATCATACCTATTTGTTACAAGCTGAGTGCATAATCTGTGGAAAGCCCTGGACACTGTTCCAGCCTATCTCACCAGGACATTGGGCAAGCTGACCTCCTGAGGTCCCCAGGAGCCTGAATTATCCTAAGATCTTAACAGCATCCTAAGATCCTTAATTTCCTGTAACAGTGCTGAAGTAAAGCAACATGATTAACCCAACTTTATAGCGTGGATAGCCAATGYCTCCTGCTCTGAGGAAGCCACTCCTGCTGACAGAACAGCTTTACTTCAGTTATACATGAAAAGAATCTTCTTGCCTAATTGGATTAGACAATGCAGATATCCCMAAAAAATCTTCCCCCAAACAAGACCCTGCCCATATATGCTATGAGTGACATTGCCATGACAATGGTACCCAAGACCTCTGGCCAACTCCCATGGATCAGCATGAATGCAACAAGCTCCTGCCCCAAGATGAGTCAGCAGCTGGAAGGGAAGATCACAGTGGCAGAGGCAAGAGCAGAGCATAGGACTTCCAACTATTAYGCAAGTCACCATTAGAGCATACTGGAAGATCAGTTTTCAAGCTGTGCCCTCTGAGGTCCATAGACAATTTCTAAAGACTGCAAAAGATAAGGTAAGGAGCAAAAGTAAGCACATACTGCTTGTTTGGGATATACTGGGATAGATCTTCCATTGGCATAAGGCAGCAGAGCTCCACTGAAATCAGGCTCTGCTGATTCACTTTCTTGGAGCATATGGTTTACTAGTTCAAGAAACCTCCCCGGCCAGGTCCACCACCAGAAGAGACATACAGTCAGGGCAGAGAAGTTCACCTACCCTCTCTTCCCTCAGTAGCTAGTAGTTTGTTATCTRTGCGTGGCCTTTTGCACTGCTGGACTGATCCCACCTGACTTGAAAACTGATCCACTGAGCAACTAGGGCCTGTGACTCTCAACGAGAGCTTCCAGTATCTAAAAATACCCGATAATCCAACGCAGCCAACACACACTGACTCAATTATCAGACTAGACCTTTTCTCCAGCTCCTAACCCTGAAGCAATAAAAAAGAAAAGCAAAACATGCAAAGAAAACTCCCTCTGATTCTCTGGAGGCCTTCATCCATGGGCAGCCAGCTTGACTACCCCACCACATTCACTGACCCTTGCAACTGCCTCCTCTGAGCAGATAGTTTCTCCATTTTGCTGTCCTCTCCTAGYCTTGCCTCTCATTCTTCATGTGAAATAGTGTATTCACTCACCATGGCCTCATCCTGCTCCTGATAACAGGATGCTGGATTCCTGTAACACAACACACTGATCACAGGAAATTAGTCCATCAATTTGGGCAAAGCTAGAGTATCCTTGCCCTATAGGACCTGGACAAGTGCCCTCCAATAGAGTGTGGACATGCTAAAAACCTATGATTCAACCCTTCTTTCTGCACTTCATCACTAGGATGATTGCAAGTACRAGTTTCTAGCTTCAGGGCTGTAAAATCCCTCTCCACAGACACAAAAGGTCTGTCYGCCCTGAGCATGCCTAGGTCAGAGGGGTGAACTTCTATTATCTCAGCTTTTTTATTTCTTTGAATAAAGCCAATGGTTGCATTTACTGCTAGATTGCATCCTGCAAGGATGAGAAGAGAGAATGCACCTCTTCACTCTTATATCTGGATTAACAAAAACCTAAAAGACTTGCAGCCAAACTGGGCACTTTGTTCTATGATTTAAAAAGACAATTATTTATACTCAGCTTTAAAATTAGTGGTTAGCTACACCATCACCACCACCCCCAACACCCTTTCCAAAGGCACAATCTTTTAAATCCCTGAAGGTTCCTCCCAGACCTGCCAAGGAGCAGAAGAAAGCTGCTTTATGAAATACCTAACAATTATATCTGCTTCAGTGCCAGATTAACACTCAAGCTGTTCTTTAAAGAAGGAAAGAAAGAAGGAAGGAAGAAAAGACAGAGAAAGAAATGCCATAGCCATAACTGTAATTCTTGCTTAGCTCAGTCTATAAAGCTTCTCTCTTCCTGGATTCATGCCAACAGCCTGAATTTTTAGTGAACTCTAAAGTTAAAGTGATAAATGCATCTTTGGGGAAAGTGGAAAAAATAAAACATCCTACCTCCTCCAGCTTTAGCATAGTTCAACAGTTTTCTGCAGAATTTACATACTTTTTAAAGTAGACATGAAGATGTACATTAACAAGAAGCTAAAACAGAAAGCAGGAAGGAGAGATGGGAGGAGGACTTAATCTGAGCATCTGGGATTGTCATTGGGATTTGGGCTATAATCACAAAAAAGACAACAAACAGATAGATTACTTCGAGTCCAATAAGCTCCCGGAATGAATTTATGGGAGTGCAGAAAGTTAATAATGCTGCAAGTAAGTTTTGACATGCCTTAATATGACCGTCTTCAGGGAAAAGAGGTAGGACTGATGCATCAGCTGTATTTTGATGTAGGTTCTTCCATCAGGCATCCAGGATTTTGTTCCTTCTATCCTGAAGATGAGAATGTGGAGAACATTGAACAGTGGTTACAGCGTAACATCACAGAAAGGCAGAGACTAGAAAAATCACACCCATCTGTCATTTCAGCACAGCACAAAATGAGAYCTAGAATGATGAATGGTAATTCTGTTGAATAGTGCTGCTCTCAGCAATCAGTCCTGCAAGTAAAGAAACGGGGTTAAAATCAAAAGAAGAACCACCAAGATAGATAAACACAGACAAAATCAGTAGTGCAGATGTGGGTGTTGACAGTTCATGAACATTCCACCTGTACAGGGGATCCCACTCCCAACACAATCCCGAATGACTCTTTCTACWGGCTTCACCATGCAGTTACAGCATTAAGGTAAAATAGTCAAAAAAAGAAGAAATTTCATATTGATTTTGCCCAGAGAGTTGTGCTTCAAATGAATATGATGATCTTTGCATACTTGTAGTTCAGTATTTTTCTGTCTTGACTGGAGGGTGCCTGTCTGTGACGAAAAAGTACAATCATTTTCCTYCATGCCCCTTTCATTTATCCCAGTAAAATTATGGGAACAGTCCAGACAGAGTATGGTTTCATGCATTTTTCTCAGCATGTTTTTCTTAATGCTTACTTTTGTTAAGAACATGGCTCTGGAAACGCTTGTCTGGCAGCCCAACACTGTCCTGGAATAACTCCCCAGAGAGGCCTCGTTCAAAGCATGAAGGATAGAGATTGAACAAGTCCATCCTTCACCAACATTCACAGCACCTGGCTGTCCCAAGCTCTCTGCTTCAGCACAAAACCTCACCAAGCGTGGATGCAACAGGTCAGCTCTTGGAATTGCCCACGCAGCGGCCATCAGTAGCATCCATCCTGAAGGCCATGACCATCATTTGACTACTCCTGCTAGCTGCAGGACAGGCTCTACCCAAATGCCTAAAGATATTCTCCCTTCCTGAATTCCTTGGAATTCTTTGGAATGAGTGGGCTTCAGATGAGAAGCAGACTAGAGTCCCAAAACAGATTCAGGTATTTCAGCCAATCTATTTTTTATGTCTTTTGTATTCACTGCAAGACCAGGATCTATTTTGCACCTCCTGAGATGCTGGGTAGACTTGCTGTCACATAGTGGGCAGAGAGCAACAGAAGGAGAGGGGCTGACCACCTTCAGTGTGTGAGAAAGGACTGAGCCCGTACTCAGCCATGGGCCCTCCGAGCCACTTCGAGGAGTGCTAGGCCCCTGTTCACAGAGCGAGTGTGCTTGTGAGCATTTACTCCCCAGAACACATTATTGTGACAGGGCCATTATCAGCAATAGCTATAGGCACCATCACCGACTACCCCAGAAATGGCAGATAGGGGAAGGAAATGTCAATAGGGCTTTTATCACCACTTTCCAGGAGGAATTGCAATCTGGAGCCTTCCTCTGAGGGCAGATGTGGGAATATCAGAGAAAAGTAGGTGCCTCTTTTACCTCAGTCAACAAACGTAACACCTTCTTGCAGGCAGGTTAGAAAATAACATAAAATCTGCTGCAGACAAGTTTCCACGGACAGCCAAGAGCTGCCCAGAAGCRAGTAACGCAGGAGCATTTCAGTTAAACTTTCCCTACCCCACTGGGGGATTTTCAGACAAAAGGGACTCYTTCTATTTTTTCCTCTCCAGTAAGTATTCATATTTGATGGGGAAATAAAATTGAAAATCTTTTCATTTCCTTCTTTTTTCCCTTTGAAGCGTTCCTTTCACCACTTGTGTGAAAATGTCAGAAGACATATCTTGAGGAAAAACAACAAAAAGAAAAGGAGCTACAAGAGCTAGGGAGGAAAACAGTTTGTTTCCAACATACACTATACAAAACATTTCTTTGCAGTCTTCCTTGTCCCCCTTCTTCTGACTCCAGATGTTGCCTGCTTCATATCTCTGCCAAGAAACACCCACCCTGAGCAAAGTCTTCTTCAGCCTGGGTGCAGTGGGTTTGCTGTTACCCTTTCCTCAGTGCTGGACCCCATCTCTTGTGGAGCAAAGATGGGTAGGGTCCACCAAGCAAAGAGTTATGGCAAGTTTCATTGCCATGGCTGATCTCCCATGTACAGCTGAAACTTGGCATCGTTTTCTCCAGTATTCTTGGTACTGCTAGTGGAGGCTGAGCCAAGAGCTAGTGCCTGCATCACACAAAATGCCATCACCACTGCTGCTCACTRGTGGTCCCATGTACAGCCAGACTCAGATTTCAAAGGCCTACTGCACCTTTCTCTTGGGTGGCTGGTCTCTTTTGCATTTGGTCTCAATGTCAAAAAATGCTGAAGTCACTGTGCTGAAGAGTGAACCAAATGGCTGATGTCCTTGGAAAGTTTTCCAGTTATAGTGTGAGTACCAAAAGGAATATTAAGAAATGTCTCCTGACTATTAAACGATCAGGGGAAACATATCAGTTACACAAAGCTTATCTGTGTGGAAATGGGAGGGGAACCRCATTCATCAGTGAGAAATATCCAGCATTTTTCTGAATATAAAGCAATATGTTTTTGAATATAAAGCAATAAGCAGAGGTGATGTAGGATGGGAAGCCTGGTTCTACCAAGTGCCTGATGTTCAGCCTCTGTCGTTTTTTCCTCACACTTTGGACCCACAGCTCTGGTTCCTTTCACCAAGTGCATGTATCCCTGTATAAATCTCACAAACAAAATTCTTCCCTATTTCAGACATCTCCTTTGACAAACCAGAACAACTGGTTGCACTTTCAGGAACAGTTTTCAAAACAGGTATTTCATTTAGGCTTAGAGAAGATGATGGCCATAGYGGGACCAAAATTAATCCCCAAATAGAGAAAAGAGATGATGACACAATTTGCTGGATAATATGAGAGTGTTTGTCCTTYGCTTTGTTAGTACCATTGCTGAAGGCATTAAAAATGCCTGTGAGTGCTTAGGACAAAAAGTTACATGAAAGACCTCTCCAGTGCTTTCAAATGAGCTTTGTCTCCTGGGGTAGTTTGGCTMTGTCTATAGCATGTGACAAAATTCAAGAGACAGCTAGTTTGCCGGGAAAACAACCTTCAGTCACAACTGCTACAAGTCAGGGGCCATTGCTTGCTTAATGTGTCTGGACAGTGAGCAAAACCAGTAAAGGCAGCAAAATGGTTGCATGTGGAAACCCAYTCAAGTATGAATCTACCTCACCCTCGTAAGGGCAGAAGAATGGCACTCACCTTCCAGCTGATGGTAGAAGTGTACCTTGTCACAGTATACCACATCACCTCCAAGGCTGGCTCCATCCAAGCAGAAATTAAAGCTGTAGGATCTCTCTCTAGCAAAGGAAAGGTCAGTCACACCCTTAGGTCCATGGAAGATTTCTGTATCACAAGGGGAAAATTATTGCAGAGGAGGCAAGTCTCATTTGAAAACCTTCCCTATTTTTAAAATGTAAAACAATGATAGGCTGGACCAGAAACTTTGTTTTGAGTCTCAGTTAGTCATTTGATTTCATCCTCTCTTCTTCTGGCCAGAATCTCCTGTAGGCTGAGATGTACCCASCAGACATCTAACATTAGGTTACTCAATGGGCAATAACTATCTGCTGATTGAAGGACATCTTTTCCATCCTTTGGCATTACAACTCCATCATCAGCTGAGGGATAAAGAGGCAGCTGTAATGGAAATACTCAATCAGGTTTTGCAGACCAAAAAGGAAGATAATCTGATCTGAAAGAGATAACTTCTGCTTAACTATAACCATCAAATGTTTCCACCATAAGCAAAGCRGAAAGCAAACCTAACTCAAGGCAGCAAGACCAGCTAGTCTCAAAGCAGGGCTGCAGTTTAAGAAGCTGTGGGCACCAAAAATAGCAACAAAGTGGACTGCCACTTACAGGATCTGGGTTCATATCCCAGCCTCTTACCTTTTTCTAGTAGGTTCCTGGTGCTTTCTGAACCACCATCCACCCTCTGAATGGGAAGAYAGAGATTTGCTAACCCTCATATCACAGAAAGCAGATACAGAGATGTTGCAAAAGGCACTCAGGTTTCATCCAAAAAAAAAAATTGTGAGCCTCAGTGCTGGAGAGGAAGCTTTGAAACTGCAGATGGAAAGGCAAAAATAAAAGAACTAAACATTTTTTAATCTCATGCTTTGTAGAATCAGTTTCAGGTCAGGAGCAAAGGGTCAGGAGGGAGCTGTCTCATTATTTCCTTATTGCTGGCTATGCTGGCATGGCATTTCCTCTTCCTTGTGGCTTTAGTTGAAGGTCTCTCAGGCAAGAAACATCTTTTATTCCATGAACATTCAGCACCAGTCCAAAACGAACAGGAATCACTTTGAACCACTGGCATTTGAATGTACCTGGCTCTTATGCATCAATTCATCCATACTGTACTTCACTGGAAGGACGTAAAAGGTCCCAGTCCAGCATTTGTCTCCTGACACACACAGATGTCAAGCAGGGAGTATATGCTGGCTGAATCTCTGACTTGCAGCCTGCAACAGCTGAGCTTTTCCAGAGGCAGCTGTCACAGTTTAGCCAAGAAGACCTCAGGTGGATGTGCTGCTGATTCAGGAAATGTCTGACTGTGGGCATTTTATGGACGCTGCAGAGCGTTTACGAAAACTAGCACTGCTCAGCAGCTGAGCCAATCTCAGCCCTCTGCAAGCCCCTTTGTGGGGTGTGAGGAACTGGACAGGAYAGAGGCCTGGCACATTTGCTGGCTTTCCATGCTGATGTGCGGAGGCTATTCCAGCGGTTCCCTCTGGCAGCCTCCAGGCTACTCCTAAAGGACTCGTATGAAAGGAGTCTTACCTCTGCCACAGACACACCGCACAGCTGGGCATCAAAAGGAGAGGAACAGTTTTGAGACTCTATGGACAAAAATGACACGTCTGTGTGAGTCTGGCATCATATTGGGAGCTGAAACGGCCTTGTGAGATGGAGCCCCTGACACAGCCTGGCCTATGCTGAGGAGACAGTATTGTAGGAGAAAAGCAAAATATCCTTTACTCTGAGCAGGCCAAGTGGTCCTGTACGAACATCAAGATATTTTGGGCAATCCAAATCCAGGCCTTAGGGCACAGCTCCCAGCATCTCAAAGGAGAATTGCTGCCTCAGATTAGGAGGTGAATTCAGGCTTACTGGAATTGAACAAGAAAATCAAAAACCTTAATCAGTGATAAAGAGCTCATTAAATCCCCCTGCAGCAACATCTAGGCTTCCATCTTCCTTTAGTGGCTGTGCTTTCAAAGAAGTCTGAGTTTGCTACTGTGTCTGGCTTGGACCAGGCATTAGGATCTCCATGGTGCTGGACATCTGTGGAGAAAACACACTGTGAAGGTGGTGAGCTCTGGCGAAAGTAGGAAATACCAGAACTAAAAAACAAGCACAAGACCATTGCTTAGGACTATGCAAAAAGAGTAGACCATTTCAGAAGATGCTCACTTAGATAAACAATATTAAGTCTGCTCTCCAGACAGTTCTAGGTAGATTTCTCTTGCAAGACTTTGACTTCTCCACCTTAACACTGTGCCTTTAGTAAGTTTTTTTTTCTGTGCATTGTATATAGAAAATACAGGCACCCGCACTCACCCCATCTCTGAAGTAAGAGAATCCTGGTGTTGAGTGAGTGCAGGCACCTACAGGCTGACACTCTGTCCCTACTGCAATCACAAGGGTCTCTTTATAGATCGATTCTCTGGGCACGTGAGGCCTGGACCAGTCTAACCAAATCAATGGAGAAAAATAAACATCCTTCTCTTGGAAGTGCCTAACACAATTTCATTAAGCCAGACTATGGCTGTGAAGGAGCCGGATGTGTATTTATTGAATTGAGCCCAAAGAGAATAAAAGGGAAAAAGAAGCCCCCAGCGGTTATGGCGAGGGGGGA
The DNA here is from genome assembly GCF_003343005.1 of Rhea americana. Classification (NCBI taxonomy): domain Eukaryota; kingdom Metazoa; phylum Chordata; class Aves; order Rheiformes; family Rheidae; genus Rhea; species Rhea americana. The sequence continues at coordinate 953,214 of NW_028186249.1, forward strand.
TTTAGGGAAACAAAAAAAGCAAGAACTCTCCCCTACTCCAATCCTAACACTAAAAAAAGAAACTACAAAGTCATTTTTAAACATGATTTCCATAGAGGGTAATGTGAACATGCTGCAGTTTTGAAAAAATTAAATGAAGAAAGGTGCATTTTGGAAAGAGGGGGTATAAGAATTATTAGCATGTTTCCAAGCAACAGTATTCCTGCATATTTTACGGTACACTCTGGACACTGGCCTACCTCCGAGGTGGAGTGTGAACATAAAACATTTCCCCAATTGTTTTCCCCGCTCAGATGAAGCGATGCTAAACAGCTGTGAAGCGGTTCACGGGCAGTATTCCCTGGCCTGGCTTTTACTCACAGTGGCAGGGTGAGAGGGTTTAGAGCTAATTAAGAAGTGAAAATTGACTCTTTACTCTACACATTTAACCACCTCCCCCTGCTCCAATCCTTCCCAGGGAAGGAGTTTCTATTTTAAGATATTTCAGATCAACCTCATTCTCACTGTTTTGTAATTATTTTGTCTTTTTTTTTTTCCTATTGGAGGTGGCTCCAGTGTGTCTATTTAAAATATTTCTGTTATGGAAAAACAGCTTTCAGTAAAAAAATAACATTGACTCTTCCAATAATACTTCTTACAGTATCTCTCCTCCCACAAGTGCTCATAGTGCTGCCACGTTTCTTTTATCAAATGACCCTAAGTTCTTACCTGTTCCCTCCAAAAGAGGTCCTTGACTASAGATGCATTTGAAAGATCAACATATTCCACTTGAGAGAGATATAGAAAACATTGCCAAAGTCATGCGTGACTGAAGGACATGGAAAAGCTGTATTGTGATCAAGACAGCAATACAGTAATAGCAATAACAACAATAAAAAACATTTTGTAGGTATCATTATTCTGGAATAAAGGTACAATTTTGGCTTTTAGCATGTGTCCCTAGTAAGAAATGATAAAAGGAAAAATAAACTATGAAGGGAAAATAAAAAGTACCCAATGAAGTAYAACTCAGTATAAAGCAAGAAAAGCACTATGTAAGGAGCACATAGAAGAGAACAGGCATAAGCAGGGAGGTACCTAAGCCGCAGTCCTGATTTCCTCCTGGAAGAACCCAGCAAATGCTTTCCTTAGGCTCTCCAAGTCACTCCTACACATGGCAAGCAAATACCCCCTGCCTGGCTGCCCTAAACTTGCATGGGTTGCAGGGAGCTGACTTCCCCAGAAGCCATGATGCAAAAAGCATCTCTAACAGATATGACTATCTTAGCCTGCTTTTAATATTACCAACATCTCTTCCACAGCTCAGGAGTATCACATTACCTAACAGTGTGACAAGTGGGAAGGAGGACAGAATAGCCTCTTAAGAACATTTTAGCTGGGCTATAAATATTGATGATGCAGGCTGCCTTCCCATCCTGACATTTCACAAAGTTTCTCCAAAAGCAGGAACCCACACATGGGAACAGCCTGCCCCTACTTGGTGTCAGGCTGTGACATCTCTACACTCTTGAGGACCCTTTGGCAGGCAGAAAAAGTTTGTTGTAGCCTAGGTGCTTGGCAAAGCTGCGTGAGTAGATTTGCCGTAGGTTGTTGACCTGGGGTTGTGGAGCTTGGGCTGTGTGAGGGGCAGGTATAATGCCTACATATCTAAGCAGATCTGGCAGTGTCAGTGACCCCTGCTCAAGGCAGAGATAAAGCAGTAGAAACCTTTGCTCCTCAAAGTGTGGAAGTTAAACCCTAATGCAATGCAGTTGTTTCTTTCTTTAAACAAAAGTTAAAAACAAAGAAAAGGGCAAGAAAACCAGAAAATATACAGTCAGCAGCACCTGGTTATTAATACAGTCTATGGGGTATGGAATCTGATACCCGCTGCTTTTATCAAGTCAGGGTTCGAAAAGTAAAAGTAGTAGATTATGGTAGATTTTCAAAGCCTTTTTAACAYTGCTGACAACTGCAAAACTGAAGACTCCAGTCTCAGCCTTATTAAAGGCTATTTTCCTAACCATAAATTAACAGAGCAATGTCTCATTTATAATTAATACATATTGTTATTAACAGATTTAAACAAAGCTGGTTTTCATTCCTTTATTTAGTGGTGCATTTGGTGAAGCACTTAAAGGGGGCCATTCCAGTGTACACATATAACTGTTTTAATTACATCCTGTGAATTTATTTTTCCAGGGAGAAATATTTCTCAGGGAAAATGTCTATAAAAGTAACTTTAGAAGCAATGTAATTTTGTGTGTGTTTCCTATAGGAAATCTGTTTAGTTTAAGTCCCAGGTTCTAACACTCTTTTACGCAGCAGTGTGACCTGAAGAATGATGCTGACAGCTGTATTAAATCCTAGTATCTCTTCTGAAATGAAATTGCTAATAGATTTGAGAGTTGTATCTTGACAGGACTACACTTCCTCCCTCTTGACTGATCTTGTCTGCAGGAGGACACCTTCACAGCTCCCCAAAATGAGGTACGTTACATTAACAGACACTCCAGGCATTGATTTACGTGCACAGGTTGGTGTTGCATAAACAGGCTTGAATTTAGTTTCCCATATACAAGAAAAAAAATTTTATGCATTTCACAGCCATCAAAGTGCTAGTTCCCAGGAAGTGTATCACCCAAAGAGGATTTTGACCAGACTTAAGAGTTTATTTTTTCTCCCAGAAAGTGACACAGAGCACTGGAAACTGCAGCCTACAGCTTCTTTTTCACCCTTACACTCCTCATTTCTGGGGCCTGCATATATCATTTCATCTTCTACGATCAAGTCCTGATCTTGAGGGCTTAACAATGTTAATTGTTAACCTTATATGCTTAGCATAGCTTTGTCAGAACTGTCCCCCTTCTCCCTTTTCCTCTCCTCCATTTAACTAAGAGAAGTACATGTAGTAACGGTTCTTTCATGTAGGTTTGATCCAGTCACAGTGAATTCATTCAGCTCTTCTTGCTATGAGGTTTTGTCCATCTTGCAAATTGCATTGTTCCAGAACAGAGGAAAAGGATTGAGTTATTAGACATAGGAAAAGAATTATAGAGAAATTAGCTTTCTCCATACGCAGGGTAGGGTGGATCAGCTTTACCAGCCATGGAAGCCTATACAGATGGCTTGCTCATTGAGGTGATGAGTTATTTTCAATGTTCAGCTGAGATAATGCATGAGTGATACCACAAATTAATCTATAAGGACCATCCTTTAACTTCAGGGAAGTGAATCTGTCAATATCATGAAATATGGAGTGACATTTCACACTGTTGAATACACTTATGAAACCTGCAGAATATCCTATGCTGAGAAAATAAGAGGAGAAAGACAATTATACATTATCATGTCAGAAAGGTAGTCTCCAACATGTGGAGATGCTAGTCATTATTAGCCACTAATARTTCCACTCTATTATTCTTACTAATCTCTGCACCATTGCCTGATCTAGCTCCATTTTGTTATAGCATGGTGCTGTAAACTGCTACTCATTTGAATTAAAGTGATGGAAGACACATGACCTGCCTTGGATGACAGAGATCTGTAGCAGAACTGAAGAAGAATCTAATATCCCAGTGCGGTGAATGTAACTATGTTCCTATAGCATTACTCCTACTGCTTTGATCTGCAAGACTTTGGCATGACTTTATGTCTGTTCTAAATTTATCTGGATTTTGGACTAACCTGGATAGAGCCATGTAAATCAGCAGCCAAACCGAGCGGTGTCACATAAAAAAGTCTCATCTGCTCCTACTTAGGTCTAAGAAAAACTGGATGATGGACCTGAAGTCATCTTATAAGACTGCATCTTCACCATAAGAGGTTCTGAAACTATGGCTATGACCAGAAAGTATCAACTTACCCAATTAACTCCTAACTGTCAAAGAGAATGGAAGATACTGTGTCAAGCAGATGAAATGGAGGACAGCAAGGCTTGCAGTTCCTAAATGCTTTCCAGTTGGATTGATTTGAAGGAAAAATCTGAGCTTGGAGCCAAGGAATGAATAAATGGCCTGGAGCTCTCTAGAGCCCCAAGGGATGTGAGGGCCAAGACTGAAATGGAAAAATGGGGAATGGAACATCCCATTCCCCTGCAGTGGGTTTCATACTGACCTCAGAGGGATGCTATAGGTTCATGTTTTCTGGGAAAGCATTTTTGACAGGCTTAGGGGCACAAAGAGAAATTCCACTGGTGGGACATTGTCCAGTGGATGCTGTGCTACCTCTTCCTGGGCCTGGAATGAGAACAGCCACTCTGGGTTGAAATGAGGTGGCAGAACCAGTCCCTGTTTGGAAAGGCTGATGAAGAAACCTCAGCCTCACAAGGACTGAAGACAAAGCTAAGAGGGATCTCTGTGACTTCCCAGGTAAAAATAGATTTCTTTATCTCATTAACTCATAGTAAAACAATCTGTTTCTTCAGGTAGAAGGCAAACTTGCTTCCCCCCCCCCCAGTAAAGCCAAGGTTCCAAAAGAACCAGAAGAAGGACCAAAAGAACCACTAAACTGATCTACAACCCAGAGACTTGGTTACGTACCTACAGTAAGGACTTTGCTGTTCAGTGGAAGAATCCCTTGCAGGCTCCTGCAGAGCCCATGGTCTCCAAGACCATGCAACCATTCTTGGTTGTTGGACTTTTCCAGGAAGTCACCAGTGCACTCCTCTTTACTGGAGCAGGGAAGGTAGGTTGCACCTGTGCTCCCGCAGGAAGGTTTACAGAGAGAGAAACCCCTTTAATCAACTTCCTCTGCAGCTTGTTAAAAGATTTATTGACTGACATGAAAAGAAAAGGGTCAAAGTGTTGCATGTTGTAACTCTACATCTAGGTTGAGGTCTTCTTTAGTGGTTTCCATGCACCAAATCATTCAGGCCACAGGCAAGTTCTCCAGAGTTGGTATGCCACTCCTGGCTCTTCTGACGAAGCGAGGATACTCACCACCTCTGCCGCCTGGGAGAGAGGAGGTATTTCCCATAACCCATGCTGGTCTCTCCACTTTCTGGCTTGCTTGTCTTTTTTGTTCCTGTCCCTGGGCAATGACCATCTTGTCACAGTGCTGAGAATTAGGTCCTTTCTTTCCCCATTTCTCTCCAAAGGATTTTAATTAACATTGCCATTGTACCACTTATTTTGACTGTGTTCCTGGCTTCCAGATTAAACCATTGTTTTTTCTCTTGCTATGAGCCCTTTAAGACACAGCTGTAAAACTCTACAGACCATATATCATAACACTTCATAATCACACTTACATTTTAGTAACACAACAGAAATCAGCTCATTCCTAGCGACCAAGATCCTAAAAGCAGTACCTGAGCACACATTAATAACAAAGCTAGGAGTGACGTGTTGAGCTGGAGCAACACTGCCCCCCGCAGCTAACTTCAGCAGCCCTCCGGGAGGACCCTAGCAGGCTGAGGCCAAATAGAGTGGAGTCAGAAAAGTCCTTCATCGGAACAGGCATGGGATATCTCATTCCCTGGCAGGTCCTTGCTGAGCTGTATCAGCTCTATGTAAAGCCGAACACTTTTCAGTTGTGTGTTTTGTCAACGGGTCTCTGTGGCTAACCATTGGAATGAACAAGGTTCCCAAAGGCAAAGTGGTGGGTCCTGCATTTCTGTCAAGGACACATGAAGAAAGACTGAAATGCCAGACAGTATCGCAGTACAGAAAATAATGTCGAGTATCCTGGCCACCTTTATGGCACATTGGAGGCACCTTCATCCACAGAAAGGGGACTTTCACTCACTGAACATTTCACTGATTAAACAAGCAAATGTATTTTCTTGTTTATTTTTACTGAATCCTTCCAGAAGAGGTGTTTCTTGATTTCAGAGCCCCCCAACTCCAGTAGGAACACAGTCACAGAATTAGAGAATGGTTGGAAGGAACCTTTAGAGATCATCTAGTCCAATCCCCTTCTGCTTAGGCAGAGTCACCTACAGACTGCCCAGGACCATGTCCAGATGGCTTTTGAGTATCTCCAGGCATGGAGACTCCACTGCCTCTCTGGGCAGTCTGTTCCAGTGCTCTGCTACCCACACAGTCAATAGCACAGAGGACTACACGACAACTGTACACTCTGCTCAAACCATCCAGTCAATAGGGTTCCCCTCCTGCCTCAGGTTTGCACAGTGCTTTGCACAATGTCTTGATGCAATTAGCCCCTGTAGTTAAAATGACTCCAAGAAAAAGTCTTCCTTCCTGATCTGAGTCATCCTCCTTTTCACATCTATAGACCTCCAGATTCAATATGACTTTGTTCTCTCCAGGACCTTATTCCCAGCTTCAGCAGTACATCCACTAGTTTTCACAGCAAAGGGCATCATAATCTCAGCTCTCGTTTAGTGCCAGCCCTTCCTCCTCCTCTCAACATACTGCAGCATAGCACTGGTGTGCTTTTCCTCTTGGCTGCACATTTAGGGCTCTGATCAAACACTGGGAGAAGTCTGTGGAACACTTGCTATTGACTTCAGCAGGTTTTGGATCAGGTACTGCATGTAAGATTTGCCTGAGCCAGATCCCAATCACTGGGGTGTAGTTTTTGAGACTGAATTTAAACATCGAAGCCCAGCCCTGGATTTGGCTCCTCTGCCGACCTTCCAGAAAACCTCTTCTCATTTTGTTTGGCTTCTTTATTGGTTCTGGGGCCACCTGTGGGTTTGGTAGCTGTTCAGGTTACTTGCTGATGGCCTGCTCTTGTACCTCTGCTTTTCAAGAAGAGTTCACTCCAGGATTTATAACAGGTTTTTGGTAGCACCCTCTGTACTTAAATCTGTAAAATCGTTTCAGTTTAACCACCTGTTTTCACACGCTCATAATTTCATAAAGCATCCACCTTTTGGGATAAAAATTTCCATGCTTCAGCTCTTGCCCAAGGCCTTCTTTTTTCTTTAAATAACCCCCCTCCCCCCAAAAAAAAAAAGTCTGGTTCAAATTCATTCCACATTTTTCAGCTTGGCCCAGGGCAAGAAACATTCAAAAAAATTCTAACCACACTTCTTATTGTTGAGGAGTGCTCAAAGGAAAAAAGTTAGTGCCTAGGAGCTGCCACAAGCACTGAAGGAAGAAGACTGAAGTCTGGCGTTGGCCTGAAAATTGTGATCCACCCCGAAGTCTCAAAAATATGATGCTGCTCATTCCTTCACTTACAGGCCATGCCATGTGGCCAGAAGCAGCCTGATGTAGCTCTGCTTGCTTGCACTTGGGGATGGTGGCATCCTGCAGTTCCCTCTCCRCCACTAACACTGATGAGGCCTTGCAGTCCTACCAGATGTGAGGAGCCAATCACAGACTTCTTCCCTGGCACTGCTGCCCTAACGCTCCCCTCCCAGGAGGGGCTGCCTCCTGGTTTTTCTGACTCACAGGGTTAGCATGATGAAGGCAGCTCCTTCGCCAGAAGAGTAAACAGCCAAGCTGTGGCCAAGCCTCTCCAGTTCTGGTCTGACATCTTCTGGAGCTAGTGGGAGCTTTTCCTCCGAAATGGCCTTTAAGTCAGGCTCACCACAGCACTGTTATTTACAGGACAGATTCAAAGCCCCCTGAAGTCAGTAGAAGCCTTTCCAGTGACCTCAGCTATCTGAACAGCTGCGGTTCAAAGGGTTGATGGGGTCTGTGGGAGAAGCCAGCACAGCTTGTAAAATACATGCCAAGTTTTATTTTATTTTTCACTCCCTGCTCTTCAGGACGTCTTAGGAAATGAAATGCAAAGAAATAACATCAGGGCAATACTCAGGCTGTAAGATCAAGCAGTCAAAGTAATCAGGAAATTGTTTAAAAGAAAAAGAACTTACGTTGCTCCAGAAATGTTGTCTCAGCTCCACCAAGCCATTTCTGTTTCCCCCAGTGTTAAAAGTAACATAGAACTTGCCTTATTTGAATCCATCCTCATTCCTATTACCACTGCACACTGATCCCAAGCCACCTCCAGAGTCCCACACAYGGCAAACAGAACAATCCCAACCCCCAAACAGGATTCTGGCTAGCTCCAAAAACTTTACCTTTGCTACTCCTGCCCTGTACAGGTTGTCCTGAAGAGCTGTCCTACTCATCAGACCCACAAATGAACTTCTGATGGCACGAATCATTCTGTCATTCAAAGCTCTGACTTGGAAAGACAGATGTCCAGCTTGCAGCTACCAGAAGAAAAGGGCATGGGAGAGAGGGAGCCTTGTTATCAATACTGGAATGGAAGAAGTGCTGAGAGACAGGAGCATTCATGGACCACACACTAATGCTAGGGCACAGCAAACAACTGCCTGCAAAGTTCCTATGTCCCAGCCAACCCATCAGACCATCCTACCTCCAAACCTAAAGACACAACACAGCAGAGCAAGACTGGCCAAGACAGCCAGCCTTCCTGCAGTGTGCTTACTCCATGCATGTGGTCTCTCGCCTCCTGCTAAAGCTGCACTCAGTAATCAGGATGCAGCTTAACTGCTTTCCTAGAAGATAGGCTGGCATAGTCTTTCAACTTGACAGCAGCTGTATTACCAAACAATATTGCATTTTTGGATACCTTTTCTGCCAGGCAAGACAGTGAATTAATTGTGCGTTCATTAAACAGCTTCTCCTGCCCTTCTCTAAGTATGGCTCAGGCCCACTCCAGGATTTCTGCTTCATGACTCCAGTAATAAGCTACTCGTCCAAATCCTGAGATTTGGCTGCCTGTCTTTGATGTCTACAGAGATGTCAGCCTTCCTGACCAGATAAAGCCTAGCACTACACCCAGCATCTCTTCTTTTCCTGTTACAGCAAAAAAATATCAAGACCTTTAAGGCAACCACTTTCTGAGGAATCACAGCTGATCACATATAAACCTATGGGTGAATATTCATTAATCATGGCTTTTAAGCCTGGAAACATGCTTGGAAAGCTCTATTTCCATCTCCCAAAGCTTTGGAGAAGATACAGCTCAGCAAAGGTCAATTTCTTAAACTGCTCCAGCAGTATCACAGTCTGCCAGTGGTCTTTATCACCCACAGATGTCAGAGCAAGCAACAAGACTAACACCAACTGCATGCACCAGTGGTTGAACTTCTTCTCCATGAAAAATTGCTTGACTTTCTGGTTCCCCCAATCAAGAAGTGTGTCTGTAGCCTTGCCAACAAGTGCAAGAGTGTAAAAGAGAGCCAAGTGAAGGAGACAGAGCAACTACTGCAACTATATTGAGGTACAGAGGTCCAAAGTAAGAGAGGCAAAGAGACAGCAGGAACACAGCTTAAGTAAGTATTTGACATGAGAAAGGGGCCTTTGCACTTGCACAAAATAATTAAGGACATATTTTCTGAGCAGGCTGTAGGAGTGAGCTGGAAGTGAACTAAAGTGGGCATTAAATGCCTCACACAAAACCTCTTCTCTCTTCTCAGCAAATTTCAGCCTTAACTGGACACAGAAATCTGCACCTAACCCAAAGCTTTCTGCAAATGTTGGGCCTTTTAACAGTGCAACAAAGCCTCTCCTCCTCTCCAGCCCTTTTTCTGTGCAGAAGTGCCAGCAGGTGACTGGGACTCAGCCCTGTGCGACCACAAAACCACACTGTTTGCATGAGCCTGAGCAAGACTGAACCCCTTCCAGAGGGGCTCCTTTCCTCACAGGCAGTGCTCCAAGCACATCCTCTCCCCTGCATCACACAGTGGCTTTCTCATTAAGCCCAGCCACCAGCGGAGCCAGCCCAGACAGCAGCAGACACAGATGCTGAGGCCAAGAGTGGAAGCTCGTGCACGCCTTTTATTGTGGACCGCCCCAGCGCGGCGCGGGCTGTCTCCCCTCCAAAGCACTACATTGGAACCAGCTGGATGTCTTCGGGTGGTCCTGCGCTCCAGTCGCTCTCCACAGTTGCATACTGAGAGCCCACAAGCCCCATGCAAATACAACACATGATACTTGAGAAAGTGACATTTTTACATAATAACACATTTAATGCACATTCCCACAGAGCTTCTGATCACTCCTACCAGCAGATATAAAACCCAGCACAACAGAATAGTATTCAGCTGTGTAAGACCATGCTCTCTCACCCTCCATTTTGGCTCCTAAAGACAAGTATCCTATTAACACAGGCTCTGAGTTTATAGTCCTCAGCCTAACAGAGTTAAACATAAAACCAGCTCTTTCTTGACACTTTTGTAGCATAGGAAAGAAAAGCTGAGATCCAGAAGGCACTAAAACTGGAGGAGAACAGCTCTCCTTCCCCCTAAATTATCTGATGGGTGCTAGGCTGCCATAGAAAGTACTAACTAGYCATTGTGTGGGCCATAAATTCCTCCTAGCTCAATGATTTGCCTCTGTGGTAAGCCACTATTCAATTGAGATACTCCTTGAGCCACTAGGACACCATGGGATGATGCTCAGACCATTGAGGGGGCATTTCTTGCTCTCTTCTGCCTTATCCCACTCCACTTGAGCATTGTGAAAGCCACAGCTCCATAACTTTTAAAATCTGTTACTATCAGAAAATCTGCCCCTACTCTTTTGCCCTCTCAGCAACTTCTCCTCACCAAGGCCACTCTTCAAATACGAGAAGCTAGGTCTCTCGGTGTGTCCCCCTTTGTTCTCTTGTTGGGACTTTGGTCCCATGGTATGCTGTTCCCTGAAGGCCCAAAGTGTTGAGACAGAGGGGTACTTTTATTCAGCTCCTGCCCTGCCAGGAGCAACAAGAAGCACGAATAAAACTCTTAGTGTGACTAGAACAAATAAACCTTCCTGCTACATCAAGCTGCACACCCTAGGAAAGGACTATGCATCTTTGGCCAACCTAAATAGTATTTCTCCCTCCTTGCAATCCTCTTCTCCTCCCCCTCCAGGCATAACTTTTCAATGAAGAGACCAGCTTGCAAGAGATGAGCATAACACAGTGAAACCTACAGAGGATGTTAATGGAGGACAGGAAGAAAATCCCTCTGGTAAAAATCACAGAGGAAAATCCAAAAACAGTTGGCTTGTACTGCAGAAGACAACACGATGAGAGATATCTTGAAAGAAAGACATGCTCTGTATCAGATGCAAAAGAATTCCAGATCTTACAGATATTTAGAAGGCAGCAATTCTTTCCCATCTTTTCTTTCCTCTCCTGAATCTCTGGAGAGACAACGGAGAAAGAGCCAAGTGTGAGTCTGCAGTTCTGACAAGTGTCACAAGGATTTGGTACTGCAGATGTGTGTTCCACTAGGTAGTGAATTAGTCAGGATGAGACCATGGGTAACCACAAACCAACACAGTTATAAAACCAATGCAAGCCGGAAACGAGGTCTCATCTTGTTTCAGTAGAGGCTGGAGTCAGATATGCTATGTGAGAGCTTGCACATGCAAGTCTTGCAAAGCTTCACGTTTTTCTAAAGTCAAGAGTCGCCACTTCCCACTACCTCCTGGTACTTTGCAGATACAAGCACCAGACTAGGCCTTTAGCTATTTTGTCAATGTTGAGGCAAAGTCAAAACTGTTTCATCACGGCATTGCATTCTCATGTCTGCATATACATTTACTACTGCTTACTTTTACAAGCATTTTGTTCCTGTTGCCCAAACTTACAGACTTTATTATCCATGCAAATGAAGGCCAGAAGAAAGGAATCCTGCACGGTCTTTTTATATTCACTCTTGTTAGTTGGTTTACTTTTCCTTTCCCCCTTCCCTGATGCAAGTTAAGTACATGTTTGGACACGCACGTGACCACATGTTTGAGTGTTTTGTTAACACCATCCATTGTTTCATCAAGCATACTCATTTCTAATGTCATTTATCTGATGTCTGGTCATCAGACTCATAAGATACTTCAAGATGCTGAAGTAATCATTCTTTGCTTCCTGCATCCTCAGACATTATAGTAGCTAGATACCCCTGAAACATCTCTCATTTCTTTCCCATCTGTCCTTACAATGAGAACTGCATCATGATATTTATGATGGTCAATGAAATTACTCAGGCAGTGCAAAGGGACCCTTTCCATTGGACCTTTCGTCTTCCTACTCCCTCCTCTCCAGGAAAAAAACATGGTGCAAATGCTTACAGACTAAGCTTGTATTTCTTTAGGAGGATGTAGTGAGAGAGTGTCCAGCATTTCTTCGTTTAGGCTGCTTGTTCACAGTCTGTTCTGGTTCATAGTCTGTTCCTATGCACTATGCACTGATAATGACACAATGCCTATCTCAAGTTGATTTCATTTTCCAGCTTTGTAACATGCACCTCCGAGATTATTTGAATTGGACAGAAAGATTTCCTCTCTCTCCCTATGTTAAAGCCAGACCAGCTTGGAACCTCCAGCTCAGAACAACTACTTCTTATCCAAACAACTTCTTTCCCAGACAGCTCTACAATACACTGTGTATCCCCAGCTCCTCCCAAACATAGCCGACAATTGGTCTCCTGCATCAGCAGACACTGTTCCAAAAAGCAGAGAAATCTGAAAGTACAGAAAAAATAAGTGTCTCTTGTCACCAGTTTAATCCAACATAAAGTTGTTAGCCAGAAAACAGTCCCTGTGGCTAGGCCACAAGCCCAGGAATTGAGAGACTGTGCAGCGCCTTCACTCTGCTTCCCTGCACAATTTCCCATGCATTTCCTTCTAGACCAAGTCAGTCTTCTGAAACAAAAACAGCTCTGTTAAAATATGCCTTTTCCATTATGCCAGTAGAAGCCCTTTTGGTTTATATCAAAGTCATGTGGAACCGCGAATGGCTCTTCTGGCCTTTTGGGGAGGGAAAAGCAGTTACACTGGATGGAAACCAAGGGCCATTCTGTTCTAGAGCAATGGAGCTCTAAAGGTAGTTTAGCAGGAGACAGAGAAGGCAGGTCCTGGTACATCCTGCACACGTGGACTACTTTTCAAAGGAAAATGAATTTCCTTGTGCTTCTCTCAATTTTTGGCTTGTATCAGTTGTTTTATTTTGTTTTTATGTAGTTTCTATTGTGTAGATTCCCTTCTCTTTGTTACAGTTGTTATTAACCTTTAATAGACCCTGCTGTTAAGACAGGCTTATGGATCCCTCAAGGTAGGCCCACTTTTCGTTTCAGTTGTCACCTACATGACGTCTTGTTAGGAGCGAGGGGAGAGCAGGGAGCTTCCCCAACTGTATGTCCTGCAGGAGGGCAAAACTCAGCAAGCTCATGCATGGGTCCCCACGCTCATCCCACACCTGTAGCTGAGTGCCTGCTTGTGTGTGCATCCATGTGTCACATTCCCCARAAAAGCACCATGCCTCTACTTGCCCTGCAAGCCTATAGGGTTGTATCTGTCCCCAGTTCTCAGAAGACAGTTATCTAAGCATTTCCTCATGCACACAGGGAGGCAACATCCCCATCCCTTGTTCTGCCACCTCTGGATGTCCATTAAGGGYGAGGGACCAGCTCAACACAGCTCACTTCTGCCCTATCCTGTCCTGTCCCTCCACAGAGCCAGCACACACTAAGCACTTCCTGAGAAATTACTTGTCTTTTCACATATGCGGGAAAAATTTAAAAAGAGAAAAACCCCAAAATGCCTTTCGACCAGGACTTTTCCTTTAAAGGAGATTTTCACTTCTTCAAAAGTCTTAGTATTTCAATTGAAATAATAAAAAAAAAAAGATTGAAAATCCAGCAAGAAGCAGATTTTTCTTTGTCATGAGACTTTCCACTGTGTGGGAACATTGGTTTTCCTTGTAGGACACCCATTTGCAGGAAATGGCTGTTTTCTCATGGCTTCAAGGAGAAGGCTTTTGCTATGTATGTTCAGGCACTGCTTTCTGCTGTAAAGAAGCTGGCATTTCTACAGCACCTCATCCAGTGCAGGGCAGACTGTGACTAAAAGAACACAGTATGTGCAGTCCCTGTCTTTGAGCACTGGATGTGCTTTCATAAGCAGCATTTGTACTTTGATGTGTCTCCCACAGTTTTATCCCCAGTGCTGCACTTTGGATGAAGTTTCAGGCCAAGAGGTGGCCGGCACCCTCTTCCTATGTGTCCTATGGTGCTCATGATGTGTCTCATGATGTCATTGACAACTGAGTCAAATGCCCAAGATGTGCAAGCTTTCCCTTGAAGTGACCTCTGTGTGAAAGCACCAAGGTTGGGAGGGCTCAGAGAGTGTGGAAAGCTCCCTTGCCTTGACCTATGCCATGATCTCAAAGATCCTAAAGGAAGAGGTCACATCTGGGTTCTTCCCCTGAAGAGCACACATTTGCTTTAAAAATATATGCATGGAGAAAAAGGGTTGGACTGGGGAACATTTAAGATATATGGAGTATTTCTTTCACAGGACTCAGCCCCAAAACTTGCCACTCAGCGTGCCTGAGGGTGGCAGAGGGAAAAATCCTATCAGATCAGTAGCCCAGGGGTCAGCCCTCTCTTCACATTTGTTTCCAACTGATGCTCCTCATTCATTATCACAATTTAAATAAATGTCCAAAAAGGGAAACTGCCTGAGATGGAAGCACCCCACCTTGCAGAGACAAATGCATGCTCCATGCATATCTGAACACATGCTTCACTACTCATGCATTACCAAAAACACTCATGCAGCCSTGTATTGTATGAGGTAGCACAGCCCTATGGTCACTGAGCACTACATGGCCATGGTTTTGACCTGTTTTTTCTGCAACCCTGGCAGCAATGTCACAGGTAATGGTTGCTTCCTCAGTGGATGGATAAAGGGGGCTTTGGAAAACGATTGGGTCTTTTTAATAATTAATAATTAATTATTAATTAATTATTAATTAATAAGCAAAGTTGTTTGAGAGCCCAGTTTCGACTAGCTTTCAATAGACTGCATCCCCTAAATCATACAGGTACTGGCTGGCTTACAAATGCCAGGCTTTTCTTTACTTACGAAGAAATATTGCTATGGCTTTGCAATTATAAAGCATTTAAAAGTAATTGGCATTTTCCCCCTTACGTTCCAAGATGTGCTCAAGGGAAGTAACCTAATAGGCAAGAGACTGTCCTTAAGGTCTCTAAACTACTCTGACTTCATAAAGGAAGAAATCCAATATAGCAAATTGCACTGAGGAGTCAGCTGAAAGCAATGGCAGGCTAAAAAGGAAGCAACAGTGTGTCCTCTCTCAGCCCTTCTGGCTTAGCAAGCACAACTAAGACTTTGTGCCAGAAGAAGTTTCCATCTTCAGATACCCAAGAACAGCACAGTAACCCAGTATCACTGAGCCAAATCAGGGTTAACTATAGCAAGGTCAGGCAGCAGGTCAAAGGAATAAAGAAATACACAGGATAGACCTGATCTAGGGATCTGTGCTCCATGGCTGTGTTGGAGATGGCATATCCTGGGTCGCACACACACGATCAGGAACTTAAGATTTCATTGCAAAAATAATGATGGTGGTGTTCCCTGCTCCCAGGCTGGTGAGGATAATGAAATGTAAATCATAGTAGCACTGACTTCCTGAGTCAGCAGGTAGCCTGGAGCTGCAGTCCAGAAAGAGATAAACCACACAGCATTCACCTCCAAGGCTGAAACACAGGGACTCAAGGGCCAACTCTAGCAAGAACTGCTGATTTGCAAAATCCACCATGGCAAAGTGTTAAACCTGCCTTCAGGCAGAACAATGTCATCTCAGGAATAAAATTAGAGTGAATTCTGCCCATAACTAACGTGTTTGTATTAGAGAATCTGTCTCCATTTGAAGGATACCGGGGGAGTGAGAATTGAGCTTGCTATTCACAGCATCTATCCTCATGGTGAGAACACTCCTGTCAGATAAGTCTCCCTGATTTTGTAGTTATTTGGAAGTGAAAGATTTGTAACTCATAGATAGGTAAGCTCTTAGCTTTAGACACTACTGAAGTAAACAGCCTTATCTGAGCTTTCTGCCTAATGCCACCGTTACAGGCAATACAGAGAAATTTTGGCATTTCTAAAGAGCAATTCATCTGCCCTGTTTTTGACCTCAACCTGACAATGAGGTGAATGAAGTCCAAGTAATGTGCTGAATATAGAATAAGCCTGCATGGCCAGTGTATCTGGACATGGGACACCTGGTCCACGTGCCGCTGGCATTGAGGGGTGAGGTGAGCAGGGGGTCTTCTGGACAACAGTTGGGCCCTCTGACACCTAAATTCCAGCCAAGTCCCACTTCACACACCTCAACCATTCAGCCTGCACTGTCAAACACAGACAGAACTAAGCCTCTTCCATTCCCACTCTAGGGAACAGTCTAAACATATGGAGAACTCACTGATGTCCTCAGATGAAGTCCATCTAGTGCCTAGATCAACTGAGAAGGGACAGCCCATCTGAGGCAAGGTGCAAAGAACAGAGGGCAGCCCTCATACGAGCTTATCCTGCTGTTTGCCTTCTCCCAGCTCCTCTGTCCCTGATGCTTGGACCTGAGTCTCTTTCATCTCGGGAGGTCCTATCTCTGATGCCCAACCTGCGTCACTCGCTGGCTAGCCACTGTGTTTCATGATCCTGACAACAGCTGTACCTTTTTGGCGGAGAAATATTCCCCAGCCCTAAACCAGAGGGGCTGGCAGGCACCTCCTGACCTGCACAAGAGAGGGAGGAATGTCAGGCACGTCGTGAAACAAAAGTTCTGCCTCCCAGAACTGTCAGCTCTCATTAGCTCCAAAGGGGCCTGACAATGTAAGGGTTTTAAACCCCAAACCACCACGGTAGAAAGTTTCCCTTGCAAATGAACCACCCACAAGGTAAAATTTAAACTCAGTGCACAGGCAAAGCATCGTGTGTAAGAAAAACACAGGCAGACACACAAACACGTACTCTTCTCTATCCATTTTCACAGAGGCTCCTTTCCCCTTCATGAGGCACAGATGTTTGTTTGCTTTCTTAGGTACTGCATCCTCAGCCTGCCTTTAAAATTAAAACAATACTCAGCTCCCAGGCACTATTTTCTTTCCTTCACGCTGCAAAGTAAAAAATCTAGACAAAGAGCAAGCTAAGACTGCAGGAGATATTAGATGACATTAAACCCTAGCCCTGACTGTTTCTTGTTTTAAAGTGAGATATATGATGCAGAAAGCAAACAGTTATCTGGGGAGCGCAGCCAATTTATTATTACTTACTATCACCGTAAGCGGCAGCCAGGGGCTGGGATCCTTCCTAACAGCAGCCACACAAGCTGAGAACAAAAAGATGTCTCTGACTCAGACAGCTTATTCCTCCCTCCCTTTCTTCTATCTACTGAATGGTACATTTGTAGCCCCCATTTGGAATATATTCAGACTCACAGCAAGGCAGAGCAAGGCTCTGACCCCATTTCACTAACAGAAAATCGGCGCCTGAAGATGCAGGCTACATCCTCGAGATCTCCTAGAAAGCCTGTGGCAAGCAGGAAATTGAATCACTGCCTCCAAGTCCCATGTTAATGATGAGCACTACACTTTCTGCCCCTTTTCAAGGGACAGTCACTTCTAATGTAAGGACAAGTTAATGTATGAGTCTTGTCACCATGTGAGGAGCACGCAACCTCCATCAGCAGGGGGGAGATGAAAAGAGGGGGACTGGTAAAGGGAAGATCACGAAATAGAGTAGCTAAAGGAGAGGAAAAGCTGTGATTTAAATCCTCACTGACCTAGGGCAGAGCTGAAACCACTTCACATCCCAAGAGAACACTTAAAACACTGGGCTACTGGATAAAACAGGTTTCCTCCTACTGCTTTCCTAACCAAGTCAGTCCAGTACATGTGGTCCAGTGAAACCACATAGGAGGAAGACCTTGTCTGCAGATGTGAAAGGGGCATGAGAGAGACACCAAGGTGTTCACGGCTAGGGGACTGAGAGCAAGTTTCTAGGCACTTTTAAATGGTAGCTTCTACCAGCAGCACCTGAAGCACCTATGAACTAGAGGCCCACAGACTAACACTTTAGCTAAGCAGGAGTTTGAAGAATCCAAATAAAACCTGTAGTTTTGGATGTAGGCATTTAAAAGAGGTAGGAAGGGCAGGCAGGTAGGGGCACTTAGGCATTCCAGTGGCTCCGGTCTTGTCTCTCTCCTCATGTCAAGTTGGCACTGCAACACATTTGCTGTCAATGCAGGGGATGACAGCTTCTGTGTTTCCAAATTAGGCCCCTGCAGCTGCAATATCAAATAAAGCATAGCCATATTACATGTGCCAAAGGCATTACTATCTCAGTTGGCTCTGAGCAGCGCAGGAGAGCATCAGAAGAGTATTGCCAAAATACCAAATWGTACAGATCAGCAGTGACCAGTCACACCCCCAAAATCTTTTTAAATTCAAAAGTACAGATTTTGGCACTGGTGGGCACCAACGGTCAAGAGTTTTACCACTCCAGGATGGAGTGGGTGTGGATACCCAAGTGCCAAGTCCCAAGGCATGCCGAGCAGTGACAGCTTCAGTGGCTCCTACTCACCTGCTTCTTCCAAAGCTGAGGGTAGAGTGTATGTGGAAAACCACATTGCTTATACCCACACAGTTGATGAAGTAATTTTAGTCCTGCACAAGAGAAGCATTCAAACTGATCAGGAGTTACGTATTGGCCACTCATTCTTTCCCCGTCAGTTCTGTACTTTGGGGTTTCTGCTGGATATCTCGAAGCCCTTTTGCTTCATGTGTGTGATGAGACCTGGAACACACAGTGGACAGGCTCCAACCCTGGGTGAGCAGGAAAGGGTGGTAAAACAGAGTTGAGTCACAGCAGGAGTCATGCTTTTCTGGACTCTACTCAGAACGTGATGCCGATTTTTTGCTTCATGATTTAGGTCCAAATATTGAAATTAAAAGTTTGAGGTAGTAATTCAAAAGCAAAGAGCATAATGTCATGGACAGTTTACAATACAGTTTACAATATTATCTTATTCATTCACAAGTCACCTACCTTCTCCCTTTTCCCCACTAAAATCCCATGCAGCAAAGCATCCTGCCCTTACAGTGATTGAAACTAGGATGCAACTCCTCCTAGAAGCAATAAACTGCTGGGTGCTTGGGCATCAGAAAATGAGTCACTTTAAGAACTGAGTTTCTGTCACAGTCCCAAGTCCTGGAGCGAAGTACCTTCAGGCCTGACGCCAGATCGCTGCACAGCAAGCAAAATAAAAAGTAATCTTCCTCCACTATTCATTTAAACAAACACACAGGCAAAATTCTTTAAATGTCTGTACATAGCATACTAAACACTCAAACGACTTCACAATTATCCGTTTGGTAGATTTTTTTTGACACATGCTAGTCTCTTTTGTAACAGCTTATCAATAACAGGTCAGCTGAATTCCCATAGTGTTTCCTAGCACAAAGCTTTCTAACAAAAGTTAGAAAACGTTTTCAAAACAATGTTTTCAAAAGCAAATCTTCCCCCAAGTATCCCATCTATTCCTTCAAAAGATACCGCTACTGTTCTATAGCCACTTTAAAATGTGAATTTTATGATGCAAACACATCACTTCCTAGAAAAATAGGTAATCATTTTTAATGATTTTATATAAAAGAAAAATAATTTTATGATACAATTTGATGCTCTGTACAATTACACTCACATTACAATATACTTGTTATACTTTTCTACAAAAACAGTCCTAGCCATATTTACATAAGAAGCAAGACGTCTAAGCAAATGTGAAGAAATCCAGGGCATGAAACATATTGCAGTTAATCTTTGATATCCAACTGCCAAGCATCATACAGGGTATAGTTACAGAATTAATTCAAGACTTTATCTAAAATTCGTGTGCCTATTTTTGCTTTAAGTTATCAGAGATCTTGGTAGTTTTCACATTGTTTTTCAGGGAAAGCATCCAAATGAATAATTTTGCTTATATTACATGCTAAAAGCAAAACAAAGTGGTATTTGTAATAGTTACTGATAAATGAATATTCCGTAAAAATTCAATTGTGTTAAAATACCACACCAAAACTCATCGTAGTGAGGAATACATGAATCCAGAAAAGAGTGAACCAATAAATTAAAGCTAACAAGTGCATACCCACACAGTTTTTATAGACAATTTAGACTGCAGCTGTTTTCATTAGGCTTAGGCAACTGAAAAACTGTTTTGAACTACTCTAAAGTTTTTAGTAAGTCCTTAAAAGTCTCCAAAAGCAGCAAGATGACAAGACCAAAAAGGTGAGATTTATTCAAACAAATCTCTCTCGTTATGTCCACTAAGTCATACTTGAGAACCCTCAYCAAAATTGTATTTAAAAAGGACCAGATGCCACAAAGAAAAAAAAGATTTCTCAATTAAAGGAGGAATAAAAGAGGACACTAGCAGTTCCTACACAATCCAAACAACATGGGAATAGAAGATGAATTTGTACATTATAAAAATCTTCAGAAAATAGCCTTGCAGGGGAATAAAGCCTTCTATGCTCAGTGCAGAACCATACAGTTGTGTCTATTCTAACTATGCTTCGTAGATAGAGGAGTAAGTACGACTGGACTTTAACATGCAGTACACTCAAGAGGTCAGTAGGAAACAGTAGTTATCTTAAAAAAAAAAATCAGTGAAATTATTCACATACAAAAAGTTACAGGAACATGCATTGGAGAGGAAATAAGAAATTAAATTAATCCTTTCCARATGAAAATATGTAATAAAAATAGACACCTGCACAGATAAAATATTTTTCCTCCCTTACATAGTCATACTGCATTTTCAGTGGTTCCTAGTAAGACTCCTGATAGCTCTGTAAACATGACATCATCTTTGTAATGATGCAAAGAACTGCCCACTACACAAGGCTTTACTTCTTGATCTCCAGACATTCTTTTAAAGACTTCTTTACAAGACCTGTAAATAATGAACAGGATTATGGAACTTTCTAACCTGCAGGGATCTGAAATAGTTTTTAAGGGAGCCAAAAAAAAAAAAAAAAATCTAAAACTCCTTTTCCTTGACAGCATGTTCAAAAGCAACCTCAATGGGTATGAGGGATGCAGAGACTGGGTTAGAAACTGCCCTGAAGAGGCCAGACATGAAAAGGGGGCATAAAGTCCTACTAAGTAAGCGACAACATTTCACATCTAAAGAAATAACTTACTTTAATAGCTCTGTAACTTGTGTATTCAAATAAATATAATTTTATCTTGGGCAATATCAATCTCTAAAGATGAAAGTAATAATGAAGTAATAATGGGATTTCATATACTGTTTAGGCTTCTGGTCCTTAATAATTTTATATTTGAGCAAGGCATATCTTAATTTTTCTCTGCTATTTTGTTTTTATTTGCTAGGAATGTCAGTCAGTCTCAATGCTTTTTTGTTCTCTTCTTCACCTTTTTGAAGACAGGTTTATGCTAAAAATCATCTTCTGAATTTTTTCTTCATTCTTTAAAATATTAGCTTTTACAGCACAGATCTTGTCTTGTTGGTCTTTAATCAACTGTTCCAGTTCAGCCAGTTCAGCTTTTAAGGGCTCTACAGCACTGTCTGTGATACTGAAAGAGACACAAAGAGCATAATGTTACTGGAAACATTATGCTGCTTTAGGTTACTTATGCCTTGAAGAAAGTATATTCAATACTTGGAAGCTTGAAAAGAATTTAAGCTGTGCCCACCCTTCCTGAAAGAGAGAAAGTTGAGAATAAGCACAAAGGCAAAGCCAACAACATGGACAGAGAAGAATATTGTTCAGGAGAAATCACCCACAATTCAACAGTAAACAGTAAGTTCTTGGCTAACCTTGCTTTTCCAGTAAAATCTCTTTGCTTTGCAGTTATTTCATCCTGCACTGGGTATCTGTCAAGTACTTTTATTCTACCCAGCCAAGAGCTGCAATCTCCTGGCACACGGACTAGCTGGTGTTAGACTGCGTAGGATATAGCACAACAGGATACCCACCTTCTCCTGGGGCCCCTGGTGTCCTACCGTAACACACATGGAAACAGCCCTCCCTATAGGCCTCACCACAAGAATTTTAAAGAGAGAAGCACATTGCAGAGATGAAGAAATATAGAGTAAAGGGAGTGTAGACATAAGGAAAAGAAGGTAGGAGAGCAAGTGAGCTTCAGAAAGTTCAACCGTAAGCAGAACTGATCCAGGCTCCCATTCAGGCATTTCTTCAAACCAGGGTCTTAACACTGCTTTTCCCAAGATGCCAGCTCTTTCAACTGACTCTGGAACAGAAAACACCAGCAAAGCTGTTGCCAAGCAGAAGATAAATGAGTCCTGGAGTCACTTCTGCTTATTTATGCTGACCCTAAGGCTAACACCTGACCACCTGTCTTGACTACTTTCACTGTTTTACTTCTCTGGAAAAGCACACTGTAACCGACTACAAAATGGCAGAGAAAAAGAAAGAGAAAGTGAAGAAGAAGAAAAGCACTCAAAAGGAACTTGGAAAAGATAACAGGCAGCAATGCACCTTATAACTTGGGAAAGAAAAGTGCCCAAGACCAGCTATTTCCTACAAGACACTAAGGCTAGCAACACAAAGCTACTACAGGCAGAAATCTGAGAAAGGGCAGGGGTATATGCAAATCAACACATCATTAGCTGCTAACGAGAGCAGGCAATGCCATGCTAATACAAAATTTAATAAAAGGGAATCCTATGCTAATAAACCACAAGTGCACTGATGCATTTTAAACGAACAGGGCTGTTTGGCTTTCAAAAAAATGTGCCTCCTTCCCTAGCGCTTTGCTAATCTACAGCAACACCTAACAGTCAGGGAAGTGATAGACTGAACTACCCATACTGTCATTCTGAATTACTCTGTCACTTTGAGAACTCATTAACTATGGTCTACATCTTAAAACCATTTAGTTTTCCCTTCCTTTCTATCACATTAGAATAAATCACAAAAAGTACCACTGGAAATTGCACTAACATTTTCCTAATGGGATCCTTCAATTGTCTTCTACAGCAGTAAAGAAAACAAAGACCTGCGTCCAATTTTCACTACATATGGGAAACATCGTCTTCTTCATGTTTGATACTGTGTAATTCTTTCCTGAGGGATCTAACATGCCATAGCATTACAGTGATCTGATTAGGATTTCATACTAAATTTTGTGAAATGCTGGGATATATTGCTGCAGTCTTAGCTTATTAAAGGGAACCGAATGGCTCGAATGAAGAGATGTTAGTCTGTCTACAGTCTCTCATGAAACAGCTGGCCAAAGTTTGGTTTCACATAAATCCCCAGACAAAATCAGCTGGCTAGTTCCTTCCTCACAATACCTCTCTCCTTCTGCATCAATATCAAGGACACAGTCTTGTCCAGAGAAACCAGTTGAAGGGTAAATGACAAGGGTTTGGCAAGGCCAAAGTAGACCCACTGAGTATGCACATAACTGGGGGAAGCACAAGACAGGACTTAGCTAAGAATTCCACTCAGTGGCCTACTTTTGTCTGTATAAATCATGCATGCCATTTCAAACAGCAGTAAAACTATCCACATTGATTATTAATACAAGAAGATAGACATCTAGCTCTTATTTAAGATCTGAGGACAAAAAATTGGAGGGAATTTCCATTTCCAAGGAGAATAAAAAGACAAGCTGGTGAGGCAAGCAAGGCTTCCTATATTTATTCTCCTCTTTCTTATATTTGTCATCTTCACTCTCCTGGCTTTCTGATATCATTTTTTAAATCATAAGCTGACAACAATATGTGCTATTAATATCATTACGGAACAAATAGAATTCTACGGCACATAATCTCTGTGGTTGCAAGAGAACAGGTTGTGATTTAGGAATCCACTGCTAGTCCCTGTTCCAAACCTAGCTTTTCTTCTTAAGTGTTCCCTCTCTTTACTCCTTATACATTTATTGAAAAAAAAAAAAAAAAAAAACAAGTCCTCTCATCTCACATAAACATTTGCATCTCTGCTGTCACTTATATTATGCGAAATTGAGTTGACAATTCCTTTAAAAGGAATTCCAAAAAAAAAGACAACAAAAGAATTCCCAGAAAGCAAACAAGACAGATGACAAATTCACTTTTCAAGATGAGTAAAACTCTCCCTTCACACCAAAATAAGAATCTGTCYCAAGAGAAAAATCAAACTTTGCCTGAACACACTCACCTTTGCTCTTTCTGCAGAGCTTCTGTAAGCTGTCTGTTCTCGTGCCGCCACATTTGCAATTCATTCTTCATGGCATCCATGTCCTCCTGAATGTAATCCATGATCTTCCCAAGTGGAAGGGAACTCCGACACAGTGTCTGAATAGAGACCTGCAACTTCTCGATTTCTTTGGCTACTAAGTCTCTCTCTTTCTTCCTAGCTGCTTCTGACACAAAAGGCTTCTCCTAATATAAAGGATGAATAAAAGGAAAGCACCAAAATTAGGAAAAGTATCTGCTAGTGTCTGCTTAGCATGTAACTGTGGAATAGCAATAGCAGTATTAAACTGCTTTTCAGATCAGGAGTGCATGAAAGTATAATTAATATCTGATCCCGTAAGTTTTGAGCATGATTTTTCCCAAAGCAATGGCTGGTAGGAAGAATCATAGAATCAGTAAGGTTGGCAGGGCCCTCTGGAGATCATCTAGTCCAAACTCCCTGCTCAAGCAGGGTCACCTACAGCATGTTAGACAGGGTCGCATCCAGGCAGGCTATCTCCAGAGAAGGAGACTCCACAACCTCTCTGGGCAACCTGTGCCAGTGCTCTGTCACTCTCACAGGGAAGAGATTCCTCCTCACGTTCAGGCCGAACTTCCTGTGCTTCCATTTCTGCCCATTGCCTCTTGTCCTGTCACATGGGACAACTGAAAAGAGTTCGGCCCCATCCCCTTGACACCCTCCCTTCAGGTACTTATCCACAGTGATAAGATCCCCCCTCAGTCTTCTCTTCCCCAGGCTAAACAGGCCCAGCTCTCACAGCCGTTCCTCATAGGACACATGCTCCAGACCTCTTTGCAGCCCTACGCTGGGCTCTCTCCAGGAGCTCCATGTCTCTCTTGTACTGGGCCGCCCAGAACTGGACACGGGACTCCAGATGAGGCCTCAGCAGGGCTGACTAGAGGGGCAGGATCACCTCCCTCCACCTGCTGGCAACACTTCCTAAGGCACCCCAGGATTCCATTGGCCTGCTTGGCCCCAAGGGCACATTGCTGCTTCATGGTCAACTTGTCATCCACCAACACTCCCAGGTCTTTCTCTGCAGAGCTGCTCTCCACAAGGTCAGCCCCCAGCTTGTACTGCTGCCTAGGGTTATTTTTCCCTACGTGCAGGACCCTCCACTTGCCCTTGTTGAACCTCAGGAGGTTCCTCTCCACCCAAGTCTCCAGCCTGTCCAGGTCTCTCTGAATGGCAGCACAGCCCTCTGGTGTACCAGCCACTCCTCCCAGCTTGGGATCATCAGCAAATTTGCCAAGGGGCACTCTSTCCCTTCATCCAGGTCACTGATRAAGAAGTTGAACAGGATGGGACCCAGTACTGAGCCCTGGGGGACACCACTAGCCACAGGCCTCCAACTGAACTCCACACCACTGATGGCGACCCTCTGAGCTCTGCCTTTCAGACAGTTCTCAATCCACCTCGCTGTCCACTCGTCTAACCCACACTTCCTGAGCTTTTTTAGGGGGAAGTTATGGGAGACGGTGTCAAAAGCCTTGCTGATGTCAAAGTACACAACGTCCACTGCTCTCCCCTCATCTACCCAGCCAATCATGCCATCAGAGAAGGCTATCAGATTGGTTAAGCAGGATTTCCCCTTGGTGAATCCATGCTGGCTACTYCTGATCAACTTCTTTTCCTCCATATGTCTGGAGACGACATCCAGAAGGAGCTGTTCCATCACCTTTCCAGGGAGGGAGGTGAGGCTGACCGGCCTAGAGTTGCCTGGGTCCTCCTCCTGGCCCTTTTGGAAGACTGCAGTGACATTGGCTTTTTTACAGTCCTCAGGCACCTCTCCAGTTCTCCAGGAGCTGTCAAAGATGATGGACAACGGCCTGGCAACATCTGCCAGCTGCCTCACTGCCCGTGGGTGCATCCCACCCGGGCCCATGGAGTTGTGGATGTCAAGCTTGCCCAGAAGATCTCTAATCCTATCCTCCTCAACCAAAGGAGTCTTCCCTTCTCCAGACTTTCTCCCTTACATCCAGACTATGCGATTCCTGAGGGCTGCCCTCAGCAGTGAAGACTGAAGCAAACACCTAGACCCCCCTTCTTTCTAGGGCCTTAACCCATGAGATTCCTCCAAGTAGGTCTCTGAAGAGCCCAAAGTCTGCTCTCCTGAAGTCCAGGGTTGCAATCCTACTCATTGTCTTACTTCCTTCCTGCAGGATCCTGAACTCCACCATCTCACAGTCACTGCAGCCAAGGCTGCCCCCAATCTTCACATCTCTAACCAGTCCCTCTCTGTTGGTAATGACAAGATCCAGCAGGACACCCTTCCTCATAGCCTCCTTCACCATTTGTGACAAGAAGTTATCATCAATGCATTGCAGGAGCCTCCCGGACTGCTTGTGCCTTGCTGTGTAGTCCCTCCAGCCAATGTCAGGGTGGTTAAAGTCCCCCAGGAGAATCTGTGATCTTGAGACTACTTCCAGCTGTCTATAGAAGGCCTCATCAACTTTCTCTTCCTGGTCAGGTGGCCTGTAGTAGACACCCACAACAGTGTCCCTATGTTAGCCTGCCCTTTGATCTTTACCCATGAGCTCTCGACTGCCTCCTCCTCCTCCACCCCTAGGCAGAGCTTGATGCATTCCAGTTGCTCTCTCACATAAAGAGCTATTCCACCACCTCACCTTCCTGGCCTGTCTTTCCTAAAAAGCACAGAGCCATCCATGACAGCATTCCAGTCATGTGAGCTATCCCACAATGTCTCTGCGATCTCTTCCTCATTCAATTTACTTCAATGCATTTCTGTACCTTGAAAGGCAAATTTTTGTGGGCTAATATGGCACCATTAAACAGAAACTCTCAACACACATGCAAAAGCCAATAATACTTTTGCTATCAAGCTGCTGCTCTGAAGCAAACCCATCTCTGCACAATCCTTATTCATGGCTGAGCTCTTCATGTGCCACATGGCACTTCAGGACAACAGTTACAGAGCAAGTACAAAGTAAGCCTTCAATAAAACACCGTATGTCAGTCTCTAATGTCAAATGTAATCATTTCTGAAATTATCCAAACTGGCTGATGGCACAGAGAAAGACCTGCCCCAAGGTTAGGTCACATAAAAAGACCAAAGAAATTAAGGGGTTTAAGGAAAACACAGCTGCAAAGCAGAAGGAAAGTACAGATGGCTGCACTAGGTAAAGTAGAGTAGGTAAGATTAGGCTCACGTCCCCCATCCACCACTCTTCAACACAGAAACAACCAAAGTAAGAAGAATTAAGTCCCACATTCCCTGTTCCCACCATGTGGCTTGAGCCACAGAAACAAGCCAGAACTGCTCTAAGCAGGAGGACCAGCTACAGAATCAGAGCCAAGATATGTGGCCAGAAAAACACCTAGCTGAGGTGGATGCTCTCTGTCTTGGGCTGACCTGGTGCAGCTGCACACTTGGCCAATTCACCTGCCTCCCTGCTCTAGCACCTCTGTGAACTGCTACTGTCTGTCAGCCTGTTCATTGTGCACATCAAATACACACACCCACCCATCCTCCCCTCGTGCATTTGGGTCAGACACGCAATGGGACAAGACCAGAATACCACTGGGTCTAGAGCTCTGTACATAAACTTCCACGCTCAGTGAATTTGGCATTTAAGTTCATAGTGCTGCAATTCGCATTGCATAACAACCCTAAAAAAGGTCATGCTAAGCTGTAGAGGAAGAGGATTATGATTTCTGGAAGGCACTGTTTTTGGCGATGCAGAGGTATCACAGCTCATTATGTTTGGCTACCATGTTAGACTCCATAAGCATTCATTGGACCAGCTTCCAGCAGTGTTCTACCGCTTTGGAGCAATGTTGGATGCTCAAGGGCACAGCCTCCTTTCGCTGTATCACTTAAGTAGTCTGAATTGTTCCCTTCATCTCTCCACTGTCTATATATGGACTTTCATCTTCTAATGCTGGTTCTAATAATAGCACTTAAAGCTGCATAACAAAATTAGACAGTGGTTATTCCATTCCTTCTAGTTCTGGTGACAGTGGTTGTAAAATCATGCAGACTGCAGATGTGGCCTCAATAAACTGCACTATACAAATTAACTTGGTCTTGTGCACACTACCCCCATGTGCAGCCAGTATGCATCTCTGCGGTCAGTCGCTTGAAGACTCTTAGCTCACTTCATGTTAAGTACAACAAAAGTATTTGCTCAAATGGCTAAATCACCAAGAGCAAAATGATGCCATATCACTAACATTCTGTAATAATCTTTTTGCAGCAAAGCCTTCCAAGTAAATAGCAATCACTCTTAACAATAGTCTGCTGCTTTCTTTCCTTCTTTCCATCTTTCCTTCCTTCCTCCCTTCTTTTCTTCCTTTCTTCTTTTCTCTCCTTCCAAGATAGATCTAATCCTCAAGTGGAGCTTCTTTTGAGATGCACAAGCCCTTCAGTACAGTTTATTTAAAGTCTTTTCAGTTATATAATGTGTGCCAGACAACTAGAAAGGTCCTTCTTTACCACCTGAGCCACAAGGATCAAGCAATTACTAAACACAGTTCCTACCAGCTACATAACAGAGAGGTGGCAGTGTGCTTCTCTCATGCTGGGACACAAAAAAATTCGACCACACTGTCCCCTGCTGCCCTCCTACTCAATTGGCCTGTCTTCCTGTGCAAGCTGTGGGCTGTTTGTTCAGCTGGCTTTGGAGGCAGCAGGGACTACCGCCAAACACATTTCAGCAGCCCTCAGCTTACTGATGAACTTCGATATAGATTTTTAGAAAAATACTTCTAAAGATTTGAAGGCTGATTTACTTACTCCTGACACTTGCATTTTACCACACACACACACGCATACACTGCACATGAAAACCGTGGGACTTTTCTGAGTTTACTGTGATTTTGTAAGTTTAAATTTGTTTAATTAGGAACTGGGTTGAAGTGATGAACACTGCCGAACTCATGACCTTGCTTCTTAAGTCAATTCATAAGTGCTGGCTAAACTGTTAAAAATAACACTCATCTTAATTCCTTCTCCCTTGACCCATACCTCTCTCCCAGAACCAGGTGTCTCATTATACTACACCACATAAAGCACGGCGTTCAGATGCTTTCTGAAGCCATCCATGTGTTTGCTCTCCTTTGCAACGCAAAGATGAAAGCACTGTTTTTTGCCTCATCGCCTCTTTTGAGGGCCGGGAAGTGCCCTACTTCGCAACACAAGCTATGGAGGCTTGAGAACGTGTTCTCTCCCAGATCGTTTATCTGGCCAACCGGTGCGCAACATAATCAACAGCGTTCCCAACAACTTCATCAGCACCCTTTCTCTCTTAGTCTTGCAAGYCTGCTAGAGAAGAGCTCTTTGGCATGGGTGTTCCCAAAGGCACAGTTTGCAGAGCAGAGCCAAATTCTCCACACCAGGCATTGACTGGGGCTCAGTATACATCTCCTTGGGCTGATGAGATTTTCCCTCTAGGAATTTTTTTGCCCTGCTGCCTGCCTTGTTCTACCTAGTAAAGACACAGTAAGAGAACTGCACTGTTCCAGTGATCCAAGTCTTTTACTTAATTTCTCTAGTCTAATTATGCTTTCCTAGTAAAGTTCTTGCTATGTTATGCTCCATCAAGGCCTTAATGAAGTCTTAATCCATGATACTATTATTTGCCACATATACCTGAGAGGTCATCTGTAAAGAAAATTATCTTCAGTTCAGCAGCAAGGCAGGTTTATAGTATATTTGACAGCTTCCCAGAAAAAAAATCTCACTGCCTTGTTTTTCCTCTCCTCTTAAATGCACCATCTCCTTACCACTTTCCTCACCTCACTCATTACAAGAAGACACAGCTAAGAGGTATGGAATTTATTGCAAACACAACCATCTACGAAGCAAAAAAATCCAGCTAGTCAGTTATCTGAGGGCGTAGTTGTGTGTATGAAAACATGACGAGTAATTCACATTTATTTAACAAATGCTTAGTTCACAGGTTTACACTCTTGGAATGTTGAAATGACCTCCCTGATACCTAGGCAGTCCAAGCAGCCACACTGATCAACACCTGCAAATGCATTTTGAAAATAAAAGACAAACAAGAATTCCACATTTCAGTAAACAAGCAAAGGGCAACAGGTATTTTTAAACTATAGATCCAGTTAACAACTTGAAATATCCAACACTAAAATACACATCTGCTCAGAAAGCTCAAATGGAAACAAAACACTGAAATATTTCCTATAAATCCGGAAGGCGCATCTAAAGCGTATTAGTAAATATGCAAGAAAAATTTAGGTGTTCCTGCAACTCCAGTATACTCTCTAGTATATAATTCTTCAAAGCTGACATAAAAAAGACAGGATATTATTGCATCTAAAGTAATTTCAAGTACTGAAATATAAAACTACTGTAAACTTTTAAATATTAGTTAAACAAGTACATCAACAGGCTTGTTAAAAAAGTCTTTGAAACACATTCCACATAATACCTAAGCAGTGTAAGAACATGCAAAAGATTTTTAATACAGCTTTCTTTAATAGAAAAGCACTTAGTTTTCAAGCTTTCAAGAAAAATCTCCCAGTAAAAGTAGATGCGATAGCTTAGAGGAACACTGTTCTTCCTCCTCACCTGAGTTAGAGGAAATAATCACAATCCTTTCTTTCATCTTCCTAACACTTCTACTCCAAGATGCCATTTGCATTTCCTGCAGTCTACAGAAAGCTAAGCTTAGAGCAGAGAATAATCACCAAGAAAAAGTAGTCAAACTTTGCCAGCTATTACTGATTATAAGCCATTAAGAAAAGAAAAAAAAAAAAAAAGTCATATTGCTGTTCTCAATTTCATAGTTAGTTATGGGTTAAAATTTGCATGAGACATTTTTTTAAATCACAAAGAATTATAGCAGATGGTTTGTTACAACAAGCAACGTGGGTGGTAAGAGTCCTGAATGCCACCTTTGCTCATTTTGCACAAACATGTAACAGGATATATTCAGTTTTAAGAAACAAATGCTAGAATCAGAATTGTTCCAGTCTATTTAATTAGGTCATACACCTCAATGAACTCTCCTTTCACAAAAGACCAAGAATCAATAAATTATCCCCATATAAAAGACTATATCACTTCTGTAGGCCCAACATGCTTCCTTTCCTTCATGTTTTTCATAAGACACCAAGATAAATGTTTATTTTGGATTCCTGGGAAAAAGTCTGCCTTTCCCATTACCTCAATCTGAATAGAACACAATGCAGGCTTGGATGCAAGGATTTGAGAAATTAAGAAGCAAAAACTTGCCTTTTAATCAATAAAGGAGAAATTATCATGAAGGTCCCCCCCAAGCCACCAGGATTTAATTGTGTTTTAACTCTCCTTGCTAAAGAAATTAGTATAAATATTACAGCATGCACAGCTCTATAAAATGCATCATTCACAAGACATCCATTTCCAATATCCATGCTGTTAAATACATTTGAAATGGCTGATATCTACAAAGTTTAAGAGGTGATATGATTTTTCTTTTTCTTTCTTTTTTTTTTTTTTAAACAGTTTTAAGGCTTTATTTCTAGAATCAATATTTGACTATTCTTATATAATGTCTCCTTTATTTCCATCAACAGTATTTTTTAAAAATTAACATTTTTAAATACGAAACAAATTAGAGAAAACGTACCTCAAGAAGTTAAAAGGGGCTGTAGAAACTATTAACTATTGTATTATGTCCCATTATGAAAACAGACCTAAGTAATCACAGTTTTATTGAGGTATACCATTTCCCCTCTACCCCTTTCCATAGCAAGGACAGGACAGAAATCTCATTTTGGACATGTAATTTTGATTCATTCAGTGCAAAACCAACCATGTAGGGCTTTTTTATTGTAGAAAATATTATTTGATCATAAATGGTGTTTTCTTTTCCTTTTTTTTTTTTTTAACAGAGCCTGCATTTTAAGTAGATCGTAACTATCCACTAGAGATTATCAAAAGAAACTCCTTCAGAGAAACACAGGGAAAACAGTAAATGTTAAATCATTTCAAATGAACAGGATGCCAGGTACTGAGTTCAGTAACAGGCCAAGGAATCAGAGGTATGATGTTCTTTACCATTAGATTTACCAAAGTCAGTTTGACCTGCTTAAGACTTGAAAGACACAAATAAGTAAAAAAGTATTGATGTGGTGGGAGGCGTGTTAAAATGTTTGGCTCAAATTTCGTACCTATAAGAAGAACTGGAACTTACAGAAGGAGATAAACATCTCTCAATCCCTTTGAACCTGCCTGCCTTACTTCACTGTTTTCAGGAGAAGTCAGTGCGTAAAACCTCACGCATTCGGTGAAACATTCAGCATACTAAGCAAAATGCTATGACTCTGCCACGTGCATGGCAGGAAACAACGCTAGTGGTAACCAACCAGGTGGATAAAATACCAGGATAGTATTACCTTAGCCAAAATGGCATCCTGGGTGCACAACCCTTTCCAGTAAGACACCTCTGTGATTCGGCTTTCCTTTTCTATTCACATTGCTGAAACTTTGGCCCTACACCCTCCTCTTCCATAAAAAGCAGCATCTTTGCCATGCAGAATGAAGTTGTTATAAACATATTCCTAGTGCCCACAAATTGCTTTCTCATGAGCCTGTGCCTCAGAAGCATACCCTGGTCAGATTCATTGAGAAGCTTCACGAAGTACTTGAAGATCATCTATATTGCGCCTCCTACMACACACATTATTGCTACACAATTGATACACTGCATCCTTTCCAAGGTATAGAAATATCAGGTGTCTTACTACAATTCTGTATACTCTTTCTGTTTAATTTATCCATCCACTGTCTCATACTGCATCTACACTGTATCTACAGGAGAGAATTTTTGTGGTTTTGTGTGCAAAGGATACAGCAATGGGAGCCACGACACCAGGAGCATCACAAGAGTGACAAAGTTCCACTTGCACAGCTTGCAACACAACTGCATGGTGATGACAGGATGTTTGTGAAAGCTGCTGGCAGTGACGAACATGCAGCAAGGACATTCAAGCATATGTTCATCCAACTGAAACTCCATGATGCCTGAAAAAAAGGTTACTGGCAACTGTTGGATAGGGTATTGTCCATATTTTAGAGGAATTGTATTCACCATTCTAGCACCAAAAATTTGTCATGGCAGCTTTATTTAAAGCACTGTGCTATCATCACATCATCATAAACAGCATTGTCACACGAGAAAAAAAAGTTTTTCTGCATGTAATTCCTATTAAATCTCACTGTAAGCATTTCTTATGACATATAAATTGGCAGGGAATCTGCAGAGAAGGACCTGGGATTCCTGGTGGACAAGCTGACCATGAGGCAGCAATGTGCCCTTGGGGCCAAGAAGGCCAACGGTATCCTGGAGTGCATTAGGAATAGTGTCGGCAACAGGTTGAGGGAGGTGATCCTGCCCCTCTAGTCAGCCCTGCTGAGGCCTCATCTGGAGTACTGTGTCCAGTTCTGGGCTGCCCAGTACGAGAGAGACATGGAGCTACTAGAGAGTCCAGAGCAGGGCTACAAAGATGGTTAGCGGACAGGAGCATCTCTCCTATGAGGAAGGTGTACAAGAGCTGGGCCTGTTTAGCCTGGGGAAGAGAAGACTGAAAGGGGATCTTATCAATGTCTACAAATACCTTAAGGGAGGGTGTCAAGAGGATGGGACCAGACTCCTTTCAGTGGTGGCAAGCAACAGGACATGAGGCAACAGACACAAACTGAGACRCAAGATGTTCTGCCTGAATTTAAGGAAAATCTTGTTTCCTGTGAGAGTGACAGAGCACTGGAACAGGTTGCCCAGAGAGGCTGTGGAGTCTCCTTCTCTGGARATCTTCAAGGCCCGCCTGGATGCGATCCTGTTTAACGTGCTCTAGGTGACCCTGCTTACTACATATTACTAATTGCACTAATGAGCASGGGACACTCAGTGTTGTTCAGCTGATGAATTAATGTAAAATCTATGACCTGAAGAACTTTAAATAAACAGAATCAGCAATGAGTATATTTGTTCTGGACTCAGAAGTACCAACTTTATTTATATTTGTAATTAAAGTTAGTATTATCCAAGTGCTAAGCTATTTAATATCATTTGTTCCTAGAGCAAACCTCTAAGCTACTTATTTTTTAAAGCCTGTGAACTGTATTTGGTAGTGCAAGGATGGTAATTCTGAGATCCCCATTGCTTAAACTATTTAATAACCTGCCTACATTTTCCACATATCAATAAATGAAGKGGAATACAAAATGTAACATCTGTTTCCTCCTCTGTTTAACATAAGGAGGTCAGATTTTAAACAAATACAATTCGGAAGTCTTTTTAGGAATTTGTTAGGCTGAATTCAGCTAATCAAGACAGCAAAGATCTTGTGTATTTCCAGAATGACCCCTTTGTTTGACCTGAAAATTGTGTATATTATTTTAAGTTTCTACACATGCAAAATCTACATGATGAAAGCCCCAATTTTCTCTCCCTTCCTTTTCTCTTCTTTTTCTTTACAAAAACTTTTTAAAAGTAAAAGCCTGTTTTGGAAACTCAGCACAAAAAGAGCTTCAGATGTACATCCATAACACAAACAAAAGCTTCTCTGCAATCAGCAGTTAAAAGTAAAGGTGTGAAATATCCTCAAGATTTCAGCAGTGTTATGTTTTGATTAGATATTAATTTATCAACTTACCTGATTTCTAGTTTACTCATTCACAATAAATCAGGTAAATTAATTCATCAGTTTGCTACTGAATATTCAACTCGATAAAGCCAGAAGATCTAGCACTCGAACTACAAAGATACCTTTTTCTCTTCATTTTCCCAAGTTATATCCTAACTGGCAGATGAACAAAGCTTTAGTGACTAACAAATAAGTTTCATATTTCATTTCTTTTATAACTATGTTTAATAGTTATAAATAGAATAGTTTAACAAAAACAAGCAAGGTATTTATTCTTACCCATAGGCACCAGGATAACCTTTATTTCATCAGATATAATTCCCCAAATTATCTTATTCCAAAACATAGAAGTACAATTACATTTTATTCTCCAATGAATAATACATTTTGGAACACTGTTGCATACTGCGGTAGAAGATACTTCTTCTGGAGAGTTTGATGGAAAACGAATTAAATAAATAAGTAAAAAAGACTGAGAAATGGTCATAACTCAGTCTGATACTGCTTCCCAACAGACTGCAGAGCTAGACCTGGCCTAAAACCTATGGCTATCAGAATATAACACACTGGCCAGAGTTCACCGACCCATTCTCACAGTCTCATCAACATAACAGGACATGGTGCCATTTCTCTGTATAGAGCACTTGGCAGAAATAAACCACTTGAAACCTTCCTTTCTTTGTAATTATTTTTGCTGCCTCTCTCCAAAGAGATTTCACAGACCAGTAACATAACTATTCTTCCCAAAACTTTTGGTCTGCAGTCTCCCAAAAATGAATCTGGCCATTCTCTTACTCATTATCTTTGTAACATCCCTCAGACATGAGATATGCTCACGACCCTAGGGCCATGAGAGTATGCCAGACATCCATCTGCTACCCTCAGCATATTGGGTCCCTGAAATGTTTCCAGAGACAACACCACATTGGAAATGTATTTTCTGCTTTTACTGCCTTCTGCATCACAGTGTCTTTATCCTTTAAAAAAAATTCCCGAAATTCAATAACCTCTCCAGCTTGCGTTTTCTGACCTACATGTGTCAAGTTCCTGTCACCAACTCCAACCATTTTAAATCATCTTTTCCATTGTTTTTTCCTCTGCACTCAAGAAAACTATGATTCTCCTGTCTGGATCCAATGAGTTCTTCAATATACTTTGAAAAGCAGTAGCAGAAAAGAAACCTAGTGCAGTAGCAGCCAGGTGATTGGATTTGAGATCAGATGATACTCCAGCAGCGTAGAGTTGTATGCAAGTTCTCATGTGATTGACTAGGAAGTCAGCATGTTTTTTTCCAGAATTAGCTGTCTATTATCAGTGCTGCTAACATAGCTCAGTGCTTCAAAAGATGCAACAAAAAGACAAATGAGGACTGAATGGACATTTTAGAGACTGAAAATGTGCAATGGGACTAAAGAGTGATTGTAAAGAACACAATTGTCCATGGACAT
The DNA here is from genome assembly GCF_003343005.1 of Rhea americana. NCBI lineage: Eukaryota > Metazoa > Chordata > Aves > Rheiformes > Rheidae > Rhea > Rhea americana. Next base: position 989,226 of record NW_028186249.1, read on the forward strand.
TTGAAATATCTGAGGGATTAAAAGGGAATAGTTTTAGTTAGTTTACACTTATTCAGGAAAAAAAAGAACAAAAAAGAAAAAATAAAACAAAACAAAAAAAAAAAAAACCCAGAAAGTTTAGAACAAGCACCAAAGGAAGTTTCCTGAGCATGAAATCTATGAGCTTTTATAAAACTTGCCCATTGTTCCTTTCTGTGTCCAACACTTAAGTTGACAGGACACAATATGGAACAGTATAGTAAAGTACAATTAGGTACTAGCAGAAGAAATTATTAAATGAACTAAAAATGACATCCCAAAATTCAGTCTGAAGATTGACGACTAAACAGCACCATCTAGTTATAAAAACAGGAACAGCTGTATCTCTTGCTCTCTCAAGTGCTAGCTCAACATACACTCCATCAATGTACTCTAGAACTACTGCATAAATAGAGTAGTATCACTTTTTAACCCTTCAATTCTCCAAACAGTTATATAAAAGACAGAACTTACTCAAGCAGGCAAAATTTCACATCAGACTTGTTCATTACAAAGAGGCAATAATGTTTCAATAATCAGTAAACAGATAACTCAAGCTGCGCATTTATAACTGTGTAATCCAGCAAGTTGCATCAAACTGTGTCTATTCATAATGTACTACAACAGGAAAACTAATGGTATTTTCCTATTTTAAGAGGTGTTCATTTTCTTCTTCAATATCTGTGCTTGCAATATGTGAAAGGAATTCTTTTCAAGTCAAGCAGGCCTGGATCTCAGACAGTTCCAAACTTCAGATAGGAAGCTACTCCCTCAAAGGCCAGATCTGCCTTCCTGATTTTCTCAACTTGTTAGGGAAGGAATGAAAAGGCTGGTCTCTGTGACACCATAACCCTTTACCACTAGACAGCAAAGCATATGGGAGTGTCTCTGTTTAAGGCAAGAGATTGTTGATTTTACCCTTCCAAAATTCCAATCCTAAAAGTTAACATTGTGTCACTTTTGCTGCAGATTGCTACAGGCAATTATAAAGCCATGCAAGCCTTAGATAAAATCAGTTTTTTAAAACTGTCTACTAAGACTGCCTACCATTATTTTAGTCCCTCAGGGACTTCTTTTCTCTCACTGAGCTTTACTCATAACCTCATATTATCATCACTCATTGCCAAATAATTGTATCTAGTAATGCAAAAAGAGGCAGTCAAGTGGTCAAAGTTTCAAAATCAACTAATGATTTCAGATAGCTATATAAAAAAAGCTTGATGCCCAGGACTTTGTGAGAAGCTTGACTCTTGAGGTCTGAGTTTCAGCAACTAAAAAAAAAAATCTGCTGTATGTAAAACTATAGATCACTACTGAAAAGGTGTAGTCAGTAAAATATGCAACGCTGAACTAAAATTAAAAAAAAAGAAGAGATTGGGTGTGAAGATTTAAGAGTTTGTGAAAAGCATATGCCTTCCCAAAACTTTATGTACTTGTTTACGTTGCTCTGTACTACTTTCCTCAGAGCCTCTTCACCAACACGTAAAACTAGCTCAGTGATTTAGAAACTTTTCAAATGGTCAATGGATCTGGGAAAAAAAAAAAAAAAAAGAAAAAAAAAGTTGATCTAAAATGTTCTGCCTTTTGCTGTTACTTATAACAAAAGCTTGCAAGACTGAAATAGTAAAGGCTCTCCAGCTGTGATAAGATGACATTGAGATTGCTTTTACTTTGTGATCACCAGATGTTTGTCCTGGAGGCATGGATGTAAAGCTATCGACTACAGACCTGCTTTTCTTATCATTCGCAGACCCTCTAGAAGTTGTCTGAACACCTTTTCCTTTCCAAGAAAAAGATCATTCAGGTAAAAGGCAACATGGTAATATGAAGATATCTACTGCACTTTATATGGTTACCTAAACTTGAGTTCCCATATGGTTAGACAACAATAACATTTGCTGGACAGTAGGATGCTACCTTTCAAATGCGCAGGAGACAAAGATTAAAATAAAGTACAAATGTACAGTTTGCCCATCTGGACAAACTCAGACTTTGTTTTAGAAAACAAACAGGTAGGCTAAAGAAAACTTCCTGAAAATCACTCTGAAATATTTTTTAAAACCACAACAGGAACCCCCTCCACACACAATAATATCAAACAAACAAACAAACAAAAAACACTCAACACAAACAGTGAAAGCGAAAACACAGAAAAATTTAACACTATCTAAGAGACAAACAGAAAGGAAAAAAAAGCATAATGTATTAAAGAGGGGAGTTTGATCAAAAATGGAAAAAACAATTAAAGTGAGAAAAAAGACCACTATTAAAATATTTTAATATTCACAATTCTTGGAAGGCCATCTGCATCTTACCTTCTCTGCAGTCTTTGATGATTTTTGAGATGCCTCATAATCTTTCTTTGTTTCTAAGATTCTTTTTACAAGTCCACCTGGTAAAAAACAGTCTGCACTATAATATYGTTCTAAACATTCAGACAATACAATCAAAATCCAACTGTTTAATTTTCTTTCAGTTTTTAGAGGAACATTAACCACATCCCATTATGCACTTACATCACCAAGATACAAGGTACTTATTATATGATCTATTTTCTCCTATCTCCTATAAATTAAATTGCACCAAACACTATAGTTTACTGAATGGCTTTTGCTATTGAGATAGACTTGGGAGCTGTAGTAACACAAGGGCTTTTCCTCTGCACTCCTCTTTCAGAAGAATTCAAAAACTGCACCTGATAAACGTTGGGATCATCTGAACTCTCTACTCTCTTCCTTTGCTTGAAACTTTTGGCTGCAGGGACCTATCYGAGAAATATGTCTGCCTAAATCACATCCAGTGTGATCATAACAGACTGAAGATTCTTAATCAGACATCTGAGGTCACAAATAAGCATCAACATTGTTAAGAATAGTTCCATCAGTTTTTCTGGAAGCTCTTCTACAACTTGCCTTGATCAGCCAACCTCATCTCACATCTTAACAGAGTTGACAAGCTTCAAAGCTTCAAGCTGTGTGTACCTCACACAGTAGGAAAAATTAATTTAGTGGTTTTAAGCAGCATTTTAAATCCTACTGACATTAAAACAAGTGTATTCAACATCAGTTGTAAATCCTGCTGCTCAGACAAGTAATTTCTTAAGTAATTTCTATTTTCTTGTTGCAAATGTTGGAAGTTCCTGCCCTAAGGTTATATTTTGCTACTTTATTCAGCACTTTTTCAATGCTTGACACTTGGTTTAAACTTCTAGAAGTTTTTTTATATTAAAACAAACAAACAAAGAAAACATACCATGCTTTTCATCCTCAACCAGCTCCACTTCTGGCTCCTACACACACATGAAGAGAGCTTTAGTTGCAAAAGGTTGGCATTGCTTTAATATACAAGTTCTCAAAAATATTCAAATAGAAACTAGTTAAACAGATAAGTAATAGACAACAAACTATGCAAAAAGGTGCTACAACTTGCAACATTAACAGACCGTTTCCATCTCCGGCACTTCCGGCAGCAGTAGTGCTGCCTCCACCACAAACTGGTCATCATCGTCATCAGAATTTTGGTGGTCTGTGATCAAATTAGAGACCGTTTTACCGCTACTATTCCTGAAAGACACACAGTGAACATGAAACCCTATTTAAGATCTGTCCACCTACCCAAAACAGAAGAGACAGCAGTTCCTTCTCTCCTGCTGCAAAAAAGCAACATCCACCGAGAGCACACCGAATTGTCATTTCTAGTCACAGCCCAGCTCTGAGAACAGCCATCCTGCTCTCACAGGAAGATATATATTTTCCTTCCATTTTAGCACTTGGCACTTACCAGAAATCACCCTTAAACCATTTTGGCAGGATTTTCAAATGGCTGTTTCAGCTTTTCTGGAGCATATAATATGCACCGGATGTTTTACAAATCTTTTCTAGCAGTAATTTTGATCATCATTCTATGCTTTTCTGTTTTAGAGCTCAAAATAGCAGGAAAGGTAAACTGTATTTTTGAACTCCCAGAAGTCACAACTAACTGTAACTTTTAGATAACGTACCATATTTTCAGCAACAATAAAACCACTAAAGTAGGCTTGAATTTTCCCATTTGAATCAATGAGCATGGGATAACCTATCCTAGTACTATTCAGCAGCAGGTACCACACAGAAGATTTGAAAATACCATGGCATAAGAGCTAAAATTATCTGCTCTGTGTTTCTCACATCTGTCCTTACCTTTCTGGAAGTAAGGCCTCTGTGCTTTCCTGATGTTTTATTCGTGGTGGTGCTGGTCTTGCACTGCCAGGACGCGGAATTCGTCTGCAATAAATGAAGAGACCTCTGCACACATACTGTAAAATGAAGTCTCACATGTCCCTCAGTGGAGTAGATACATAAACTGAGCAACTAGGCTAATGCATAAAAACAACACTAAAAACACATCCCAGCATATAATCTAATATAACAATACTTGCTTTTCTATGTGTCATAAATGAAGATTATGATTCCTTGTAAAACAACCTTTTGATTTGCCTTACTAAAAAATAACCTGGATTCAGTACAATTATTTAACATTCACAAGAAGTTTAAAATTAACAATAACACACTGCAATGTAAAAGAAAAAACCTAATTTTCCTAAGTGATGTTCCTGATTCAATTACACAAGCCTATGTTGGACAAAGAAAAAGTAAATCTGGACTTGAAAGGCAAGTTTATCTTAACCATAACAGTACACTTAAGAAACGCACGTATATAAGGCAGTGTTCCTCATTATTTCAGTCTCCATGCATATTTCTCATTTTAATAATATTGCATCAAAGCACTTTGTAAATCAAAAAAGTAAGCCAGAAATATTTAATAATTTCAACGTTTTCTTTATAAACGGAAGTGAAAGTGAATAAAATAAACCATACATGGGATAGTATTTATTTTTTGATATCACGAGCCAAAACATACTGCTCCAACTTTGTCATTTTCAAATGGACTGTTTCCTTCCTTCAGATGYGTCAGAATTTGATTCACACAGAGCAAAGAATCATAGAACAAACCTTTGGATAACCTGAGGTAGAAGATCATTAGGTACTTTGCCATTTTCAGATGCTGCAAGTTTTCCAGGAGTCATATTTTCTGCTTCTCCTTCTATTAAATGAAAGAAACATGTAATTTGGCTTCACTGACAACTTAGTAAGAAAAGTTATATTTGCCTTACCACTATATTTGAAATCTTACCAGCATTATATTTGAATACAGACTAACAAAATGCATCACATGACAAATTCAATCATTAGAAATACATTTCTATAAGCTTATAAACAATTTTAATAGCTGGTCAACATTTAGTTTTTAAAAAATCTGAGTATTCACAATTCAAAAGAGATACTACAAAAGCATTTAGAATTTCCTAATTTTTTTAATTTTCTTTCTTAATACTGTGAAATTCTCTAATCTAGATTGCCTAGATAAAAAACGACTTACCATCTCACTCAATTCTTTCAAAGTTACAAGGGGACCTTAAAATATTTGAAGCTACTCATTACACAAAATCAGAAAAAAAAAGGATGCTACTCAAAGATGATACTCTCTACACTGCTTTTTTTTCCCCTCTTTTTTTAAAAACTATGATTCTAGGATTATTGCTCATTTTGTAATCCCTCCATAGTTACAATCTCATTAGGTTTGACCCCATCTCCTGTTTAAATCAGATGGAAGCAGTTTACCTTCTCCTTTCCAGACAGTAATTTTCTCACTAAGTTACACTGACTGGTTCAGTACAGTAATCAACTGAACCCATACCTTTCAAGCTCAGTTTAGATCATTTTCTGTAATGGTAGAGAGAAAGAATAAACAACATCCTTGCCTTGACAATCTAATTGCGTAGGATTGCAAGACATGATTTCCAATTTTCTGCTTTTGTATTTCCACAAATAATTCTTGCAGGTAAAAAGCACTCAGTATTTTTGGATCTCATTTATAGAACTTGCCTAGATAAATAATCTCCTATTCTTGCACATAATGCTACACACAGAAAAGACTTTTCTTCTAACACAAGTTTCTTCCATTTCAGTGTTCCCACACTCTGAAATCTCCAAAGAATGGCACCATCAAAAGAAAAAAAGCTGAGTCAGCTGTGCTCTTACATGCCTAAATTGAGCCAAAGAAACACAAATATCCATTTCATCACAGTCTAATGTATTTCACTTTCCTAATGGGTTTCTGTGTATTGTCTGAACAGTTATATCACTGGTAAAAGATCCCCATTTAAAACTACTGAATAGTACAGTAAGTTTAAAGGAACTGATACAGTCTACTAAATCTGCATATTGTCTACTATAGGATAACGGAAAACACATAAATATATTTCATAGAATCATAGAATCAGTAAGGTTGGAAGGGACCTCTGGAGATCATCTAGTCCAAACTCCCTGCTCAAGCAGGGTCACCTACAGCATGTTAGACAGGGTCGCATCCAGGTGGGCCTTGAAGATCTCCAGAGAAGGAGACTCCACAACCTCTCTGGGCAACCTGTGCCAGTGCTCTGTCACTCTCACAGGGAAGAGATTCCTCCTCACGTTCAGGCCGAACTTCCTGTGCTTCCATTTCTGCCCATTGCCTCTTGTCCTGTCACATGGGACAACTGAAAAGAGTTCGGCCCCATCCCCTTGACACCCTCCCTTCAGGTACTTATCCACAGTGATAAGATCCCCCCTCAGTCTTCTCTTCCCCAGGCTAAACAGGCCCAGCTCTCACAGCCGTTCCTCATAGGACACATGCTCCMGACCTCTTTGCAGCCCTACGCTGGGCTCTCTCCAGGAGCTCCATGTCTCTCTTGTACTGGGCCGCCCAGAACTGGACACGGGACTCCAGAYGAGGCCTCAGCAGGGCTGACTAGAGGGGCAGGATCACCTCCCTCCACCTGCTGGCAACACTTCCTAAGGCACCCCAGGATTCCATTGGCCTGCTTGGCCCCAAGGGCACATTGCTGCTTCATGGTCAACTTGTCATCCACCAACACTCCCAGGTCTTTCTCTGCAGAGCTGCTCTCCACAAGGTCAGCCCCCAGCTTGTACTGCTGCCTAGGGTTATTTTTCCCTACGTGCAGGACCCTCCACTTGCCCTTGTTGAACCTCAGGAGGTTCCTCTCCACCCAAGTCTCCAGCCTGTCCAGGTCTCTCTGAATGGCAGCACAGCCCTCTGGTGTACCAGCCACTCCTCCCAGCTTGGGATCATCAGCAAATTTGCCAAGGGGCACTCTGTCCCTTCATCCAGGTCACTGATRAAGAAGTTGAACAGGATGGGACCCAGTACTGAGCCCTGGGGGACACCACTAGCCACAGGCCTCCAACTGAACTCCACACCACTGATGGCGACCCTCTGAGCTCTGCCTTTCAGACAGTTCTCAATCCACCTCGCTGTCCACTCGTCTAACCCACACTTCCTGAGCTTTTTTAGGGGGAAGTTATGGGAGACGGTGTCAAAAGCCTTGCTGATGTCAAAGTACACAACGTCCACTGCTCTCCCCTCATCTACCCAGCCAATCATGCCATCAGAGAAGGCTATCAGATTGGTTAAGCAGGATTTCCCCTTGGTGAATCCATGCTGGCTACTCCTGATCAACTTCTTTTCCTCCATATGTCTGGAGACGACATCCAGAAGGAGCTGTTCCATCACCTTTCCAGGGAGGGAGGTGAGGCTGACCGGCCTAGAGTTGCCTGGGTCCTCCTCCTGGCCCTTTTGGAAGACTGCAGTGACATTGGCTTTTTTACAGTCCTCAGGCACCTCTCCAGTTCTCCAGGAGCTGTCAAAGATGATGGACAGCAGCCTGGCAACAACATCTGCCAGCTGCCTCACTGCCCATGGGTGCATCCCATCTGGGCCCATGGAKTTGTGGATGTCAAGCTTGCCCAGAAGATCTCTAATCCTATCCTCCTCAACCAAAGGAGAGTCTTCCCTTCTCCAGACTTTCTCCCTTACATCCAGGCTATGCGATTCATGAGGGCTGCCCTCAGCAGTGAAGACTGAAGCAAAGAAGGTATTCAGTAATTCTGCCTTCTCTGTATCCCTTGTCACCAGGGCCCCCGCCCCATTCAGTAGTGGGCCCACATTTTTCCGAGTCCTCCTCTTCATGCTGATGTATTTGAAGCAGCCCTTCCTGGTGTCCTTAACTTCCCTTGCAAGACTCAGTTCCAGCTGGGCCTTAGCCTTCCTCGCCGCATCTCTACATACTCTGACTGCATTCCTACAATCCTCCCAARTAGCCTGTCCCCTCTTCCACATTCTGTGTATTTTCTTCTTCTGTCTAAATTTGGCCAAGAGCTCCTTGCTCACCCATGCAGGTCTCCTGCCCCTTTTGCTGCACTTCTCACTCATACGGATGCACTGCTCTTGAGCCTGGAGGAAGTGATGTTTGAATACTAGCCAGCTTTCCTGGACCCCCCTTCTTTCTAGGGCCTTAACCCATGAGATTCCTCCAAGTAGGTCTCTGAAGAGCCCAAAGTCTGCTCTCCTGAAGTCCAGGGTTGTAATCCTACTCATTGTCTTACTTCTTTCCTGCAGGATCCTGAACTCCACCATCTCACAGTCACTGCAGCCAAGGCTGCCCCCAATCTTCACATCTCTAACCAGTCCCTCTCTGTTGGTAACGACAAGATCCAGCAGGACACCCTTCCTCATAGGCTCCTCCACCATTTGTGACAAGAAGTTATCATTAAATGCATTGCAGGAGCCTCCTGGCCTGTTTGTGCCTTGCTGTGTAGTCCCTTCAGCCAATGTCACGGTGGTTAAAGTCTCCCATACAAAATCACAGAATGGCTGACATTGGAAGAAATCTCTGGAGATCATACAGTCCAACTACCTGCTTAAGCAGGGTCACCTAAAGCAGGTTGCACAGGATTGGGTCCAGATGACTTGAATATCTCCAAGGAAGGACACTCCACAACCTCTCTGGGCAACCTGTGCCAGTGTTCTGTTATTCTCACAGTAAAGAAGTTTTTCCTTATGTCCAAACAAAACTTCCTGTGCTTCAGTTTGCGCCCGTTCCCTCTCATCCTATTGCTGGGCACTAATGAAAAGAGTTTGGCTCTGCCTTCTGTACACCCTCTCTTCAGATAATTATACATGTTAATAATATCCCCCCTCAGTCCTCTCTGCTCTAAGCTGAAGAGGCCCAGCTCTCTCAGCTTTTCCTCATATGAGAGATGCTTAGTCCCTTAAACATCTTCATAGCCCTTCGGTGGACTCCAGTAGTTCCGTATCTCTCCTGTACTACGGAGCCCAGAACTGGAAACAGCACTCCAGCTGTTACCTCATCTGTAGCGGGGTAGAGGGGGAGGATCACCTACCTCAACCTGCTGGCAACACTTTTCTGAAAGCACCCCAGGATACCATTGGCCTTCTTGGCCACAAGGGCACACTGCTGGCTCATGCTTAACTTCTTGTGCACCAGCACTCCCAGATCCCTCTCTGCAGAGCTGCTTGGCAGCAGGTCAGCCCCCAGCCTGTACTGGTGCATGGAGTTATTCCCCCTAGGGGCAGAACCCTGTACTTACCCTTGTTGAACTTCATGAGCTTCCTCTCTGCCAGACACTCTAGCCTATCCAGGTCTCTCTGAACGGCAGCACAGCCCTCTGGTGTATCAGCCACTCCTCCCATTCTCCTATCATCAGCAATCTTGCTGAGCTGGCATTCTGTCCCCTCATTCAGGTCATTGATGAATTCAAATTGAACAAGACTGGATCCAGTACTGACCCCTGGGGACACTGCCAGCCACAGGCCTCCAACTAGGCTTTGCTTCACAGATCACAACCTTCTGAGCTCTGCCTTTCAGCCAGTTCTCAATCCTCCTCATCATCTACTCATCTAGCCTACACTTCCTGAGTTTACCTAGGAGGATGTTATGGAAGATAGTGTCAAAAGCCTTGCTGAAGTCAAGGTAAATAACATCCACTGCTCTCCCCTCATCTAGCCTTCTATGATGGAATGACTGGCTGGGTATCAGTTTGGTTAAGCATGATTTCCCTTTTGTGAATCCATGCTCACCACTCCCGATCACCTTCTTATCCTTTACATGCTTGGAGACGGTATCCAGGATGAACTGCTCCATTACCTTTCCAGGGATCAAGGTGAGGCCAACAGACCTGTATTTCCCAGGGTCATCTTTCTTGACCCTTTTTAAAGACTGGGGTGACATTTGCTTTCTTCCAGTCCTCAGGCACATTCCCTGTTCTCCATGACCTTTCAAAGACAATCAAGAGTGGCTAAGCAACAGTATCAGCCAGCTCCCTCACATCCCATCAGGGCCTTTTTTTAAAAAATCTTTTGTCATCAGGGCCCATGCCACATTCAGCACACCTACATTCTCCCTAGTCTTCCTGTTGCTGCTGATACATTTAAAGAAGCCTGCCTTGCTTGACCTTCCTGCCACCTTAAGCTTGACCTTCCTGCTCTCATCTCTGCATACTCTGACAACCTCCCTATATTCTTCCCAAACGGCGTGTCCTTTCTTCCACCTTCTGTACACTTCCTCCTTCTGTTTGGCTTTTGCCAAGAGCTCATTATTCATTCATGTAGGTCTCCTCTCCCCTTTGCTCAACTTCTTGCTCACTGGGATGCACCATTCTTAAGCTTGGAGGATGGGATCCTTGAATATCAACCAGCTCTTTTGGACTCCTCTTCCTTCCAGGGTCCTAACCCATGGGATTCTCCCAAGAAGGTCCCAAAGAGGCCAAGTTTGCTCTCCTGAAGTCCAGGGCTGTAATSCTACTTTTTGCCCTGTTCCCTTCTTGTAGGATCCTGATCTCTACCATGTCATAGTCACCGCAGCCAAGGCTGCCCTAACTTTCACATCTCCAGCCAGTCCTTCCTTGTTTGTTAGCATAAGGTCCAGTACTTGTATCAGAAAGTTATCATCCGTGCTCCCCAGAAACCTCCTGGATTGCTTGTGCCTTGCTGTGTTGTTCCTCCAGGAGGTATCAAGGTGGTCTAATTACCCAGCTCATGCTATCTGGGGAAAGGTTTTGTGGATCAGTTTTAATATGAACAGAAGCAACTAATGCAACAAGTAACAGAAGGAGAGAAGTAATATTTTGTACTGACATTAAGAAAACGGAAAAAGGAAGTTTAATTAAACTGGCTGTTGCAATAACTACCTATAATATTTTGCAGGAAGCTCCCCACAGGATCTTTTCATTTTCAAGTTTTCATAGATGGCTTTTTGTTTTCTGTTTTTTTTTTCAACTAAAAACTGCTTGAATAAAGTATACCCAACAAATTACATTTTGTAACAATTTAAAAGTTCTTCACAATATAGCACAAAGAAAAGAAAAACAGCACTGAACTACGGAAGCGCCTTATTTACTAAAAAGCACTATCTTTTCTAACAGATACCACTATCACTGATACGTGCTGTGCTGGTCTTTGTAAATATAAACTTTATAGTACCTGAATCACTGGCAGAGTGACCTGGAAATAACAAATACATTGATTTTTCAGAGAGGCAGTTATATAAATTCTTATTAAAAAATTTAACCAGATTAGACAAGAACATGAAGCACAACAAGAATTACAGCCAATTTGTTACCTGGGAACTACTACTAGCACTAGGAGAATAGGGACAAACACATTAAGGAGCCTTTCCAACCAATCTACACTTCAGTGCTGAAGAAATTCTAGTAAAAAATTCTAGTAATTGAGTAGAATACACTAATGATAAATGAAGCATTTTTTAAAAGTGAAAAGACAGTAGATGATCAAAATGGTTTGCTTGATGATAGAATATCTGAGCAGATATATTCCTGAATGGATTGAATGAGATGTGTTAAAAGGTACAACAGATGTCCTGAGATGCAAAGTCATGCCATTGTTTGAACTACTAAAGCACAGGGACTGGCATCTCCTCAAAGATAATTTACATAGTCCACCAGGAAATAAATGAAAAGTCCAGAGGAAATGCAGAAGCAGATCACAGAATGTAATCCTCTTTTTCATTCCTCCCCCCCCTTTTTTTTGAATAGTCACAAGTACCCCATAATCCCTTGAAAGCATTGTAAAAGAACTAGCTTCAGTTCCTCCCTTACTAGCTTACTCCAAAAGCACAACTGCTGTGGAAAGATACTGACTACAATTTGCAGGAGGTTCCTGAGGTAATTTCCACATCTAGTTTTCATTTAATTCCACTAGAGTTAGCTGGAGTATAAATCTAATGCCAAATGAACTTTAAGCATGAGTCCAAATGCCTAAGCATCTGCAATTCTAGGACATGTCAAAGGGAACTGACAAACTAAACAGAATCTCAGTTTCTTAAACTCTTCAGCTAGAATAAACTGGCACTGCCACCAAAAAAAGCACCGAAAAGAGTCCTGCCTTCTTGTTTTCCCTTCCATCGTACTAGCACATGCATTCACGCGCTGCTTAAGACATGTTTTAAGACAATCTCTTCCAAGCCTCCGTGCCAGGATGATAGAAAATATACTCATACTTCATAAATATGCTGATTCCCTGCAGATGTGTGGTAAGCCGCTGTAATAGCTTAACTGAATGAGTGACAATACTCTAAGGTTACTTTAAGATAAACTCCAGAAACAAAGCAGACAACACTGCTCCCAAGGAAGGGTACTTTGACATAATTACCTAAATAGAAAGAAAGAAACAGCACCAGCAAAACCCCACACAACAGCTCTTTTCAAAATTTATCCATTTATAGAAAATCTGACATTCATCAACTTCTGGAAAAGCCTCAGAAAGAGCTACACTTAATACAGTGACTGTGAAACAGAACTGTTCCTCCCTTCTTGGTACAGTGGTCAAATATAGAAATAATATTACATAAGATCCTGGCAAATAAGTTAGTTTTAAATACACTGTTTACTGGCTGAAATATTATAAATGATTTTTCTTTCAGAATCTTTCAAGGACAGAAGAAGAAAGCTGCAATAAGTGACAGGAGCTCATTGAATTATGTTGATTACACCTAAAGATGCATTTGACTTAGCTATCTGCAACAACTGTTACCAACCTTCTAGATTAAGTGCTTTCACAGCTGGAATTTAAAAGTGTGAATGAAAATTGTATTTATATAAGAACTTACAGAAAATTAAGGTTTACTAACGCATTAATGCACTGGGTTTTTATACCACCTGAGAATCCAGTCCCAAATCAATAGTGAACCTTCAGGTGTTCCTTTTATGTACATTCAGATTAAAAATAGAGGAATATATACTTATATTCCATTACAGATACAGTCCAAAAGACAAGATTGCTCCAAAAGATTAAAATGAATTGGTCTGGAAATTCTCCCAGCTATACAGAGTCATATAAGTGTCTTGGCCTACTGTCTACATACTATTAGACTGACACAGCTATCAGGCTCTAAAGGCCGCAGGTAGCCTGGGAAGCCTTTGACCTCCCACACACTTGGTATCAGCTCTCYTAACTAGATCAAGTATTTGGATCCAGAGAAAATAGAAAGGCAGCTTTTATGCATAAACCTCAGTTATTCTTCCTTTATTTTGGCTCTCCTACTCCATGTATAATGTAGCTGGATACAAACACTTCATTAATAACGTATATCTTGGGAACCATAAACAACTTAAAAAAATAAAAAAAAAGAGAACTAAGAAAGTAGAGATGGAATTTGCCTCCAAATTCTTGTAAAATGCAAACATTAAGTGGGACTCACAGATTTTTGAACAAAAAGGCAACCTGCAATGATGCAATTCTTACACAGAACAAGTCATCAATAGATTCAGTTGCAGCAGGTTTGCATCTTCCCTGGGGCACTGTAACCACTAGCTTCTTTTGATCCAGATAAGGAGAAAAGAATCTAAGAGTAACCATTTTATCAGCGAATGTATATTTTTCAAAACAGAACAGTAACTGCAAGATAGAATTAAAATACAGGGAAAGGAATTGGATTAAATGTAAATTACCCTCCTTAAATAATTCAGCTGCATGGATTCAAGTTATACTCTGAGGCACCCAAGTTCTTTCTTCTTACCTTTCTGTTTTACTGCAAGCACTGGTTCAGCTTTCTCTTGCAGTTTGGAAGCATTGTCCTCTGAAATCTTATCTGCCAAGCTAACAGTTTCCACTGCTCCTATAACAAAATAGTTGATAATCAAATGAGATCAAAGATACAATAAAAATTTGGAGTAAAAAAAACATGCTAAACATATGTTACTCTTACTATTCAAGGGCCACCCTCGTTTATTAAATGACCTCAAGTGCAAACAAGTAACTTCCGAAGTTTACCAAGACTTTTTACATGACAACTAATTGAACTCCTTAAGTTAYATGAAAAATAAATCCAGTTTCTTCAGTTCATAAGCAGTTTAAAGATATCATTGATTAGCCTGATAGTGGGTAAAACAATACAGTATTTAGCCAATAATAATAATTTTTAGCATTTTTTGTAGACCATTTGCTAGCTAGCTAATAAAGTCTAAGTAATTTTGTAACATTGTTTGTATGTTATGCATTCTAAATAATATATTGGTTTGTTTCAAAAGCTTTCCCTTTCCTTACATTTCATACGGAACTTTCATTAGGAACATTTCGTTAGGAACTTTGAATCAAGTAAAGCTTGTTTCCATTATCTCCACAACTTCATAATAATATCATAGAAGTGCCTGGTCTACAACTGCAGTTCAGTTTTGACATTAACAGTTTGGTTTTTTTTAAGAAGAAAAAAACAAAACAAACAAAAAAAGAAACAAAAAAGAAAGATCAATCATTTCATACTATTTCACCTACCAATTGTCTTTAACTACCTAAGATACAATAGGACAACTGTGACAGAAGCAAGGTAACACACACCTTGCAGGAGAAAATGATGCAAGTATTCAAATATACTGCTGTTTTCTAAAAAAAAATATGGGGGGGGGAGGGAGGAGAAGACTAAAATGACTCAGTATCATTCATATATCATTCCTAGAAATACATCTGTACATTGAACACACACAGTCAGAAACTCCAGACTATTCACACAGTTTGTCAGCATATATAAAGAATGGGTAGAACATTTATTTTTGGTCTTACCATTACAAAAATCAAAAGTATACCTTCACTTGAAGTAATATGTTCAGTCCTCACACTCCTCAAAATATAGCAGAAGCAGAATAAATGCAGAAATAGCCAACAGGAAAAAAAAATAGATTACAGATACAGAAAGAGCACATCTGTTTAAAACAGAGGCACCTCATGCATTGCCCAAGAACTGAACTCAGCACTTCCAAGTCAGCTTATCTGCAGGCAAGAAATCATGTAAAGAGCATCAAAAGTTTAAAAAAGAATAAAATAAAAATAAAAAATCGAAAGGACCATATCCACAGCCAGAATATCTCAGGTGATGCCTAATGCATAGTGTAAAACATTCAGCACTTCCAAAAATAGTGACGAAACTACTGTATGAAGTGTAAAACTGAGGCTTTGGGGATGTACAGATCAGTAGCATTGGATCTATTCATCCACCATGCCATGGCAAGCATCCATAAAACTACATGGTCCACTGCGGCAGAAATGCTGAGCTCTACTAGTTTAGAAGATTAACAAACATAGCAGAAGAAAATAAATCAGCACTTTTATTTATCTTTGCTGACAAAGAATCAAATGAGGGGTCAATTACTAAACAAAAACAAGCATTCAAAGATTCATCACCAACCTATAAAACTGTACTTCAAACTACCCATAGGGTCTGGACCTTAGCAGAAAACCCAAACCAACCATAGAAAGCAAAACATCTTACTCCATCAGAATGGAAGGTTTTCATTCAGAAACAAATTAAATTCAAATTTGAAATCAGTAATTTCAAAAATTACTGAGGCCTCCATTGGTCAAGATACTGCTGCATCATTGCACAACAGTTACTGGCAGTAAGGGTACTGGCTATTTGAGGTAGGGTATTGGCTAAAAGGATAACCAATGTGATTTCAAACYGCAATCCATACATTATCTTCTGATCATATTCGTATCCAGACAACCAAACTGGCCTCAAACCTGACAYGGTAAGCATTGCTTTCCTTACCTTGCTCCTGTATTGTAGAGGTTGACTCAGTTCCCTCTTTCTGTAGGCTAACTGTTTGCTCAAGAGCACTACATGCACTTTTGTTAGTATCCGTGCTTCCTAACATAAAATAATTTATAAGTGAGGTTTGCACTATAGACAGTAGAGGTGTACAATAAACATCTCAGAATTAGCCACTGAACTCCAGCATGCTTATCAGTTGCTCACTTTGTTATAACACATTAGGTTTTTTAGCCAGCATTTTAGCCAGCATTTCAAAACAAAGGCTCAGTTTGTCTCCCTACTGGGTAAACAGGAAAATATCATTAAGAAACCTGCATATACATTGCAGAGTGCAAAACACGTATTTCTTTCCATTTGAAAACTGGGTTTATTATGAATTTTACTGTTTTTCACCTCATCCTACTCTGTGACATTACTTCTTTTATTCCTTTATAAAACTGGCTTTTGATATTCACAGGTGGGCATGTGTGTTTGTGGGAAATTTCCTTCCAACACACACAAACGCACATGCGCACACGCACACACACACACACACACACACACACACACACACACAGAGCAAGCATTACCTCTGCAGAAGAAGGGCTAATTACTTTAAGAAGCACAATATTCAGTGTCTTAAAGGAAAGCTGTTCAGATCTCAATTAAGGCAACTGTGTTAAAGAAATAATAATAAAAAAAACACATCGAATTTATAAATCAAATTTTTGCTCTAACATCACTAGAAATTTGGTCTTAATACACAGTTTTGAGCAAATGCTGGTTTAAACAATTTTAGTTACAATGATAGCAAATACATGTATTTTTTCTTTACTAATCTTCCATTCTCCATTTCAGTTTTGTATATACAATAGGTGAATTGGTATTCACAGGCTTAGTTATGACACTAACCTCTTTCTGTTCTCCTGTTATACATCTGTTTATCTCAATTTAATATTAGAAAGTATAAAAAGCTCTGCTTGTCATGAAAAGCAATTACAGAGAACAAATTTATGACAGGCATCAGCATAGCTCCAAAAGCTTTTTAGTYTGGACTATTTACTAGAGTACCTATGAGCATTACTGATCTATCACAGTTCCACTATGTCATAACAAAAAGAGCGTCAATGCCCCAAAGTACGGATCATTTAAGTAAAGGGAAACTTGAGTGTGCTGGCCTGCTGCATCATGAAAAGARGAGTATTTCAAAACGTTCACCTTGAAGTCAAACCACAGGATAAATGTCAAATTGTATTTCACTAATCAGAACGACCTGGCACTGATTTTAAAGAAGGGATGGTCCTGCAAGATGCGGCATRTCTGGTCACTTTAATGCCACTTTAGCCCATAAAACAAATATTCAATTCTTGCAAAAAAATTATAGGATCAGCTAGGGATCTCTGTGCAGTGAAGAAAGACTGTATTTAGTGGAATCCAGATGGTATTTTTCAGCTATAAAATTATTAAAACCTCACAGCACATGTACATTAGATGTGATGTAGAGTTTTTTATAAGCACCAACCTGAATTAGGCTCCTAAGTCAACAGGTCTTCTTTTCCAAGTGTCAGATTTTTTTCAAGTTATTTGGGGAAAATTTTAAAAGATGTTTTGGCACTTTAAATTCTTTTGAAATGGGGCTCTTGATAGTTATGAAAATGTTACCCCAGCTCTGATGCAACTTCAGCATTTCACCTCAGCCATATGGAAATCAAATAAAACATACAACCAAAAAACAGTCAAAAAGATGTTTAGAAAGACACATGGTAACACATAAATTAAAATAGTAGTGATGATGGCAGATTAAGTGTATGAAAATCCTCAGGCTTCATTAATCTAAGCAGTATTAGTCTTTAGCCAGAATTAGTAGTTCCAACAGGCATCAATTCACAGGTGTTATTTTATCTTCTGAACTGAGATGTTAAACTGATTTATGTTCAGCAACTTCTTCATTTTGGTTTAGAAGTAAAATATCAACTTTCAAGGCACAAAACCATTGAGAGAAAACTTCAATCATAGTAAGTAATCAGATGGTAGAATTAAAAGTAGGGGGGGAAAGGCACTTACTGAAATACAGAAATTACACTGTCATACAAGCTGTTGATAGCAGCTGGGTTTATTCCTTACCTAGGTGTCCATTTAGGCTCTCCTTCTTGTCTTTCATATACAAAGGGCTAGACTTCTTTTCAGGTGAATGGCTAGCTGTACTAAGTTTAGATTCCTTTCTTCCTGATGTGAAAGTTGCAGGACAAGTATTAGGGATACTCTGAAGAGAGCCTAGTTTCCAACTAGTATGCAAATACAATATTTAGTACACTTACAAACAGAAGCCCGTTACTTAACTGCAATGAAGCACCTTGAAAGATAAAATAATTTACATATTTGCAAAGCATGGCACAACTGTTTACTGGAATCAGTTAAAATTATCTCATGTCTATCATCTTCATTTAAATCTTGCCCCAAAAGATGAAGTGAATTGGACTAATAAAGCTAGGCGGTAGATGAGAAGGGACGTTATTGATGACTGCACCACATGTTAAGTAGTTCCAGTCAAAGACTCAGAAGAACCTATCACCCAAAGGCTAATAAATGTAATTGTAGTGATTATGGGCCATTCATATCAATCCACTATCTAATGGGCAAGGAGAGACATCACAGATCTATTATCACAACTTACTGTCTTGACAAACTTTGCACAGAAGCAGGGACAAAACGATCATAGAGCTACTTCCAGTCCACTGGCATGATTCATGCAAGCATGTTTCAGTCTAGAGACCTAGCTTTGCACACACTGATCAGGAAGGTGATCACCACACTGCTACTGGGAGCAACTCTGGGACAGCACAAAGAAAACGGCTTTTCATAGCTTCTCATTTTCTTCTCATATGCTCTAAACAACAAATATCTGCCCTTCCTTCCCCTGGATGGTCAGTAGGAACGCCACAAGTCTTGGTTCCCTTAACACTCGGTCAAGTTACTGTGGAATATGATACGAGACAAGAATTCAGTACTGATAATACCTAGATCACCTCACTACTCTAACAGAAATCACAAGGTTCTAGTCAGACACCAACCCAGGTAAAACACAGCTGACCGCGGCTGTGATGCCAGACACTGGAAAGTCAAAGATCTATAAGCACATGTAGTCATTCCAGTACTCAAAGGGATCTCCACTAATCATCAAACGGTCTGCAAGCCAGCAGTGCTGGTTAATGCCTTATTTTGATCTGTTCTGAAGCCAGCACCTGGAGCACTGTAAATGTAAACAGTTTTAAATTCTGTTTATCAGATCAATATTCATCAAGTCTCAGGTAATGTGGGTTTTTTTTTTGGTTTGATTGTTTGTTTTTGAGGAATATGATCTTTTCATTTTTAAATTCAAAATTTCTGAAGAACAAACACAAGGACTTCAGATACTTGAGAAAAGATTGAATATGTTTTCTTCATAAAATGTGTGTTGCCCAATTCTTCTTAAGTTCTTGTGTTGTATGATTCATATCTACAGCAGAGCAAGTTTTGCCTCACTGATGACTTTTATCTTTATAAACCAATCTTATACAAGGTATGTTAAGCCTTAGTTTAAATAAAACCACTGTGCTGAACATTACTCTACACTAAGCATTTCATACATTTTTTTCATTTGCCTTTATGTAAAGATAACTGGCAACATTTTAGCAACAAGTACATACTGTTCATTTGTTCACTTATCCTTAGTAATGAAACAGAAATGAAACAGAGATTAAGCATCACTCAGTTTTGCAAAGTATATTCTTCCAATCTTGCTAAATTATAGAGCAACAAGACAGTTTTGGGGAAAATGACAGGAAAAAATGCTGTAGACCAACAAAAATAGTTCTGAGAGAACACAATATAGAAGTCTCAAAGCAGACAAAATCTGTAGTTGAACTGCTCACACAGAATATAAGCACACGAACTGAATAACACCCTCCACGTAACAAATCTACGCAGAAAAATTGGTTACTGGATTCATAAATGCAGGCTGTGTGCACAGAATAAGCACAGAAAATAATAAACAAGTATATTTATGCATTTATGCTATTCCTATTCAATAACCCTCCAGGAAATTTAATAGAAAGAATATCCTCCTTCTAGTTACCTTCTCCTCCAGGTTCGGTGTGCTGCCTTGATCCTTTGGTTGAAGGCTGCCTTGATATTCCTGTAGGACTTTCACTCTTAAAAACAAAAACAAATACCCCTCACACACAATTTTAAATTAGATATATGTTTACACACATCCATTATATATGTATGTGTGCATGTACGCATGTGTACAAGTGTGTGTGCATGTGTATATGTATATACACACACATACACACATTCATACACTCATTTACAAACTGACCCATAAAATCAGAAATTAAAAAACGTAATGTCTATTTTCTCAGAAAAGTCAGTAGACTTTTAAGCAGGAGCAGTGAGTCAAAAGAGTAAGATTAATTACTTTAATGTTTTGACAAAACTGTTTATTTGTAACAGACAGACAGTTCCTCTTTGATCTTCTAGAAAGTCTTTTTAAACTTTCTTCCAAAAAGAGAAGAGGTGATGACTGAAAATCAGTGCCACCAGACTTGTCTGGTCTTCTAGTCAAATGGCAACTTCCCTGGACAAAGGTCCCGGCCGAACTAAGAAAATGGGTCTCGCCAGAAAGACCAGCAAACAAGCGATGGATCACCTGAAGGAGGACATTATAACCTGGTAAGAAGGATCAGCTATTTTTCTGGAAAATAGACTGTAAATGAGTAAAAGGGGGGCTTTGTCAGCACCTAGTATAAAAAGAACAGTTCAAACATGAAAAAAAGTAAACTGGAGGAAGATTCAAGACACTTATGAGGTCTCTGACCTAAGTCTAAAAGTAACTCAAAGACACCAAGAAATGAAAACAAGCAAGTATCATTTTGTTTTCTCTGGATATAGCTTGCACTGCCTGAAGTAAAGAATAGCTGACTGGCAATACTCTCTGTAAAGGCTCTACACTATATACTTCAGTGGTCACACGTCCTTGGAAAGGAGCAGCTTAAATCAGCAGGTCCACTTGGCTGGAGGTTGAGAAAAAGATGGGCATAAGCAACAGTAACTCAAGAGAGGAAATCAAACCAGTCCCAGATGAGGCCATCTGGACTATAAGGTCCACTGCGTGTGAAGGGATATATAAGTCTACGTTCAGGTAGTGCAAGAGAGGCCTAAGACAGCTACAGTTCTTGCATTATAAAAAGGCTCAGTGAACAGGGCTCAAAACACCTTGGTGAGAGCAAGCAGAGGAACAGGTCTGGGAGAGATGCTACTGCTACATGAAGGATTTAGTACAAATTTGCTGCTCACTCTACCTGAAGAACAGCTGAAGTCCAAATGCCTCCAAAGGAGGTGCAAGGTGTAAAGGAGGATTCCTGACAGACTGACAAAATACCTGGAGATACAGGATCAGGGTGCGAAGGAGACCATCTGTTATAGCAAGTCTGGACAACAGAAGGGTCTGAGAGCAGGTGCTATTCTAACATTCCTCCTGACAAATCTTGACATTTGCAGAGAATACTTCTGTTTACTTGTAGACTGAAGGATAGAGCCAGTGACAGAATCTACCCCGTTATGAAATCACAGCTCCCCTCTTCTTGTATTATTGAGCAGAATTATAAACCAGCAGCTTTCAAAAAAAAAGCCATTCATGCTTCTAATAACTTTGTTTCCCTTTTACTTAATTCCCTGATTTCATCAGAAACATTTTTTACTAAAGATGAAGTGACCACAACTAAACACAGCAGATGAAGTGAGATTTATAGAATGATGATTTACAGAAAGCCATTTTATGCTTCCTATAGCCTCTATTCCTATAATACATCTCTGCATCTTGTTCAAAATCCTGACGTATGCTTGGTACTGCTCAGGATTTCCTTTTTATCTGCTTTTTTAGTGTTTCTGTGAATTAACAATTCACGCATCCAAGAATTATTGCCAACCCTGCTGATAACGTCCGTTTTCATAACATAAATTTGAATTACATATTGATCCATTTTATGTGAATCTTAAAGTTCCGCAATAACCTGTAAGAGAAAACTGCCAAATTACACAACATAATGATACTCATTTTCCATCATATCTTACGTGTATTGTAATGGAGCACAAATGTTATAAGGGAAAATAACACTGCAAAAAGATGTTCAGAAGTACAGAATATTGGTAAACACATTTAATCAAACTACTTTAAATGACCACGGCACAGAGCAGTATCTCACCTCTACAATCAGTATCTCACCTCTACAATCTAACAACAATGTACCCACTGGCACTGGAGGTACAATTACACAAAGAAGGTGAAGTTTACATGCCAGATATAGTTACAGCTTTGCTTTCAAGGCAAATCTTGCTTCTTTACATGCTGTAATGCTCCATCAGTTCTATGGAAGTTCCTGACAAACAATGGGGAATGGCTTATTAGCAACAGAAAAAAGTCATAGTACGTAAACTGAGATAAATTGACTAGATCCATTATTTGCAGGTACTTTACAGTAAAGTGAGCAGTCTAAGTAAGGGTCACCATTCGTCTAGGTAACTGAAACAATCTATTTTCTTCACCCTAGCTATTGCCCTATAACCTGCATGTTCAGAATTTCAGGAAGCTGGTATTCAATAAGCTATAAAAAAAGTCTACATCCTCTGATTTGCAAAATCTAGCCAAATGAACAGTACGTAGTACTGAACAACATAACCAGTTTAAATATAAATTGTATTCACAGGATTATTACAATTTATATTTGAACTATAATGAAAATTATCAGTATTTTCATTTCACTCTCTTTAGGAAATGCTGACACTTTATAAAGAAAATAGATAAAAGTCCAAAAAAGACAAGTAACACTGAAGTGGTTCATTTTAATTACTACCATCTTTCACAATCATAACACTATGCAGGGAGCAAAAGTTAAATTTACGTACTATCAGAGTCTGGCTTTGAAACCCTGCAGGCCACATCTGGTATACTCAAACATTTGCTGCTCCTGGGGTAACTTAAAAAACTAAACACAGGTGCAGAAGGAGCTGAGAACAGGTACCAAGGTTTCTGTAGGAGTCAATTTAGTTATTTATGTTACGTAGTGACTGTAAACAGAGTTTTAACTTTTTTGTAGAGCCATGYGTGCACATTGGCAACAGATGCAAAGTAAAAGCTAAAATTTAATCAGTAAGGTAGCATACAAAAACATAAACCCCACAATATTTACAATTTAAGTCTTTTTGAAGGGAAATGAAATAGRTAATTATTCTTTGTACAAAATCAGAGCCTCCAAAACTTGGAATAACAGACAGTGGAGCTAGTTAATAAAAAAGAATTGCATTACACTTCATTTCACACCACTTTGGGAAAAAAAACATATTAAAGTGGAATCCTACATGTACGTACACACACCTTCTAGTTTTGCATAGTTATATTTCTATCTGGAGAGGTTAAAGTAGTCTGCTGTAAACCATCYGGCCTGCTGCTTTGTTCTCATTATTGATTTCCATGTTAAGAAAGAAAAAGAATGTTTTCTAATAATTGAGCAAATCAAGGAGAGCAACATACTTTGAAAAGACATTCTGCCAAATTGTTAATTTCTCTCCCTTTCCATATAGACAAAAATCATGGATGGCATGAACAGCTTCTATCAGTGACATTTATGCACTGATCCTCAGGCTCCACTTGATCTATCTTGTGAAGAAATCTACAGTTACAGCCCAGAGAAGACCTTGCTGAGGTCTGGCACAGGATAAACACACACATAAACACTCTGTTTTTGTACGTAGCATATTATGCAACAAACTATTCCTCAATAAATAAACATAGCTCATTTCTAATGCCTTTACTGGAAACTACATCTCCCTCAAAGATTTTCTTTATTTTTTTCCTTAAACTGTTTGTATTCACAATATTTACTCCTAAAATAGCTATTATTGTTATTAAGATSCATAATTTACTAGTGCGCAACAACAAGAGCTGTATTTGCTAAGGTCAGTATGACCGCTGTCATTATAAAGTTTATTAGAAAAACACTGATTAACTATATTTTCCTGAAAGAGAGGCCCCTGCAGGATGATGTTCTATTGGTGTTAGCTTCTACTAATTAAAACCTTWCAAACAAAGAGAACTAGAAAAATCTTGCTTGTTAAATGTAATTTTTAATATTTGTCTTCTATTATATGAACCACTTATGAGTTACTAATACCATGAAGAAAGAGGGTCATTCATAACACTAGAACAGAAATTTTTATGAGCCACATCCAGGAGGTTTCCATGGAATGATTATCTGTGTGGCTTCTAGGGTAATGTCTTTTTTGGWTTCAGTAGTTGTTTCATTATACTTTCTATATCAGTTCCAAAAGAAATACAACGGCATTAGATATGACTTAGAGGATGACTCAAACGAACAGCTCCAGAGCAACATAGTTTGTGCTGCAAAAATGAAAGCCACTGAAGATGTGGCCAAAAAAGACAGGATATTAAAAAAAAAAAAAAAAAAAAAAAAAAAAAAAAAAAACTTTAGACAAAAGTTTCTGCAGCCATCTGTAAAATAGATGAGATCTTTCCAAGGTGTTTTGCCTTAGGGGTAACCCTATTCTGCAACCACTTTCCTATAAACAGCACCATATGCTCAGAGGGTCTGTATACAGCCTGAATCCTTTTCTATCAAAAAGGTTATCTTTATTATTTAGAAGGTTAATCAGTCATGCTGGGAAGTGTTCATTTTACACAAGACTCTGACCTGGACTGAGAGCTAACAAAATACAATTCTACCTCCTCCAATCACAGACAGTGTGATATACAACAACTAGCTCTTGGATCAAAAGGTACTCTTCTTTACATACATAGACTGCTTGCCATGTTATTAGTTGTGTGGTAGTCAAATGTTTCTTTTTGATTCCTACTTAAACTTGCTTTCTTTTAATTTCAGAAAATTATGAGTATTTGTGTGATGACTATTACCTGCTGGGTAACATACTGAGCTTCTCTAGTAGCAGATAAAYATATTATTTTCAAAAAGCGTGGGAGAGAGGGTCAACCTGTTGAAATTCCAAGTGTCATTTTAAGGCTTGCCTAGTAGCAAGTAGCAATACTAAATATTTGAAACATACAAAGTTTCTAAATAAACTTGTACTCTAAAACAAACGTAGCATACAAGTGATTCAGCCTGATGTTTCAAGGACATCTCAATTGAAAGAAAAGTTCCCATTTCTCCCACTGTTTTCACGTCTTCATGCTGCTAAACATGCAGCGTGTCAGAAGAAAGGATCAAACTCAAATATGGAGGAAGCAAGACCTGAATCAAGTGGCAGGTAAGTAGTTCATTGTGAAATGAAGCTACATGAGACTGGAAAGAGAGAGAGAAGGCTGAGGAGTGTAAGGACAAAGACAGCAAGACTACGAGCCTGGGATGGGTTGCTGAATGGAACCAGAATAGAAGAAGGGGCAAATCTTTAGGACAGAAGTCAAGTGAGTGATGTATACACATCGGCTTATTAGTCACTGCTTAGAAAGGTCTGTTTCAAATTGTTTCACCTACTGTGMACTGTATTTCCAAAAAGCTACAGATGGATGCTGACAAGTTATTAATCATGCAGCAGAGACTACAAAATAATACAATTAAATAGTTCGCATTTGCATAAGCACAGAAATGACACCCCTTCTTTTTAATAAGCTTGTTTCACTGCTATGTGATTTAAATTGAGTTAGGGTAGTTTAAAATCAGGGCAAATCCCTGCAAACAAAGGCATGACCCTGCTGCGAAGCTACCGTGATGACAGGAAGATCAACCCCAGTCCCTTAAGATGCACTTCCCAATTATCTCATGTTGGAGTTTCCTTTAAACCACTTTGTGCAGCTATCTTAGTTCTCTAGCTCTAAAGATTCATTGGGAATATTTTCATTTCATTCTTCTGTTCCACAGTCTTAATGAGGTGACCATTTGTCATGCACTGGTCTAAAGTGCATATTTTCATTACCTAAAGGCTAAGCAGCGTCTACTGTTAYGCAAGCAAGTAAAGGAAAAGCATGTCATGTAGATTTAAGGCAATAAACTAACATGCCTTGGACTCATTCCCAAAAGCACCTAAGACGGGAAATGAAACTTTACTGCACTAGTGTATTATTGTGGTGCCCAAGAGCACTACGATAGTTTGGGATGCGGCTCAGAATTTCCAWTAAAGACCCAATTTACAGAAGTTTGACTTGGCTATGAAGACTTGCTTCAGGGTTAAAACTGCTTTATAAGCTCTCACTCCAAGTGCCAATAGTTTTAAAAGTTTRGTTGGATTTCAGTCAAAGAATGGCTATAAAAATTTGTCATCTAATGTAGAAGACATGATGATGTCAGTAGCCCATTGACTCCCAACAGAGACTCCTGCTAGACTTGGGATCCTGCCTATTTTTCCTAGTTTGAACTGGTTTAGATTASTTTATTGAAGTTGAAGTATTCCTCTTTAAACATTTAGCCACATGGCTCAGTAATTCCCCAAATTGCCTTAGGTCATCAAGAAGCAACAGATGCTGACACAATGGTATCACAAGCAGCTGCTACTGTTCAGAGGCAACCAGTGAGCCTATATCCTGCCCTACTGTCATCCARCTCCAAAACACAGGGCCCAGGCAGAACCTTGCATTCATTTTCTTTCCGAAATGGTAACTTCTATTAAAGTACATAAAAATCAAACAGATTTCAAGGAAAGATTCACAGGAATAAACAGATAGTTTTGAACAAACAAGCATTTTCTTGAAGTACCCAAACATCAGCACACAAAACTAAAAATCTGGGAGACGTAATTAGCTGAGTAGACCTTTCTTTTTGTTCAAGCTAAGAAAATTCAAAACCAAACACATAACAGATGAGAAAGTAAACTRGCATTATCTGCACTGTAATAAATGTATTTAAAAAAATCCTTGAGTTAASCTGAGAGAGTCCATTTGAGAATTCTAAACTTGGCATCTACTTATTTTTCAATCCTATCTATCCTACATGCAGATTCCCAAAGCAACTAAAAATGCAACACCTTCAGTATTTCACCTTYCCAGATCTTCTATACTACTAACCTGATTATCTGGCTGGTACCTGTTGTCTTTAGTCGGCTTCTCCATTTTTCTAAGTACAGGTTCCTCAGAATCTGTGGACTAAATGAAATAATCGCTTTAGACTCAAGTGCTCAACCATGAAGCCACGTATGTGCTGAGGAGCAAGCCACTTACCCAAAAAAATTGAAAGGGAAAATGAGCACACAGTAGAACTGAGCAAGTTACAACAGAATACTTATTCATCAACCTGCCTTCTAAAATTTGCCTCTCTTGTCTGTTCCTGAAACCCAAGGAAGTCTCAGACAGTGCTAAAATGCACAGCCTGTATTAAATTCCAGATGGCATCAGACATCAGCAACATACCAAGTGCCTAAGTAAATAAAATTCACAATTAAATATTGTTATTTATGAGTAAAACTATGCAAGGAAAAATCCTTAAGRCCAGCAGACAGGTACTGACAGAAGTGCTTTCTCACATCTAACAAAATTAAGTTACTACCTAATACAAGTACTCTTGGATATCCATTAATCCCTGAATCTCTACTATGAAACAGTATGCTACATAACAGAAATAGGAAATATTTAGAGGAGAAGGACAGAGTATTAGTAAAGGCAACACAATCAAAGGCAATGAGGAGATAGCTTTTAAGGCAGTTCAGGACTTTACACAGAGAAGTCTCGAAGTATGGGATAATGGTGGAAATGTATTCCCCTCAAACAAGTAACAATACAYGCAGAACCCACCACAGATAGAGCACCCTTGCAAGTGGGAAATAATCTGATGTAGATAGGTTTCCCTTCAGTTCTTTCAAGAAAAAAGAACAAGTTGGAAATGAGCAGCTTTGGCTAGAAGGCCAGAAGAAAAATACAGATGTWTGATGCACATATATGATGTACAGATGTATGTACATCCTCTGTGTCCTACTGCAGAAGAAGTAAACTTTAGAGATATTAATGACCAATTAYGGCCCATAACTCCTTTTTTGAACCCTTTCTTTCCCCACAGCTGACTATGGCTGCAACCATAGCATGCATTACTGGGGAGACACCAGAGGACATAAGTATATGACTCCAGCAGTTGCTGCAAACTGTCACTGCCAAACATAATCTAATGCCATCAGGAGAATTCCGATATGCAGAGTGCAGAAAAGGAGCTGCTTTTTAGATGATCAGAAAGCACAGTCAGGGGAGTCTAATGGCTCAAATGAAGATATAATATGACAGAGACAGGAAGCTACACACATAGCCTCAGTCGTACTCTTACCAGATCAAGTCTGTACTGCAACTTTCATTTAATAAGAGAAATTGGAGTAATTGCTGTTAAAAAAAGTGCTTCAGTTGTTACATGAATAGAGAATAAAAATATGCAAGCTCATTAGGGAAAAAAAAAAAATCAAACTCTACCACAGAATGCCAAAAGCTTTTTTTTTCCCCAAAAAATAAGATGTCTATTACCTTTTTCTCTGCTTTATCCTTTCCATGTTCTCTTGAGTGTTCCCCATCTTTTCCTTTGTCCCTTCGTCTATCCCTTTCCCGGTCTTTTCCTCTTTCTCTGTCTCTTTCTCTAGCCTTATCCCTGTCTCGTTCTTTCAGTCTGTCTTTTTCTTTTCCTCCTTCTTTTTTTTTCTCCCTTTCCCTTCCTTTATCATGTTCAAGATCCTTTTCTCGTTCTATGTCTCCTTTTCCTTTGTTTTTTTCTGTTTCTCTTCCTTCTTTGGTTCCTCTGCTTTTGTTTCTTTCTCTTTCTTGTTTTTCTCCTTCCTTAAAGTTGTGCCTTTCAGGGTCTTTGCGCCTATCTTCATTATCCTTATGTTTATCACTTTCCTTTTCTCTCTCTTTGATCTCTTCTTTCAAATCTTCTTTGGGTTTTYTGTCTCTAATTTCAGAGTCCCCTTTTCCCTAAAAATAAAGTGAAAATTTAGCTTCAATATATGGCAACTCTATCACACAGAGACTTTACAAAGAAAAAAAATGTGATTTAAAAAAAATAAAAAAAAGAAGTAGTCTCTTTACCCCAGGAAAGCCACAGATTCCTACCTCTTTATGGCTTTTTTGTTCTTCTGCTCTGGATTCTCTGTTTTCTTTATCTCGAGATTTCGACAAGGGAGGTTTCCCTTTAGCATCAACTCTTTCCCCAGCCAAGATCCTTTTTACAGCATCATCACTGGACAGCTGCAAGGAATAGAAAAATCTCAGTGAAATGAGTATAAAAGTTAATTCAYTAAATATCGTCTTTCTTCTTACCCCTGCAATCAACAAGATGTTTTTAATATAAAGCATGTTTCTGCCCTTTTGGAAATATTCTCTCTCTTGAATACTAATGTTTCTAAAAAAACATCTCCTTTTAATTCTTGCAATAGTTTAAGTATATAAATATTTTTCCTTTTTTGTATTATAGCATAATAGCAATTCTCATTGCAATGGCGTACATTTTTTTCAAAATATTAAAGTAAATTATCGTCAAGTTTCAAATCACAACTGCTAGGTTGGTTAAACATTTTTTAAAATAACATTATGATGTTGTATTTGCAATATTGAGTTTTTACCTAACACTTACTCAATCAGAAATAATTGCTGAGAAGGCAGAGACACCTACATTAAGAACCACTTTCAATAAGTTTCAGTTACAAAGTTTAAAAAGCATTTGTATCTAATTCCGTTCTACAATTTTTTTAAAAAAAAAAAAAAAATTATCAGATTGTTTCAACAGTACGTTGAAGATATGTTTCAATGTCCAAATGGCAAGGAGTTTGTGGATATTAGAAAAATAAATTTTTTTTTTAAAAAAAAAAATCTCTTTAGAATTCTCCTTGTCCTTTCTAAAAGAGTAGTGTCTTTTAGGTCACTGAAACTGATAYTGCCCTGGGGTTTGACTCCTGGTGTGCAAATACAAAACTATGAGTTTTTGCATTTGGATGTTCACATCTGTACATAAGTAACATTTCCTTGAGCTACGCAACTCCAACTAGTATGTTCATTTCAGTACCGGAAGTATCAAGTTAGAGTCTGAAGAAAATCTTTTCCACAATGCATAACAAGTTTCACAATAATAAAGGCCAAGGGGCTAATAATCTTAACTAAGATGGGTAGACTATATCTTCTGGATTCTGTATCTCATCACAACACTGCACAAAACTATTCTATCAAGTGCTTATCAACTTCCTCCTTCCTGAGCACAAGCTCTTCCATAAGAACAAAGCTCATACCACTTGACTTATTAAAACAAAACAACATAAAACAAAATAACATAAATAAAAAAAAATCAGTAAATTATCCAAATTATTATTAGTAGCTAATCCAAAGCTGCAGACAGCCTGTAAACACTGGAGTATTTCTCAGTTAAATATATACAGTTTCTTCACACTCTTTACTCCAAAAATTTTAAACACTTTTGTATATCAAAATCTCCACAGCTTTGTATAAGCAAAGAYTCCCTATTATCTTTGCTTCAACACTTATTTTAAGAACAATATGCCTCTGAGGTTATGTAGCACAGGTTAGTCAGATGTCCCCTTTGCTGCATTTTTGTATTCAAAGAAAAGATATCTCCCYAGGAAAAAAAATACTTTCATTAGAGAATTAAAGATCTGGGGGGCAGCAGGAAATCAATCAAAAGTAGCAATATCTCTTCATATGAGGATGCATAATTAATATGTTTGTATTCAAAAGTTGAAAATTCTGAAACTTCATATTCTGCCTCATATTTATTAAATTGTATTACATGATCAATGAATAAGGTTAAAATTAGAAAACAGYATAAATTAAAAGCAACTATCCATTCAAGATGTATTTGTGCAAGGACCTGACTTAAGCTAAMTGGTGACCCAACACAATGTTATCTTAATAGAGAGAGTGGATGAGTRTCAACGTAGTCTGTCACAAATTGAGCTCTAATAATATATAGAACAGCTCAATAAAGACATTACTGCAAGAAAAGACAAACTCTTAATAGTGATGTCATACCTTATTTAAGCAACACTTCCCAATTGCTTGAAGTAATTCATTGGTTTTTTCAGGTTCATGTCCAGCTACAACACGTGCTGGTTTTACTGAGAGTGGCTCTCCTGTTACCAGTACAACAGCATCAATTGCCTTCTGAAGAAAGCTGATTTTSGCATCTTTATCCTGGTAAAACAGTAGTTAAGAAATAATATCAATACTTTAAAATAATTCCATGTATCAGCTAAAAGCTAGGAAACCTCTGCCGGTAGGAATGTTTGCAGAAAGTATCTATTATAGCAGCAGCCAATCTGTGTCTCATAAGCAGGCTTTGTCAGAAGTGCAAGCTGGAGGGCAAACCATGAGGAGCTGCTTTATTAGCATCCTTGTGTTGCCCTGGGTTGCTGCAAGTCCAGCCTAGCACTGCCCAAAGYAGAAGGAAGGGCCTCTTCTGAGATCAGCTTCTGAGCCTGGAATAAAAGACTGAGCTTAGAATAAAGGAAAAGTTCTGTTCCTGAAATCTTTGTACCTGTTTTTGATCCTCCAAGCCATGCCACRTATTCAGATGTGGTCAAAGACCTTGGCATTTCATTTGTAGGGTCAGGAAAATTGGCTACTGCCCTGTTTTATAATTAGTTATTTATTTCTGATTAAGAAATGACGGCTTTAGTAATAGATGTATATTGAACTAGAACAGCCAAATTAAAAGTATATCATTAAAAGTATTCATATGTTTTAATATGAATATTATTTCACTCCAGCACATTAAGACCACTGTAAGACTTCCAGCATTCTGTTCTCAAAAATTAYGTATTAAAGAACCTTGAGTTTTATTCAAAGAATCAGGCAAATATTTCCAAAAGAATCTCTGAAAGTTGCAACAGGATTGTTAGTTCAGATACTGCCCAGAGAAACAGTTCTTGCTCAGAATATTTTTCAACACAGATGTCCCAAAGTTACAGCATTTATGAGAGTCCAAACTCTAGGACTTGCATGCTTATATTTATACTTTGTAAAACAGACCTAACAGCAAGTAAAGAAAATATACAAAGGATGGTGGGAATCAGGGGCAGGCAGATATTACTAGACATGTTTTAGTTTTAAAATTATACTTTGCCAACAATTTTCCCCAAATATTCACAAAAAAGAAGCTTTTGGTGATGATGTAAAATCATTAAAAAAATAAATAAAAATAAATAAAAGCCTCACAACCCCCAGACTGGTTACTGGGGGATTCCTTGCACAGGGAATGAAATAAYGAAATCACGATGCAAAGTCTCTACAGCTGCAGAATATTTGGGAAAAATATGTTTTATTAATAAAACATCACAAATTCATGGAATTTTTACCAGTCTCAGCACAAAAGTCTACTTATTCATCGTTTACTCTGATGAGTAAAGATAAAGAAGGTATTATACCAGAATTTTAGAAAGTAAAAACATGCAAGAATTTTTTGTGTGTATTTTAGTGGGCATTTTCAAAATAATATAAATCATGCCATTCAGACTGATAACTGAAAAACTGACCAGTGGCATTTCAATTACTTTAGAAAAGTGAACAGTCATTTTGCAACAAAACATCTGATTTCACACTGCACTTACTGTCTAGGTATCTCAGGTGCCCAGATCCAGAGCAATCTGCATCTAACATACCAATATAAGATACCAATAAAAAGGGAAGTAAAAGAAGCAAATATTATCTTAGCTGAACAAGGTCAATAATCTTTAAAGGCCATCTGGCAGCGTTATCTAATCCTGCAGCATTGGACATTAAAAGAACAGGCTATGTGATATCTCAAGTCCCAAAGCCAATCCATAAACAAAAGTTGGGTTCTGCTGCCAGCCTGYGAAGGATAATTAAACACATGGGAAGACAGTCTCCAGAGTCAGGATACTTCCCATCTTCAACTCTTCTAAACAGATTAAAACAAACAATTGCCATATAGCTAGAAATTCTCTCCATTAAGGTCAAGAGCACTACACCATCACCAGTGCTCCCTGCATACAAAAGCAAAATAGAAAAGGAAAGAAATACTGCAAGCTCCTTCTATTATAATAGTTGTCTGTCCTTTCAAGGACAAATGGAATCTATTAATTGAGGGAAGAAGACAGGACACTCTTCCAAACTAAGCCCATTTTCAAATAAAGATGATCCAAAAGTTTCTCCTACATCTTCGTCATTTTTAGCAGTTATATTATCAGTGTTTTCTCTCCAAACAAGAAATCCTCATGAACCCAATGGGAAATCTACAGCTCATACACACATCAGAAAATAAAGTCCTATCAAAATAGAAACAAACATCTGAAACAGTGCTGAGAGCTTAAAAAGACAAAATTAGCAAGCTTGATATCAAATCTTTTCTTTTATAGGAGGACAAATTTTTACYAGACCTAACAATAAACTCTTCTGATAAACATGAAGACAGCAATATTGTACAGTACAGTACTGCAGTGTAACAACTAACTGGGCAGTTAGTAGTTAAACTGTATTTGTTCCAGGAGTCCCAAMAATTCAGGAATCCTTGCACTTTAAATTCTCATGTCTCTGCCACATTAACCGCTTTGCCTATACAAACCCTGAAACAGATGGCAACTCAACGAGGACCAACTGAATGCTCTACAAGCCAGATCTGGCTCATGGCTTCTTCTAGCCTGCCTCTCTCCCCACCATCACCCCCTTTTTTTTTTTTTTTTTTTTTTTTAACCTAGAAGGAGGGGCTATGACCAGGCCTTACCAGTTATCTAAGCACCAGACATTATCCTAACAGCAAAGCTACAAGCAGCAGCCCAGGAGAAATGCTGGATGCTTGGAGTTTAAAACCCCACTACTATATCCACGTGTGATAGGCAAGTTGAAACTAGAAACAAGCCTGTTACAGCACGTACAGATGCTTGACACCATGTAGGGAGTTTTCAAAACAGGAGGCAGTCCCAACAGCCACAGAGGTCGAACCAGGAACATTACCACAGCTTTGGATTTTCCAAGTTTCAGGCTATGCTTCCAGTGATCTGCAATTGCACCACTCAACCAAAGAACAATCACCATTTTTCCCCTCCCACAGCAAGCACTCTGGACTACAGTGTCAGGACTATTTCACAAAACGGGTACAGATCGCTCATTTTTCTGAGAGCATCCTGCCCATTTCACATCTACGTATCTATTGCCAAGATCCTCACACCAGAGGAGCATCCTCCCTTGGTTCTACCTAAAGCAGATCACCTTCGCACAGAAATATATACAGGTAGCCACAACAAAGACTCCAACTGCTGTTCTCAGTCTCTAACTCTCTGCAGGTAGTTCTGGTCTCCACAAAAAGATTCCTCCCCTTTTTTTCCACCACAAGAAGGTCACTCTCCTGATTTTCTAAGACTCCAACAGAAATTACACTGATGAAGCATCTTGCAGGCACTGAGTCTTCCTCCTGGCCTATGTTTCAAGAAGGAGAACACAAACTATAGATGTTTTCCCAACACTGCAGCGTTCTGACCTCCTCTACTTGAGCTCATGAAAACCATGACCATGATTGCATGGACTATGGAAGAAATTCTCGGAGAGGTATTCAAGAGATTGGTGCAACYTTACAGATGTGACAGAATGCGAATACAGAAGCAAAGAGATGCTTAGAAGTTGCTAGGAAATACAGTTTTTTTCAGTCCACAAAAAATAAAATGCACAGGGTTCTCCAAGCAAGAGACAGCATACACTAAGCTGTTCTTCATCACAGAACTACTGATCATCTTCAACAGGAAAAATACCAAAAACAATCAGTCCCCTGTATAACTAATTTAGATGTTAGCAATGCAACAATATGAACATCCACAAAAATAAATGTACATATCAGATTAGTAATTATCTGCATGAATTGCATAAACAAGCTACACAACTGATTGTATAGGGACCTGTATACAACATAAACCAGGCTCATACACCTTGTATTTGTAGTTGCTACACTAAACAATCCCCAGTGGACATAGCTTTCTAACTAGACACATACAAATGCTTCTTTATTTGCCACGAACTAGAAACTCAAATGACAGTCTAGTTTTGAACCAAGTCTGTAGTTGGAGAAGTCAGCATCCCTGGYTAAGCAGGGAGGCAGATGCTGGAAGAAGAGCAAACACAGACTAGAGTCACTCTCATACGCAATAAAAGCATTTTTGGTTAGTAACATTAACATCCTCTTTCAGTAATTAGGATGTGTATATATGTACACACACATATTTAAAGCAATAAACCTAAAAACACACATTCTGTACCAAGACTACCAGTCCCTTGGAAGGGTTGTGGACAGATTTCTAGTATCCATAATTTTATTATCAGAGGCTATTTACCTCAAGGCAGTCTTCCTACATAATGATTACTTGTAACACAATAGTACTTTGGAAATCTTGATCTCACCATAGATTAGATCTCACTGTTTTGAGATCTGTAGAGAAACAGTTCTTTCACAYGAGACAGTTTATTTGTATCCATACGCTTAGCAACGCCATGAATGCAATCTGAACATACTCTYCTTATGCACTACATAAAATAACCAATATTGCAATACCTTCTACTTTGTCTTCACAATGTTAAACTAAMGACAATCACTTGAAGCTGAACACAGAAACGATGACAAATACCTTGTGGCAAGGTTCAAAGAATCCTTAAAATATTAAAAACAAATAAATAAGAACGCTTAATACCCACCTTAACATTATCCGATTTCAATTCAAAATCTGTGTAAAGTCCTTTCARAAAACCTGTTACTCTAATTACCTTCAAAACAGAAGAAAAGTAAAAGTCAGCACCGGCGTACACGGTTTAAGTGCAGCTCTCCATTATTTTCCCATTCCTTTACATGCAACGATACGCAGAAGTACCTCCCTCCCCCACCCGCCGCCACCCGCAGCGTGCGGGGCCTCGGCGACAGCCCGGCTCCCCGCGTCCCGGCGCGTCCCGCGGGCCGCCGCCCCGTCCCGCCCCGCGCGGCAGGGGGCGCCCGGGAGCCCCTCCGCCCCGGCCGAGGCCGCGAGCCCGCAGGCAGGCCCCGTTGCCTAGCAACGGCGGCAACGGCGCGGGCCCGGTGGCCGGGCTCCCGGGCCCACCTCGGTGATCACGTCGTGCAGGTAGCGGAAGGGCGGCTTGCTCAGGAGCCGCTCCGTGAGGGGCGGCTTGCGGATCACTTGGCCCAGCGACTCCTGCGTCCTGCGCACCACCGCCTCGTTCATAGCGGCGGCGGGACCCCGCCGCCGCCGCCGCCGCCGCCGTCGAGCCTTCCCGGCGTGCCCCGCGGCGCCAGGCGCCTCACTGCGCAAGCGCAGCGGCCAGCACGGTGTTGCTAGGCGCAGCGCGCGGCCCTAGCGACTGCTCCCCGCTCGCTCCGCCCCCCTCGCAGCCATGTTCGGCCCTGACTTCCCTTATGCTGGGCCTAGGGAAGGGGGTGGCTGCCTCGGGGCGCCCCACTTCGGCCCCCATGCCAGCACCGTCCTTCCCACATGCGCCCCCATGCCCTGCAGTCCCTACCTCCTTCGGTGGAGCCTAAAGCCCTGCTGGCTCTGAGGGACCTAGCTGCCAGGGGAGTGTCTGGAGAGGGGGGGCAAAGCCCTGGGCTGGGCTATGCCATGCTGCTTTTGCATAAAACTGCCGGCAGTTTTATGGTTGGCAGGCACCTGGGGATGAGGAGGGTTGCTTTATTTGGGATCTGTTTGCTTTTTAACCTGTATTCCACCCAGTGATGCCCACTGCATGCCAGGGTTCAAAGGGAGGATGGATGCTCTTGCACCATGGTCCTGCCTAGAAGCCCCACCATGCACCTGCCTGATATGTTATAGAAAGTGTTTTGCTTTGCCCCACAGGTTGAAACTTTGCTGTTCCAATGGTATTTATACAATGGGATAAGATACGCGTTATCTTGCTGTCCTAATAAGTCAGTCTAGGAAACTGTGGTGTTTTCACTATGRGTAACACATGAGCACAGCAGGACCAGACAGAGCTTTGAGGCAAAGTGCCACTCYGCATGACTGGTGTTTTTTGACAGCYCTCTGATTCCAGAGACTGTCCCAAAGACGGGCCCCATAACCACAGCACGCGCACAGCAACTCCAGCTCTTGTTGGCAGCCATGGAGGGGCCACAGGTGCTATGGGGCACACCTGTGTGAAGACATGTCCCAAGCACCCAAGTCACTTTGGCTGCACGGTCCCTCAGAGCAATACACATGCTATCAGCAGACAAGTGTGTATTTCTATCTAGTCCTGCTCTGATCAAACAGTTCTAAAGCATGGTGTGAGGAGTAGCCAGGGCAAGCTAGTTCAGGGTTGCCTAATGGCCACAAGTCCATGTGATGTCAGGGTAGCGTGGAAATAATTTTGTCATGTACATGTTAAAACTCAGTTCCCTCTCCAAATACTATTCACAGAGTAGCCTTCTTACAAAAYAAAATGTCAAATGCAGCATCATTTTAATCATATCTAAGTCCTCCTCTAGAATACTCAGAAATGGAAAGTGGATTCAAGACTTAGCTCTTCCAGCTGCAGAAACCTTTGGATTTTCTTTTAAAGCTAAACAAGTTTTGATACCCAGATTGGCCAAGATTCAGCTCTGTTTTCAGGCACTATTTACAAAATAAAAGCACAGTGAAGCAAGTATAAGGTGTAGCAGCTTATTATGTGAATAAAATTTAAGATCTAAGGTGTCCAGATATGCTAGAACAGCTGGGCCATCTGGGAAAGAGTCCATAGAATTAACCCTAAAAGTATTTTGTTCAACACAGCTMGTCAAAACCCTGTCTCTTGTATGAATAATTATCAGAAAAATAGTGAAGCTTTAAGTGCTTATAAAGTTAAATTATATCTTATGGGGTTTTTTTAATTGTCTTGACATAAAGAAGTAGAAAGTAAGAGTAAGGTTCAGAAGAAGGAAAAAAAWACCAAATTCTCTGATCGCATATCACACTCCCTCTGAAGTCAGGACAAGCTAATTGAAGGGAAAAAGCAGCACAGGACTACCAGCACTATCATTATATCTGACAAGGACATTTCCACCAGACAGAGTACTACATACTCCTCGCAAACGACTTCATGGATCCCACATTACAACCTTTATCGAAAAGCAAAAACTTTATTCCCCAGAGCTTGTTCATGTTCCTTCCTATCTTCCTGATAATGTTTGGGGCACTAAGAAGGAAAATGATGCTTTTCTGCTCAGCTTGTCATGACCATTAATTTTTGAAATCTAAATTTCGATAGGGCTACATGCAGTCTGTATTGTTGTGCACTGTGACTGCCTGCCCATTTAACATTTCAAACTTGCAGCTCACCTGCCTTGCCAAATAGGACTTTGCATTCATCACATTGGTTGTAAAAGGAATTGTTACAAGTTCTACCATGCCAAGTCTTCAAATAAGAAGAGMTGAGCCTGAGTGAGAATGAATCAGAATCAGATTTTGGAATGAAAAGAAGAGCATTACAAAGTAGATTTGTATAGTATTAGTTCAGGGATGGAAAGAGGTTATTTTTCTGCAAGGAAAGACAAGTGGACAGCTTGCATGCTGAGAGAATACCTGGGCTCCTGAGAGCAGGTAGCTCAGCAAGAGGAAGTTGTAGGGAACTAATTTGTCTCTTCTCTCAATCTGACACATTCATAAATTGATGAGATTCCCAGACAGAATGTTACTATAGAATCTGATGAGTCTGGGAAGAAGATGAGGTATTTGACAGCTTCTACATCCAAGGGCATCAGAAGGGGTCTCAGAGGAAGCAAAAAGACTGGGAAGAAGCTGCTCTGGGGAAGAGGGTTTGTTTATTTTGGAATCATGTGGTTTATCTGGACTTCTGCCACCAGCTCTCTGTGAAGTGTCTGTAAAGCCTGAGAAGAAATCTATGGGGCTTTGTTAAATTTGACCTTTACCACGCTCATTTCACTGAAAAGGTAGTACCCTGAGGAAGCATGGCTCAATTTAGCTGAAGAATCAAAAGCTAGCAACTCACAAAAGCTCCATAAATCCGTGTGCCTTCCTTCAGGTCCACTGGAACTGTAAATATTATCCTAAAACCACAAAACAGATAGCTTGARGTTTAGTCAAGAGACCTAGCGCTTTGGAAGGCCTTGGACTAGAATTGCTAGTAGAGGCTGGGCAAGTTGAGACCATGTCACATGGGCTGAAAATATATTCAGAGAGAATATCTAAGGCATGGTAAACACAATAAACATGCCACAAAAGCAACTACAATTAGTAAATTGTGTAAGCAGCAGAAGTGCTTACACATCTTTAATACTGCATTGAGAATTTCACACAATCCTCCTGAAGATGCCGGTGGGAAGTGCTCTTGACCACATAGCATCAATAGGATATGAAGCAACTTACAGATTGACTCATGTCAAGATTCACAGGTCTCACACACATTGCAAAATTCTTCCTAGTGTCAAGAGGGTCACAGAGAAACTTGCTATTTCAAGAAGACCACTGCTACTGCAAGCAGGAAAAGACGTAATGCATACTGCCTTTTCCTCCAAGTTTTATCCCTTCCCACAGCAGGGAGCCCTACCTTCCCAGCCACTAATTTGACTTGGTATTGCCAAATTCCTTTGCTGAAGTAGGCTGGAAAGCAGCAAGACAACACTAAACTATATATTGCTGGCCAAGTATTCAAAGCCTAACTAGCTCRGTTTGGGTTGTTTTTTTGGTTCAGTTTTTACATGCCGCAAACAGTACAATACTATCTCCACTCTCAAATGACCTTATGATCTCAGTAGCATATATGTACACATATATATGTATATATACATATACACGTGCAGTTTCCAACCCACATCAGCCAAACTACCAAATGCTCCTGAAAAATATAGGTGCAGCCTGACAATAGAAAGTACCCACTTCCTATCTAAAAGACATTTCTGGTATAGACCAGACCAGAGGATACTGGTATCAGGGCAATAGTAACATGAAGGGACATACTGGCTACGTGATCTTTGAATAAGTCCTGCAACATTTGCAGTGATAGTAAACAGCTGAGCAGGGGATCCTGTCCAAATCTGTGTGTAGTCTGTTGAACCAAAAAAAATAAATAAATAAATAAATAAAAATAAAAAAAAATTTGGCTGAAAGCTTGCAAAGAGCTGGAAGAGGCATACCRGATTGACAGGCTGCAATAGCTTCTTGAGACACAAGAAGGTGGTGTTTCTGTTTTCTAGCAGTTAAACTTCGTTTTAGCTGCAGAGTTTAAACAGACAGAGTCTTCAGTTATCTACTCTGAGCCGAAGCCACTATAGTAAGTGAAGCATCTGGTTGGTTCACCTGCCCCATAAATACTGTTTTTTCTGAAACAAGAATGAAATGTGAGAGGATTACTCAACTTTTATTGTTATATCTATGATAAATTCTGCAGTTTTCCATGATTCACTGGGTTTCCAAATTTTAAGATTTTTTTTAAAAAAGATAAAAAACCCAAACAGTGTGTAGTTGTGCAAAATTCTAAAACAAGTGGGGATTTCTCCAAAGATCGTTTTTTACATTTTTACTTTACATTAAAATCCACTCCTGAAGCAGAAATAAACACTCATGTAGTGCCCGTTATCCTAATATCACAAACAGCAACCAGACCAAGTTACCAAAAGAGCCTGAGACAAGGAAATGATTGCATTTACTTGAGAAACAGGCTTCCTTTGAAYCTGCTTTAATTCCCTGTCCTCCATTAAACAATTGCACTTTTTGTTTTTTAAATTGCTATCAYCCCTTAAAAGCCATGTTTTGCCTTTCTGCATCTCTGGATATGCTTTAYTCTGTGCAGGATCTCTCTCCTATACCACTGCCGCTAATTCCAGAACAGATACCAGCTTTACCATGCTGCATTTCCCCATGAGAAGTGCAGTGGCTGAACACTGCAAGRAGCATATGTTGCACTCCCTGAGACCTTTTACAAGAAGGCCTGTTTACATATATTCACACAGTAAATGTAGTCTTGGGCTTATAAAATTATTCAGAAAATTGGTATCCAGTCTAAAGTCATCAGCAACTAGGTTTTCTTTCTGACAAGAGGTGAGAGTTTGCTTTCTAGGACAAGCTATGAGGCCTCATCTAGATGCCCATTTAGGTCAGAAAGAATCACACTCCACTAGCAGCCAGGCTCATCAGACAAATAAATTAGGTCAGATGAATTCACACATTCTATGCTACACTGGCAATTTTTTAAGCTTAACAAGAAAAAACTAAAGAGGGGCTACTGGCCCTACTTTTCCCTGCTGTTTAAATAGCACAACTCTCTTGCAAGGGAAAATTAACCATTTYCACTTGGATGCACATACCAGAGACACTTCAGCATGGCATCATCTTAGGAATGTTTTAGAAAACAGGCTCCAAGGATGGGGCTTAGCAGTGAGCAGAACTGTCATCTGGAAACACTTACGCAGTCCCAGTATATTGTCTTAAATGGTCATCACACAAGCCTGCAAAATCAATTCTGCTTATACAGAACAGAAACAAGCAGGACTTTGTATGTGTTCAATGTCGTATTAGCTATTTCTCCTCTCGCCAGTAACCACTCAAATTGGTGACCACAACTCTGGGGCTAATAACTGCTCATTTTCATTTATGCTTTTAGTTCCAATCGCAAGAAAGGGCAGTGATGGGGAACCTGCAATGTTTAGAAAGGTGAATGCAGCTGGCATCTGACACTAAGCATGTTCCCCGTTGCTGGCTCTGCGTTGCTAAGCCAGCATTTGCAATCTTTGCTTATTATTTGCAACAGGAAAAGCCATTTTATTCTGTGAAACATCAGATTTCCAGATTACAGTACTCAAGTTCAGCCATCATCACAGATCAGCTGGATCCATACCTCTCCTTTCCTGTGTGTGCTGGATKGAAATCCCAGGGTACATCCCCTTTGCTCAAAGGCAGCTGAGCTCCAGCTCACCACTGCAATAAACTAACAGATGCTAGTGACTGCTTGGCTCCCATGTGGTACCTCAGCAAAGTGGGCAGACTTCTTAACGTGCTTAGCGGCTCTTGTGAAACTTTGCAAGTGACTGCATGCCGAGCATACTTCAAAATCTGATCCACGGGCTGCAGGATGAAGTTTATATCAGRAAGAACTTATTTGTACCAGCCTACTCAGTCACAAGTACATAATTCACAGTCATAGCATACATGATTTCTACRCTTTTTAAAATGTTTTGAATAAAGGACAAATCTCATCTAATATTTGTCTACCAGATGAGAACCTGGCATCTTCCATATCTCTTGTGGGACTTTGCTTGGCCTATGGGATTTGTTTCACTGCCTGTTCACTGTACTGTTTCATTTCCTGGCTACTTGTTAGGAGGCATTTCCGTAGGATTTTCAGCTGTGCATAGGCTCTCTTGCCTTATGCCTGTCATCCAGCAACACTCCAGGTAGAAAGAAGTGTCCCAGAGCTAGAGAAGCAGCTCGCTGGCTGATCCCCCCCCTGCCCCYGCCCCCAAGAGTAAAGCAGGCTTACTGTGACCTTGCTGTCCCTCACAGTGACAAAAAGATGCTATGTTTCAGGATTGCTGCATGTGGAAAGCAAGGGGGAAATAAGGAAAACAGCCTTTGTTGGTTATTTTGAAGATATAAAATCAATCAGTTGATCAGATATTTTAAAATACATCATGTGCAGAGATGACTGAAAATGCAGAGCTTCATGATTTCCTAGAGAGATGCTTCCTGCTCTTTTTGATCATTTCAATACAGATTCTAAATAAAACATTTTAAAATATTTTATTCTTTCTTATTTTTTTTATCTAAGATATTTAATAGAGGGACTGTTCAGGACTCTCATGCMAAATTGGCTTTGGCAAGTTGTGCTTGGTTTATTGGATAAAACCCATATGACAATAAATAGCCTTTGAGCTGCAACATGCTTACTCCATAACAGAAAGGCTTGTTTTATTCAGTTAAATCAAATAAAATYGATTTTGCAGTTAGTGGGCATACTTTGCACAAACAATTTTGCTTTATTGGGAAAAATAGTTCTCATTAGGTCTATTGAAACAACACRTTAAATCATGTCTCCAAATATTGTTATGCTCTGGATCCATTTTATCTACCCTGCCATAACTGAAATTGAAAACAGCAACTTTCATAAGAGCTGAGTCTCAAATGAGTGTAATTTCATTATCTGGATTTTTCCCCCTTTTAAAATTTTACTTGCATGCTCGTTTCCTCTTGGTAACCTCTGCTAAAACTATCCACGCCAGCTTCTACTTCTATCTCATCAGAAAAGCCTGTAATTCAGAGCACAGCAACATCCATGCATCTTAGARTCTAGTTTTACTGATAAGCAGAGTTTTTGAATTTCAGTGAAGTGAATGTCCACCTTTCTCAACTCAACTTTCCCAATTGATYTATAACCATCTAGATTTCATGCAGTACTCTTCTGGTTCAAGAAACCTGTGATGTTTGCTTGTTTCAGCAACTCTCTATCCATTGCATACTTCAACCTAGCCCTAGCAACATGCTCCAAGGCATTAGTGGTGAAACAGCACATGAAGTCCAGGCAGTGCTTCTGAGCTTGCTTTTGTGATGCTCTGTGCTTGGATCCTGCCCCTTTACCCTGAGCATGAACCAGAGATAG
Source organism: Rhea americana (assembly GCF_003343005.1). Taxonomy (NCBI): domain Eukaryota; kingdom Metazoa; phylum Chordata; class Aves; order Rheiformes; family Rheidae; genus Rhea; species Rhea americana. The sequence goes on from NW_028186249.1 coordinate 1,032,740, forward strand.
AAGAAAACTACTGATGATGTATGAGAGTGTATACACAACCTTCTGTGCCTGGGACCGGGTTTGCTGGCTCAGTGAAGAGGTATGACCGTGCAGAGTGGCTCAAAGCACCTAGATTAGGCTTTGGCTCTGAACTGAGACTCTTATTCTCTATCAAARGCAACTAAACTGAGAAATCAGCATTGCTATCTTCAGGATCCCTCTCAGAAACTTAAATGGGAAGGAGCAGGGGGTGGAAACAGAGGGCAAGTCAAAGGAAAGTAGAGGTCTCAACATTCTGGCTCTTGGACTTTTCTTTATGCCATCATGAYTTATTAGACTCCTAATCCCACAGGATGGCTCTGGCCTATCTCTGGCTTGCATGGGACTTGGCTGCTTACAAGGGACGACCTGTATGGTGCCATACCAGTGTCCTTTCTCTGTCCCATAAAATCTCACTGTACTGTGCTACAGCAGAGACATGAGACGGTCTCCTCTCCAATCTCTCAGGTTAACTTTACCATAAACTTTCCCACAACCTGTAGTGGATTCTACATGTCCTTTAGCACTGAAGATTCTGAGAAAATGCTGGAGCAGCTCTTCYAAGGGCTGGCAAAACAAAGAGCCTAGCCATATTTTCCTCATTGGCTCATTTAYACCCATTTTCCCTAGCGTGCTAGGTTGCCCCCTTCTTATGAGCCCAGTCATCACCAACCACAACGTCCAGCTGGGAAACAATCTACAAATCTGCCCCTGTTGCTCAGGTGTCAGAAGCAACTGCTGAAGTTTAAGGCCCAAGCTCTGCTAGGCCTTAAATACACTCAAACACATTCTTCAAAAAATGCCAAGGAAAGCTATTCACACAAAACAGTGTTAAAATAAGCATTCTTCTGGTTGAGTAATCAAGYATGAGAAAGCCTGGAGACAAGATTTCCAGCCCTTCTAAATCCCCAATTTGACCTCTCAGACCCATGTTCTACACCAGAGCCCTTATTATGGGATGCCACAGGAGGGTCCTCACAAAGACCCCTTCTCTTATTCAGCACAATGGAGCAGACACAAAGAAAGACCAGAATGTGACTGTGTGTAACAGCAGAGCTAGTATTTTCCTAACAGGCTAGTGGTTGATTTCACAACAGAAAATGAAATATTTTTCATGTGAGACAATAAAATCTTTGCCAAGAGCTGTTATCTCTTCATGGGAAGGCATGGTGTTTCACGTCCTTAAAATTTATGACAGGAGTAGACCATCTCTTTAGGCAGTGATATCCTTACATGGATTTTTTACTATGTTACTGTTCCCTGTTAACTATGACGTGGTTCAGTTCATACCAGGGTGTTTCTGTTTACGTCTGATTACTTGTTTTCTCTAGCAGTCTTTTTTTTCTTACAGAAATACTTGTGGTAAACCTCTTCTAAGAGCACTGTGTTCTGCACCTGCTTGGTGTGAAGTGGTGTTGAGAGAGGTGTGTGCATCTTCTCTGTATCTCTCACAGTTCAGTTCTGGGAGACTTCACTATATCAAGGAAGCTAGATGACAGTTAACCCTTCCACCACAACTGAATCCTACGCATCCAAAGATGCATAAACATAGGATAATGAAAAAAAAAGAAAAGGGTGATTCCATTACTCCTTTTTCTCTTTTAAGGCACCTCTGAGAAGTTTTGAATAACATACACTGCCTGTTTGAAGTGGCAGAAATGCTGCTAATTTTGTCTGTCTGAGGACATGAGAAACAGCACAAACATTTCAAATTCATTTAAGCTGAACTGAGGTACTGGGAGACCCAYGGTACACCTCCAACGAGTTAGGTGTGTTTAAGTGTCATCTGAACACTGTAGGAATGCTTTCATAAATCAATATACCTTGATTAAAAACATGCATATTACTGGGCTTTCTTTTTTTTTTAAAAAAAAAAAAAAAACTTTTGTTAAGAAAAAAAGAAAAAGAAAAAAAGAAAAAGCTTGTTGTGCACCCTGCACCTTGCCAGGAGCAGGATATCCTGGAATGTCAGCTGACGCCCATCCTCTGCTATTGTGCAAATACACAGGTATAAAGAGACCTTACCTTAYTTGGGCCACAGTGAAGACACTGCAACAAGGACATTCACATTGAGACATCAGCAGAAGCTGCCAGGTAAGAGATCCATTCCAAGTGAATGGTTCTTTATGRAACTGTCTCCTCTCTGAGGAAGACAGGGCATTTCTTTCCTACTAGTTTGCCCGTTCTTTGTGGCTGGGCTTTTGCCTGGTGTCGCAGCTGGCTATTACACCCTTGAATAGCAGCCAAGCAAAGGAGGACTGCTTGGCCAAAACAATTCAAAAACATAGAGATTACTGTGATAAAAAGAGGCTAGTGATGGGATAGCTGGTACCTGCTGCCCCATAACCTACATTTTCCAAGTCACTTGACAGACTCTAGGTGTGTTCAGGCCTCTAGATAGAAATGGCCAGATTTGCATTGCTTCTCTGTGACTGTATCCTCCAYGAAAATTTACTAGAGCTCTGGGTGATCAGTGSTTGATTGAAAATATAGGCCACTTTGTAGTGGACTGAGTAGTTTATCTGTATGTGCTCAGGTGAGCAGTAGGAAACATGCAAAYGAATGCTGGAATTCAACCACAAGAAAAACTGCAGAGGTGTTTTTTTACTATAGGCATCTGGTTTTCTTGATRAGGTTCAAGTAGCTGGAAGAATACTCAGAATTGCTTCAGTRTCTCCTTAAGTTTTTGCTATGACACCTTGAAGTCAGCCAGTTTTAACAGGGAGATGAATATTTCCTGGGCCTTTCTTCTCCCAGTGCTTTAGGGTATCTGTCAAGCTCTACCTGCTTGAGTTGATCCTTTCCTCTCTCAGTTCTTGTCAGCCAGAAATATGCCCTCCTTTCCATTACTGTTCTCCATCCTTCTCTGCAATGGCCTAATGGTGGCTRCACAGAGAAAGGTCCAGGAGCTCCCCGATGAAGAGGAGGAGAAAAGCCCTGCACAGATACGGACCCCACAAACTCTCTCTCGAGGTAAATGTCTGAGCGCAGAGGCTGGGAGATCTCCCTTCGTTCACGTACAGAAGCCCAAACTTATCTTAAGTAAGTGCCATTTGCACCACAGCCAAGAGCACTGGTGCATTCAGCAGGGGAGAGGGACTCACACCCTGTACTTGGGAACAGGTATAGATGCTTTGCTCCAAACCTGGGTTGGGGAGGCAGCCAAGAGTCAGACTATCCCACGGGCTGCTGCTTAGTTCTTCAGGTGCCAGTCTGGAGGTAGCCACACTAGCAGCCACTAGCCCTACCCAGGCACACTGAGTGAACAGGCATCTGTAGTCACAGAGCCAGCTCAACATTTCTGCTGTCCTCTTTCTTGCCAGCATTGTGGGTCAGGCACAGGCAGCAAGCATGTCCTCCTCCTCCCTGGGATTTTCAGTGGGTGCTACCAGGCATGGGCAGGGTGCTGTATCCCTTGGATGGGGCTCAAGACTCATGTCCAAACTTCACTTCAGAGAGGGATTGTTCTATGTTTTCCCACCATCAAATAAGATCTAGGCATCTCACACCAAAAATATGACCACTTCCCTACCCTACCCAGCCCTCAACCTGTTGAGCAATCCCTTACTGCAAGAAGCCGTATCAGTTCAAACAGCAAGCCTGGTTTGGCTCTTTGGAAGAGCTGGATGAGTTTAGGGAAGAACTGTGGGCCCCAACCTTTGGGTGGTTGGAAATACCTGTCCATAATCCTTATCAACCACCTGGGCCATAAGAAGGATGGKTTTTCATGCCCCTTCCCTATCATCTATTTCCTGGTATCCCAAAACCATCCAGAAGCCCTGAATATCCTGAGAGAAGGCAACTAATTTATGCTATCCAAGTGCTACTCAGCAGAGAATCTTCATCCGTATTGAGGAAAAAAAATAACTAAAGCTGCTTCAACAGGCTGGGGAGATGACATTGAGTGGGTGCAGACGTATGAAGAAGGTTTAGCAAGATCAAGACAAAGGTAATCTTCAGTTCTTGTTATGCTAGCGCATATGTTTAAGTGTGTACGTAGCTGTGTTCATGCACAGACCTAAGAAAGCTATGAGCTGATCATGTAAAGTACAGAAGGCTCTAACATGATGCTTGCTTGGACTCTGAACTATATTTTGTAAGCAGTGCTCACCTGTATTGTGCAGAGCCTAAGCAAACGAGGCTGAACAAGATTTTGGAGGGAGTTCACCTATATAAAGGTGCTCACCAGCATCTTCTAGAATTGAGTCTGACATACCTCTCCAAATCCTTTCTTACTTGCTGCCCTGGTTGAAATTTTTAGCAGTGATTTTAAGAGCCTCTAGTACTCACAAGCCATGAAGAATACCTGATAGTTATAGGAACTTATTTCCTTCCATGTTGGTTTCCACAGCCATAACAAATACASGGGGAAAAGCGTGCAGGCAAAGACCTCCAAAGATTCAGGGCAAGCAGTACCACGGTTCACCTTCCGTCCCTCAGATGCACATGAGCCAAGTCAGCTGGGTACAGCTCCACTCCTGAGACGGGCTGAGGCTGGAGCTCAGAACACACGGTCATTTCTAATGTCCTTGCAGTGCCTYCAGTAGGTGTTACCTTCTCAGTGATCCACTCCTCTTTATACAGCTGTGTCTGCACCTCCCTTATAGCCAGATTGCTATTGCTCCTTGCAGTATAAATATATCTGAGAGCATCACAGTGGTTTAATTCTTTGCGGGTGCTATCTGTAAAAGGTCTGACTTGTTTTCTTCTCCTTTTCTGCAATGTTGTTTCAGCAAGAAGCCACTGATGGTTATTCATCATCTGGAAGAATGTCCTTACAGCCAAGGTGAGCAAAGCAAATCTTTCCAAATGATCTGGATGATCAAACTCTCCCTGTCAGCACTCGTTGCCTACAGAGCAGTTGGTGTGAAACCTTCCCAGAACGCGCTGGAAAAGGTGGAGACACAGTAACTCCACTGGGGAGTCTTGAGAAAAGTTGGAGAATAAAAGTTGTAAAACTCTTCTGGGCAGTAACATGCTCGGGGTCAAAACTTCCCTGGCTAAGACACATTGCTAAGAATGATAGCATTCTTTTAAACCATGACTTTCACCATACAGGCATTCTGAAAGCAGGGAGAGTCACACACTGAAAATTACCATTTTAGTCTCATGTTCTCAGAGACTGCAATGTTGCATTAGCTATGTATTTTCATCTACAGGCAAAAGTCTTGAAGTGCTATAGTTTACTGCACTGSAAAGTGCAAATGATCTTCTGGCCTGCAAAAGCACCTGCAACCATCTATTTTATATAGTGGAGAACCTTTCTGCTTACTGTTATGAGGCTTCCTGCTGAGCATGTCAAGCCACTTGCAGTCACTTAATAACCTAGGGGGTTATCAAGAAAGAAAGATAAGTTTSTCAGGGAAGTCTGGCTCCAGTATTTCTTATTCAACTTAAGGTTTTTTTTCCCAACTGCATAAATTGTGCAGATGACTCCTGTGCAGGGCCATAAGCTGCTAAATAAAGTCAAGCTATGCCATGTGCATCCKCTCATTGGGAAGGAACCATCTCAGTACACCAGCATTTCAGTTTCTCTAAACATCTTTTGCATTTTCTTTTACTATAGCTACGACCTCCAACTTTTGTGTGATAYGCACTTGTCAATAAGTTTTGTTCGTTACATCCTGGTGGATTTAGTATCAATAAAAGATGCTGCAAAACCATGAAAAGCAGTGACGCCAACTTCCCTTCCCCCTCCCCCATAGACATCAAAAAACTTACTTCTCTTTCTTTTAGCTTTAAAGAAGGCTTTTGCTTCTAGCTCAGAGATTCAGCAGATGGCTCAGGAGGATTTCATCATGCTTAATCTGGTAGTAAGTTTGAATTTAAAATATTTATCTAAATGTTTACTGGGGAGTGGAACAAACCATCTTAAAATCATAAATGGATTAACTTTGGACAGCTTTAAAGTTGTATTCAATATATATATATACTTTTTAACTTTCCTAGGGAATATACAACAGCATTTGCAAAACATCCAGCACAGTTACTCCTTTGAAGTAGGGCAGGCAGACACTTCCTTACACAGATATATACACACATACATATTGGTAAGGTATACAATTTTGCCTTCTCCAACCACAAGCAATGTGAAACAACCACAAGGAAAAAAAAATCAGTCATCAGGCTGTCAGAGTTGTACATCCAGGGTATTCCCTCTCCTAAGCTTCTTGCATGGGCCAACTTGGACAAAAGAGAAGAGCTTGSCATATTTGAGCAGACCAGAACTGTGAGTTGTTGGGAGAGGAGGTAGATGAGATGTGAAGCAAGGTAAGCTTGGCTGATTTACTAAGGCAAGCTCAGCTGATTCAGTCCATTTCTAGCACTCTGAGTGCTTTTACAGATACCCATCACTAAGAGCCTAACTCTCCAACAGCATTCCAGTAGCGACAATAACATGGCGCCTGATGGCCACTACGTCCCTCGGATCCTCTTTGTCGGTAAGTCTCTGGGGCTGGGACAATAATCAGAACAAAACAGCCAGTTAACGGCATTTTTTTTTCTGTACAGTCCCCATTGAACCCTCCGTGCTCCAAGTAACAGCTCATATTCTTTTGAGCACTAGTACTGTAGGAATAACTAAGCCTTTCAAAAGGGAAACTTTAATTGGAAATAGCCAAACTAGGCCTCGTACTCTAAGCACGTGCTCAAACGACTGATAAACACTTCACTCGAGGACAGAGAAAAGGCCCCACGTGAACCACAACCGACAACTACACAAAAGGCAAATCTACCAAACTGTTGAGYATTGCCAGGACAAAAGCCATTTCTCTTGAGCCACCTCATCAAGCTTGTGCATAAAGAATCTTCTTGTGGTGGGTCTCAGAAAGAGACTTCCTTCATTAAAACACAGCTCCTTAGAGTCTTGTGCTTCAAAATGCATCTTTGCAGCCACGAAAGGACCAAACACCATTTTCAAACCTTTTTCTTTTCTTCTCACAAAGTTAACTACATCTTCCCTGCCCTACAAACCCTGTATCGATAATATTTTGGCTTTTTTTTCATCTCTCAAGATCCTTCTATGACAGTTCGAGCTGATATAACTGGCAAATACGGGAACAGGATGTACACCTATGAGCCACAAGATATTTCAACCTGTGAGTAAAATGAGTACTGAACTGGTCCTTTTTAAGCCATCTCAAGTTTATACAAAACAAATATGGGTAAAGGAATAAGGCACAGGAGAATCTTTAGAAATGCCATATCTGTTTCTGTCGTAAAGTCTGCTCGCAGCACTTATTTCACAGATATGAATGAAGTTAATTTAATGCAAGTCCTCTCTAGAATAAAAAAAAACTCTGCCAAATATTTCTGAAAAATGGAGCTGTGAACTACAGCAAGGGTTGTCCTCAGTGTCTGAATCCTGAGGACTGTCAGGAAGCTGGTGGTGTTCCCAAACGCAGTGCAAGTTTGGCCCCCAAACYCTCAAACTGCTTCTGTTCAAGGCATTTGCAGACTTTCATGTATTGCTGTTCTGTTTCATAATCCAGAAYAACTGAACCTCAGAAGTGGTTTCCAGCTGTAATACTTATAGGCCTAAGGGGTAAATATAAAAGTTTAAAAAATGAGCAGTCCATGAATACTGTAATAAATTCCTAAGGGTTGGTGCCTCTGCTTTCCCCTCTCTTGGCTTCCCACTTTCAAGACTTGTAATTTTCTGGGGCCTTGAACCCCAGACCATAGTAAATTGGAATGAGCCAGATTCAAAAGCTGTAGGGCAACCAAGAAAGAAGAATGTAAACCCATTTCCATAGAGAAGCAGAGAACGATACTGCTATTAAGGCTCACAGTCTTTCTCCTCTAGCTCTTGCACTCCAGCAGTACACAGAGGGCATTTTCAGACTTTTATCTGACATGCAAACAAAGCTTTGAACCCCATGGACAGCTGCAAAGATGACAAAAACCAGCTTCCATTGCCTACCTGGTAACACGATGCCATCCATAAACTCTATCAGATGAACCGGCATATTCTAATGGCAGAAACTCTCTCTGGAGCACTGGTTAAAACGTATTATATACACTTCTGCCACTACCAGAAGTTAACAAAATAGTCTAACAGGAAAATATATATACATATATACATACATACACATAAACACACACATATACACATTTTTTCCTAAACCAGTAGCTTGATATTTCCTAGATGCTAATTCCAATCAAGCCCTGTTGCTGAGACAAAACTCAAAACWACCTTTTATAATTGAAAGATGATTTTAAACACTTTCTAGAAGTCAAGCTATCCAGAGCAGCCTGAATTTCTGACCTCAGCAGGTGTGGCTACAGCATCTATGCTATGCGTTAGGCAGTATATGCCAAAAAATACCTTTTTTTTTCTTTTTCTGGGGAGGGGAGTGTAATGCCAGCGCTTTCTCTGCAGTGATTGAAAACATGAGACAAGCAAAGTCACTTCTCCACACAGAACTCTGAATGGTGGGTACCTCCAATCTGCATGCACSGAGACTGAAGTGCTGAGAAACCCAGCAAAACCCAAGGCAGCATTTTTTTGTACGTTCCCCCAGCTACCCTTTCAGAAAAGCCACCTTCAGGAGAATTTGGTGCAGTCCACATGCAATCGATACATGGAGCGATGCACTACCTGCCTGCTCATTTTTTAAGTAGCAGTTTATCTTAATGACTTTAGGATTACCACTGATGTACTAGAACTTTCCTTGCTCATGTTGACAAACTCTTCTTAACCCCAGTAAGCCTAATTTTGAAAAGGATCAAATACAGCAGCTCCATTATAGGGTTCAATACTCACATTATAAATACATTTTAAGTTTGTGTTGTGCCTAAGCTAGAGTGTACTTGTTGCAGTCAATTTTCTACATCATAACTCTTTTTTCCTCTAAGCCGTAGATCTTTTAATTCTGGATTATTTTCTCCTTCCCACAAGGAACAGAAGGAGCTAACAACCTAGCAATTGAGCATAGCTCTTGATTTGCTTTCAAATTATTTCTGTGAAGAAACCAGAAGGATTAAGAATGGATCAGTTTGGTTTGTGACATTTCATTACAAACCACAGTATTTAGTATTTCTTTAATTGGGCATGGTTATCATATACTTATTTTACCTTTTCTGTCASCTAGTTTTTATTTGTTTTCCCCCTCCCCTTTTCAACACATAAATCTGTATTAAACATTTGAAAATGTAATTTGTAGAGTCAGAAACAAAACCATGCAATAATATAAATTAAGACACCCAGGTTTGGGGTTCCAGGTTTTGTATTTTTATTGCTTTGTGAATGCTCATTAGTATGTATTTCCGAAACTTCTTTTGTTCTTGTTAAAAGCTTTTGCTCTGTAGTCCAGACAACAAAAATAAAGCAGCAGCCTCTTTCCTTTCCAAATTTTTCATATTATTTTGTGTGCATAGCCATAATCAGCAAATTGATAATCTSCAGGATTGAACAAATCCTGTTTATTGCTATCAGCCTTTTAACAAATTTCATTCCCCTGCCAGCCATGCAAACTTAAGTCTGTGATCTCAAAATCAGGGATTCATAAGTCAGCACCAATAAACTCCATCTAGGGAATCTTTTAATAGCTCTGCTGACCAAAGGAAAAAAATATTCTCTGGCTGTAGTCTACAACTACAGCTGTATTGTTTCTATGGTAATAAGGTTAAGTTTACTAGTGTTAGACTTCTGTTAAGGAACCCAAACAGACATCAGTTGAGCAGAAACCACTGTTTTGGCCATACTGAGCTTGTCATGCAAAAAAATCAGAACCTGTTCCTGTGCTAAGCATCCAGTGGAGACAAAACAAAACACAAACCAGCGGCAGAAGGGGGGTTAAACTCCACAGTATAATTCACAGAAGTCACCCAGAAGCTGTTTTATAACCACAGGCTGCTAAATATAAATGCAACTGCTTCCTGAATTCTCTTATTTATTTATTTATTATTTATTTATTTATTTACTTTAAGGGCAGCAATCGTTTATAAGCCATAGGAAGCTTGTAGCAAAGTGCAGCACTGACCAGTGAGGATGGCCAGCAGCAAGGGGACACAAATACAGCAGCAGAAGCACACCATAATCTCTTCAGCTTCTGCACCGCAGCTGCACAAAGGATTAAGTGCATCCAGAAACAAGCCATGATACCCTACAACCGCTAAGAAAAAGGGAATTGAAGAGGAATTTGAAGATCTGCAGCTGATAGAGCTGGCAACATGGTAGCCCCTGGAACACAACAAATGAGGGGAATTGCAGACAGGGCAAATAAAGAGAGGAATCAGTAGTAGGGGGGAAAAAGCAACCACAGRTTTATATAGCAGAGCTAGTAACAGATAAATTAGTTCAGAGCAGAGGTGGGAGCAGCTGAGAAAGGCCCAYGACACACTGAGTGCCAACAGGGTATTTGTGGTGGCCTGGAGGTGAGGATTCCCGTGGTACCAGCATGGGAACGATGCTGCCCAGTGGAGACAGCCAGGAGGAACCTCCAAGCCAAGCCAGGAATGGCTGTCCAAGGTTTGCACATTACAGCAGAATAAAGGTGCGCAGGAAGTGAAAAATGGTTAACCAGCCAGAACAAGTTAACTGTTGCTTACTCCAGTAAAATCTGTCAGCAAGCAAGCATGTATGGTGGCCTAAGGCCAGTTCCCCCCATCTCCCTCTTTTGTCTTTTAAGATAATTCTCTCTGATGATTAGAAGTTTTCAGCAAAAGTGGGTGTTTGACCATTACTGATCACAGTTTAAATACAACCCACTGCAATCAAATTCTGGGGTACATTTAAAGTTCATAGCAAAGCTTTAAAATGGAAAAGACTTGTGAAACAGGAAACTGACGCTGTTTCTTCTAGCAAGACGCCCATAATCCAGTAASCTATTTTTCGAGATACTCTAAGAAAATACAGTGCCCTTATTAAGCACTCTACTTTATGGATCACAACAGGTACAGAAGCCGTGGTACTTGCAAACTCCATTCAGTATAGACAGCTGATCAGGSTCCAGTGCCTGGCTACAGCAGAGCTCTTTGCACGGATCTTCATCATCACCATCATCGTATCTTTTGCACATAACGGCACACAGAGCCATGCTGCCTGATTCACCAAGGTTGGCAAAGAGGGTCAAGTCAGATGACAATAAATTATGCTTTAGTTTTTAGCTTTCTAGCCATTGAAGCAAGGGCTTAGAGCTCACATCCTTACTTCTCTAAGCTTGCTTGCAAACTCAGCTTGGCATTGTTTATTCTGAAGTTGTAGTGTCCCAGCTATGGCAAAAGCTGGAGATTAACTTGCCTGTAACTGAAAAGCTAAGCAGAAATGTTGGCAGCTTCCAAAAACCACAGCTAACCACACTGGAGGGCACTAGCAGCAAGCCCTGCTCTTGCAGCAGTCTTGCTTTGCTCTCATAGCCTCCGTAGTGCCGTGGTTAGCCACAGCTTTGGAGAAGCTGCACAAGCGGTTAGCAAGTCTCACAATCAAGCTGTTTCTCTGGAATACAGCCCATCTTCTCCTGTCATCAGTTCACCTGTCCCAGGCACGTCACCCTATACTACCTTGGGCTCTCTTTCTGCTTGGGGTTTATACTTGCAAAATGCTTCAAAATACAAGCTACCCATAGAGTATTCTCAAAGGAGGATTCAACAGAGGATAGCTTAGTTCTCCAAACTAGCCGCTTCCTTCAGCTCCCTAATCACTTAAGCAAACTGGAATGAATTTTGAGGGAAAAAAAAAAAAAAAAAAGAAGAAGAAGAAGTAGTCTTTCTCCTAATGAGATTCCCAGAGTTGAACATAAGGCACCAAATGCTATTTTAGAAGAACTCTACCAGGATCAGGCACAGGTAACAAGCTAACAGCTTATTCTTCAGAAATCTTGYTTCTTATTCTACACAGATCCACAGTCATCTAGAAGAATTAGGCCGTTCTCTTGAAAAACGGACGAGATTAATATGGTTGTGTGCACACATACAATAACTGGGAGCTAGAATTACGGGCAGTAAACTCAAGATCACGCTTCTCGAAAAAAGGKGAAAGTGTAAGACAAGAAAAAAATCACTTCAGCTCGCATCAAAATCCCGATCCTCCTACTGAACTTCAGTCTCTAGGATGACAGCGCAAGCCCAGCCAGGTCTGGGGAACTTTTCACACAGATCAGGATGCAGTCCTAGGAACAGGTATGCAAAATAAATAAGTAAATAAATAATCGAGTCTGTGCCCTGTCCAGTGTTAGAAAATAATCTACCCCATTCCCAATYAACATATGTCAGACATATAGAGACTAATCAAATAGACATATATAAATGACTCTTTATTTGTGAAGTACACTTGAAAAATAAAGAAGAAAGTTCTTCTATGCCTTGGAATAYAATCATGATAAACTGTGGAATCACAAAGACTCCATTTTAAAAAGATGTTCCCTCTCCCCCCATTTTTAACAAACTCTTTCATTGTGGAATGGTCCACAATAATTCTAAAAAATATTCATTTTGAGCCAACATTAGAAATAATTCAATATTGGTTCAGTGCAGGCACTACTACATTACACTTCAACAAAGGCACATACTAAAATCCCCATTTTAGTGCTTGTATTCTGTATTTAAATTTCTCCAAATTTCATGTTTTCAGGAAGAGACCAGAGATTAAAACATAGGCAAGGGAAAAAGTCAAGCTCAGTACAGCTGTCCAGAATGGGATTTGAGGAGCTAAAGTGACAGCAAAGTAAGTGCAATGTAATAGAATAATTTGCAAATGCAAAGATTCCTTGTTTACCTTGGTAATCAGCATGTGCAATAATTTCTGTAAGCCTGTGGCTCACAAAAACTCCTATTAAAATGGAAGGAGGCTATGCAAAGTAACTCAGAGGGGGAAAAAAATGGCTCAATCAAAAAAAAATCTATCCATAAAACTAGGACTGAATTATTCAAGTAAAACCTAAAACCAAAAAAGTTTGGAAATGATAACACCGTCTTATTGGCTGAATCAGCAAATTGTTGAATTTTAAAAATATGTGAAATAATTACTGTTCATAGGCTTCAAGATAAGGTGATGCTCTGACTTTTTTTTTGTTCCCTCAGAACTGAGGGTTTTGTTTCGAAGCTGTCCAAAACAATAGAATATTGTTAAACTGTAAAAATTAAATCAGAGGATCTTCCCACATCAGCCAAAACTTTAGTAACCTGCTGTATTGGCATGTYTACAACAGAAACCTCTATGCATACATGAAATCATTTACTGTAGTCCTCAAGAGTTGCACTTATTTTGTTCACTCATTATTACAGTTTTAATTAAAAGGTACTTCAGCCTATGTTTCAAAAGCTGTATTTGAACATTACCTTACTCGTTTCAAAAGATGTTTGCCGGCCATTTGTACAGTTCAGCACGGCTTTGTAGTATGTTTGATAACAGACTTAATTTATGCAGGTTTCCAGTGAGAAAAGCAAACACGTTTACATGCCATCAGCACTCTACTGCTACACAGAACAGCTTATGTGTTAYCTTCTTCCTTTCCTTTTTCACCTTATCATTGAAAAAAGGCTTAAAGTCTAACTATAAGCAAATARCTCCATTAAGAGTTTTCGTTAATTTGTCAGTACTACTTAYACTCAAAGAAAATTATGAACCTGATGGGAAATTAMGTTATGGCTAATCGCATACAGTAGAGAAATACCATTTAAGTGTTGTAAATATTTGCGCTGTTTGAATAAAGGCAACAGAAACATCAACATTTAGTAAACCCTGATTCCCAGCCTCAGTAACAAAATATGGCCTCTCATCAGATACTTACATGTTGGATCTCTAGATTGAGAACACCCTACAACCATTCAGTAAACATTTTACTTAATACACAAGAACTTTTGATACTCATTTCAGCTGGTATTCAAGGACATACGTCGTYCCTTCTATTATGGGGACTGTAAATCACCATCAAGATAAGCATTTTCTTGCTCTTTCTCAAATGTCTCAAAGGATACTAAAACAGCCAAACAAATGTGAAGTGAAGGAAAATCCTCTGAATAAGAGTACGAAAAATAAATACAAGCCTTTTTCCTTAATAAAATAAAACCCCTCAATACCATCAGATCTGCCATTTTTTTTGCCCTTTTTGTTTGTTAATAAAGCTTGTGGACAAMAAAATAGCAATAGCAACTTTGAAATTCAAGGCTACTACACTGTTGTTTCATCTCAGAAAATTACGGGTCTTCAGGTTTTAGAAGCTCAACAAATTTTCAACTTGCTCCTCTCTGGAGTCTATTTAGCATGCTTTGTCCAGATTTCCACATTTCTCTCATGTGTGAAATCTGATTCAAGCTACTACTGACTTAGATTTATATATCAGAGAGAAAAATCAAATTCTACTATTACTAGTATTTTCAGTGATGAGAGATGGTACAGTAATTTCTAAAAAACAGGGTTTATGACTGCATTAAAAACTCTAGCAAACTCTGTAGTGATGGTGCAAGATGCCAGTTCTTCTGATTAAAAAAAAAAACACTTAAAGTGATTACAAAACAGTCACTGAAAGGTTACACAATATATTAATCAGTTTTCCCATGGATAAAGTGCATTATACCTAGCCTGAGAGTATCACGTGGATAAAGGGATGCTAAAGCACTTCACCAAGAGATATTAAAAGAAAACCAGAGTCATCCTAAATCCCATATTCAGTCTGTCTCGGTGATTCTTGAAGACACTTCAGGGAAGTCCATCCCTCTCGCTGGTCCAGTTGAGGTACTCCATTCCAATTTAGTATATCGGCAGTATGGTCTGGTGAAGAAATCATTTGCCTGGTGCTATCTGAAAACTCCAACATTGATTGAAAGAGCCACTTCTGGTTTACGGTGCTTAACATTCACCTTTTCCTCAGAAAGAATGTAGTTCTGTAAACGTTCAGCTTGTCGGCTATTAAAAGAAAGAAAGATAGAAAGAAGGATGCCTAATTTGGGGTTTAGCCTAAGCACCAACAGTGGCATACGCCAGTTGGATTAGAACTTGATTTCCATTTAGGTGTACGAACAACTTTGCAAGCTCTCTCTCACATCCTATATAAGGTCTGTGCAGACAAAGAATTCATTTTTCATCTCCAGAGACAGAGCTAAACTGAGTGTGTTGCAAGGAAAAAGCTGAGGTTCAGTGTAGGAACATGGCACTTAAAACAGGAAATTTTTAATTGCTTTTAACTAACTTGAGCGCTTCTTTCAGTGCTGTGTTTTAGTGCTAATGCGATTGTGTGCTCTAAGAACATCCCACTATCACTATGCTAAAGAGATATCCAAGTAAAAAGTTAGTGTGAAAAGCAGCAAAAGACACCTGAATATTTCAACAGAAAAGTAAATACTCAATACCTTTTCTTTTTTTCTAAAACAAGCTGCCTTTGCTTCTCTTTTCCAACATCATCTCTYACTGTGCTGAAGTCCTTTGTGTCATCAAGGAGAAGGTTCTGTTGTCAAAAGGGATTGAGTGTATTAATATATTATTTTCATCTGCCAAAAAAGTGTGCCTCATATGTAGCTCAGTTTAAACAATTCATTGTCAGAGCATTTTTTCTAATTAGTTTTAAAACAATTAAATTCAGGTAACTACACGCAAAATAAAAAAGTAAAAAAAAAAGAAAAAAAAAAACCTTGCAGCTCTTTAGTTTCTGTAATTAGCAAYGAACTGTATTTAACAACGAACTGGCATCAGAGATATTGCTCAATAGCTTAATTCATCAGACTAGGACACTGGACTTCCCCTGTATTGCTTTAAAACCCAGAGAGTATGTTCTTTCAGAAGTCTCATAAATCAGCCTGACTGACAATTCAGAGCTCAAYATGTTGCTGGGTAATCTTATTTATTTATTTATTTATTTTCATTTATTTAAACAGATCTGTAATATTTCTATGGAAAATGCTATGATTTAAATTTAGAATATTTTAAAKGAAAAATGTCCTTGGATTTCATTTTAATTTGGAAAAAATAGTTCATAGAACAAGGGCAAGAAAAATCCACAGTTTCCTCCAGATAGCATTTGAGCATAGACCAACAACTGATTTTGCACTGGCTAAGGGAGAGTTGCACARGAGCCTCTAAGTATCGCCCTCTAGTGTCTGCAGCAGGATGTAAGGGTGAAAGCATGACATTTCCATCAGGCTAGTTAAGAACAGGAGAAAAGGGACAAAAAGCATCAGCAGCAACAAATTTCCCCTGTCCATAGAATGTGTTGTCCAGATCCACATATCAGCACTTTCATACAGGTGTAACAAGATGCAGAAAAACAAGGAAGAAATGAAGACACTGCTAGTGGTGTGTGCGTGTGTCGGGGGTGCTTCAACCTAAACCAAAGTAAAACACATTTACCTTCACTCCAATGATGTCTCCATCTTTCAGGTGATAAGGTGCTGACTGTAAACTCTCCTGTTTTTTCTTCCGTTTCCTCTTTGAAATCTGTTGAGTCTGATAAAAATCAAAACAGAAGACATATATAGCAGATTTCAAAAAGTTACTTAAATGGATATTTGCTGACAATTCTTTCTAAATCTRTAGGTCCCCAGTAGCTATTCTTCCATATTAAAGGCTTATTGTAAAGARAATTAAATAGCTACTTTTGTCAGCAGCTGCAGCTTATTTAAGGAAAACAAAAAACACTTACCTGTCTCTTTCCCTTCCAGCTTGCTATGTTAACCATAGTAAATGACACTTCATGACTTGTTAACAGTGACCCTTGACCACAGAAACTATAGTGAAGAGAAATGCTTTCATTTTGTGCTACCTCTGCAAATCTCCAGTATTTCTGTTATCTAACTTCCATAGCTATAGAGAAATTCAATGAAACTACACATTTGCAAAGCAAATGATTCCACGTTCATGACCTGCAACTAACTTTTCAATTATTAGACTCAGAAGAGACAGGATGCAGGAGTGGTGTGTTCTCTGCTAACCATAACTGCTCTCTTCCCCAGAAGATTTCCACCTGGTTAACTTGGCAGAACTGCAAGATCTGCTAATTGAAGAAGTGATGAAACACCTATTGTTTTTATTACGATTTCAAAAAGACCTAAGCAGATCCCTGAGGAAGTAAACCACCTCCACCCACTTTCCAAATTCACTCCACAGTTTGCAGGAAAATAAGGCTCTGCACTCATATATACTCAAAGACTGCAGCACAAACCAACACACACTTTTCTMAAAACAGCTGTTGGACTCTGTCATTCCAGATCTTACCCAGCTAGATATCGGCAGCCACTCAAATTTTTCAGGAAAGTATTTGGCTATTTCAATTTTATCTACAGGGAGACAATAATGAGAAGCAACTCTTTGCCTCAGTGCCCAGGTAGTGCATTCCTTGGAGATATCCCAGACCAAATCTGTGGAGCAGTAGTAGTCCCTCTGCCCTGGTATGCCCATCTGTACTCGAAGCARCAGTTCATGAGGGCTGCCATGAGGAAGAGACAGACAGACAGTTTTTGCGAATCATCCTTTCAGAATCCCAAATCACTACTCCTCCCCACCCTACCCTTCAATTTTAAAGCAAGGTTCTACCAGCAAAAAATGAAAGCTCCAAAGTATTCTTGCACAAACTACTGATATCTGTAATCCTAACAGGAACTATTTAAGTTAAAAGCTGCTAGCTTAAGTCTCAAACATGCAYCAATAAGTATCAAGTATCTTGAGGATTTACCCCAAATTCTCTTCTTTTTGCAGAGGTTCTATGCAGATTTCCACTCTGGCTCCCAGCTTATATTCACTGATAACAAAACAAAGATTATACACATATATTTTCAGTCATATATTCTAAATTCAGTTATCTGCAAAACCAAAGTAAGAAAAAATTGGAACCAAAATTGAAACTCAGGAAGGTATATAAATTGCATTCAAAGCATTTAAAATAAAGCTTAGCAGAATAAGCATGACATGATTTGTTTATGCTCCCACCTCTCCCTTTCACAGCACTTGAGTTACAACAGGTGCTTAACTTATAAAAATTGAAACAAGCAGAAAAGAGCCTTCTGTTGACATTTGACTGAACTGATTTTTCTCCCTCCACCAATCCATTTCACAATCCAGTAAACCATCAGTCTGTTGCTAAGTTACTTTAGTGTTCAATAAGAAACCTACTTGAGTTGCTGTTTGTTGTTTCGTAAAAGCTTGCCTAGGCGCTTACTTTCCACTGTCCAGGCTCTGAGAAATGCAGGTAGTGGAACAATCTGCTCCTGGCAACACGGCAAAGTCATGGCCTGAAAAACCAAACATCTCTTCAATAATTTCAGCAGCCAGTCTTCTTGGAGAGATGAAAAAAATTCCTTGACTGCTTCTCAGTGCAATATTAAAACAATTTAGAAATATGGCAGGATATTTAGACTTATCCCGCACCAATGGTTGCTTGCAACTTACAGATGGAGGCTATGATGGAAAGATTCTTTTCTCAACCTCAAAGCAAGTTGGACTTCACTCCCTCCCAGCACTTCTCAATTAACGCAGGTCTCTTACAAAGTCGTGATTTTTTTTTTCAACCAGAATTTTTATAACTGGAAGAATGAGACTAACAAAATCATTACCATAATCTCTAGTCAAGTGCTGAGCAAGCTCCTTCCCGCCTTTAACCAAACAATATTATTTCCACACTAAGATACATTTCCATGTTCATAAGATGCAAATGTCACAGTATTTCACAGCAGCAGTTTGGCCGAGACTGAGAAACAGACATCCACCCAAAACAGCAAGTGTTGGTATGGATCAGAATCGGAAGAGATAATAATGCAGTTTAATTAGAACAATCAACTAGCTAAACAGTGGAAGAGCTTTACAAAAGAGTTGTTTGGTAGTTGGCTGTTTTTGTGTTGTTTTGTTTTTTTGTAAGCTTAATAAATCATATTTTTCTTACTAAAAAGCATTAAAAGGTACCTTAGTTTCTGGCCACGGAAACTAAGCCACACTTTCGCAAATGACAGATACGACCATCTCTGCATCTAAAGCAATTCTTCATTCATTATGTTCAACATATGAAAACACACAAAAAAAACTAATATAGGAACGATGTGGAAATAGCAAGTGGCTCTTYAGGAAGTGCTTGTATGGGTGCATTCCTCTCATTAATCATTTTTACATTGTGAAATAAAAATACGGCTGTAACCCTAAGTTTCAGATGAAGTGCAACAAGGCTTTTGCAGCTGGGAACACGTGACAGGTAGAATGGCAACTGCAGGGAACATACTAAGGAAATAATCTGAGCTACATGCTCAAATTGCCTCTTGATACTTACCACTGAACATGGCATATAAGCAAATGCCATATCAGAACATACTGGAGACAAGGGAAAAGGAAATAAAAAATATGTATTAATATAGCTCAATTAATCAGTGTTGCTGTACATTTAGAACACAGCAGAACATCTAACCTGAATCTTCAGATCTTCCAAAGAAGCTTCTCCTGCTATTTCTATACTGCCAGCGTAACAAAGATCCATGTCTGTTTGGATATATTCTGGTGGGAGACAAAGACACAAGAAAGAGAGAGAGACAGAGAGAGATGGAGAGAAGAGTCAATATCATTGTATTATTGTCCTAAGAGAAAATAGTCACTTTAAGCAGAGATTTCATTTAGTTTAGAAGGCATCTGATGTAGATTTCTTTGAKCATAGTTAAAGAAACATATACAGTCAATAAAATACCTTCCGTTAGCTTACAAAGAGTTCAAACTGATTCTATATGGCAAATTTTAAAAATATAACCGGTCATAGGAACCCATAAAAATTGATAATTATTTTTTATGATTCTGAAATGTAGAGTGTGTCACAAGAAAAATGAAAGTGCTCTCACCTACACTATTGAAGTCAACAGGGAAGAAAATGGAACTCTTGAGAGAAAAAGAGAAAAATGCAAAAACAAAAATCCTTCTAAAAGGATGGGGGTTATGCAGTGCAACACAGCTCCACAGCAAAGGAAAAATTTTATTTTCTTATATAAAAGAGCATTGGTTTGCTCCCCTTTCTCCAACTTGCAGTTGTCCTCACTTCATTTTCCTTCCTCCTTCTCAATCCTTACTTTTTCCTACTCTCATTTGTTTTTGATTTGGATTTGACTTTTAGAATAACAAACACAAATTAAAATACCTGCACGTAGTGTCCTGGAGAGTCACACCACATTTATTCATCTCTCATTTTATAGCTTCTCATAAAGCAATTTAGCATGAGGTGAGTTAAAAGCAGTACTAGGAGTTTGGTATTTGAAGCCAAACATTCATAAGCTTTTTGAGAAGATGTCCTACAATACTGCCACTCAAAGTATGCAGTAGCTATTTTATTTGTTGAAAGATAATTGCTTCTGCTTCAAAATTCAGTGAAGATCTTTACTCTTGACCAAATAAGGAGCATAGGAGCTCTTGACCAAACTAAGGAGCATAAAAACAGTCCCTTCCATCATTCCTGCCCTAGTAATATAGTTACAACCATTTCTTATGTGGTTTCTTTCACAATAAGCTTGTTAAGACTTGTATAGCTAGGTTTCAGGAGTATTTTAAGGCTTGGGGTAAAAAAAAATAAAATAAAATAAAAAAGGACTTTTTTTTTTTTTGACTCAAAGCCTGAGGGCTTTGTGTGCTATCACAGGCAACTAGACCCTATGATTACTTTCAAAAACTGATTGAGCTCACCTCCTACTGGAGACACCTGCAAAGCCTCCATCTTGCAGGTCACGCCGTTCACTTGGTCTCGTGCATTCTCTCGATGTTCCGTATGATTTAAAGGGCTGTACCACCAGATGGGTATTTTCAGGAAACCCTGAAAAGCGAACAAAAAGTGTCTAGTAGCCTGTGTGTTCCAAAATAGGTAASAAACAACGTTCAGCTTCCATCTCAGGAAAAATGGACAAGATTTGTTCAAGTCTCAGCTTTTGTGAAGGCATCCGTGTTCATCTAGGATTCTACATCACCTACACTGACTTCCTACTTTTTTATGAAGTGAAAAAAAATCGGGCCTTATGTAGCATAAAATCACCCATCCTGTTTTGCTATCATGGCATGTGACACGACAAGTGCAACTGAGTGACTATTTCCTGCAGATYTGGACACAGACATGAACTTGATGGAAGACCTTGTACTCATCTAAGTTCACTAATTACAAAGGTATTTTGCCACTTCAGCAGCTTTTCAGAGTTTTTCCTCATCTGCTCTGTGTGGCCAGAAAAGGACACTTAAGTTGATGTCTCTCTCCTCTTCTTAGAGACTGTATTTCTTTTTCTTTTCTTTTTTTTTTCTCCACATGCAGGTTTATCACCACTCATTTCACTGTTAGAGAAGCTCTTATCCCACAATTTTTTGAGAACAAAGCTATCAAAAATATCCAAGTTTGTCCAGTATGAAGCTTTATTCACCATACATTTGCTGAGAGCTGCACTGTCTGCCTGCTGCCAAGTGTTTTAGCCTTTTGTTTTGACTTATAATGCCCTACACCACTTGAGATTTGTTAGCACAGAGCCCTTCTAATTGCAGAGTCATTGCTGTCAAGACAGTCTCCAATATGGGCCATTCATTTTCAAATACAATACTCAGTACAACAAGACAAACAGGTAAGTTCCTCTATTTTTACTGTTTGGTGAGGATATAAAAGTGTAAGGACTGTGCCTTCAGGAGGACTCCTGTGCACTGATTATTGCTCATCTTGCTTGCCAGAAATAGTGATTTCCTTCAGATTAGTAACCTTAACAATATTCTAAGATGCATTTAGACTAGGAAGCTACACAACAGGCAAGACTTCTGCTACTGAGGTTGAAAGAATAATAGATACAGAGAGACTATTTATAATAGTCTCATAATTGAGAAACTATGAAACTACAAAAAGCTTGATTTTTTCAGTAGAAAAATTCTGAAATAAGAGGAAAAAAAGAACGTTATCATATTCAAGTCTCCAGAAAAGTCAATTGACTAAAGATCACAAACAACCCCCATTATTTTACCTTTGGTGGAAGTCTTCCTTCAGTTACAACCAAAGTATCCCCTCTGCAAACATTAAGCTCCTTCAGAGTGGCAGTCTAGAGAAAGAGAAAGCACAGTATATTTACGAGCCTGCAAGTCCTTGTGCTTTTTTTCCTAAAGCCTGAAGTTTTTTTTTTTTTTTTTTTTTTAATGTCATGCATAGTCCATGGTGTTTTGCTTTTCCACAGAAGAGCACAAATATCCACATAACATCCAGCACTTAGAAACAACTTTGCAAGAGCACATTAAGTATTCCATCTGCACCTCAAGAATCCTTCCGAAATATCCCACTGAACCATCTATTTTCTTTGCACCTCTGTGTTTTACAAGTTAATACCCTGTGCTTATCATTGGTAGATCTGAACATCTTTAATTCATGCTAAGTTTAGACTTCAGGAAAAGTGGCATATGTGGATGTGGCTTAATAATCCCTGAAAAGAAGAGTCAAGTGCTTAAGATTTACCTTTTAAACCACAGCCAACACTGTCTTCACGAGACCATGAGAAAACAGAACAGTGTGCCTAGCAATGCATCACCCACAAAAAACTCCATAGATTTGCTTTAATGCAGTTTTCTTCAGGAAAAATCTCTAAAGAAAAATGGAACAAACTACGTATTGTGTGACTCAAATCAAAAAGAAGGTCCTCTTACTTCCTGACTTAATGCTTCCCCTGCTTCATAGCACCAGTCAAACCTTCTCAAATGCCAGTTGCCACCTACAAAAATAAATAAGTAAATAAACACACAAAACTAAATAGAGGGAAAATTATTAGCCAACACTGTTGTTACAAAAGAAAAAAAAAAAAAAAACTCTTAGTAAGTGTTCCTCCTTAATCCTTGGTGAGTGTAAGAGCCTTCCCATTCTTGCAACTCTGACAAACTTAGATTCTGAAAAGAAACAGATTTTTGAAGAATGAAAAAGTAGCTTCAGCTTCCTTCCCCGGGCCCTAGAAAAAACACTTTTGCCTCCTGAAAATGACTTTCTCTTATTTTTATAAATGTCTGTCTGTTTCTATGACCACTTCCTCAGCTACCTAATTTCCCTGGTTCGGGAAGAAACCAAACGAAATGAAATGGCAACATGTAGCTAAAAAAACTGCAGAAGAAAAAATTAACAAGTTAGGAGGGAAAAAGTTTCAGCTGCAGAAATGCTGAGAGTGAATTTGACAATGAACTTCTGTTGTCACTATACCATTTAAACTGATGAAAAGCACCTTAAAATGTACTGTAATAATAATAATATAATACTAATAAGGATAATGTAAAAATTAAAAAATATATTGTAAGGAAGAAACTCATCTCTCTCCCATTCTGTCTGCTTTGTACATTTCCAGTAAACTTCACATTAGAGGAAGAAAAGATATAGTCAGAAACTAAAATACTTTAGAATTAGCACCTACATGAAGCATTATGTACAAGAGGAACAAATTTAATCATATTTTTATTTGATCAAAAGTGAGAGATCAAAATGCACTTAAAAATTCTCTCTAGGGTCCAAAATTGGACGTTCATAACTAAAAGCCCAAATGGAATCTCAGCAGTGATTTCTGATGGGAAAACAGTACCTGGCAGCCTTTTCAAACTACAGCTTCAAAATCCACTGAACTCTGACAGCTCTTCTAAAGAGAGCAGTCAGAACATGAATCTCTATGGAAGGCCAAATTTAAAATTTTCAAAAGAATGGTAATATAAAGCAAGAAATAAAAACAGAAACATTGTTTCTTGGCAGTGAACTTATACCACAAGGAAATTAAAAAGTTAAGTTTCTATTTTCAAGACATTACTGACTATTCCGCCCATATGCATATGTATACAAGTGCACAGTATTTAATTTTCACTTGGGCTACTCAGTGTGTATTTTCATAGTAATATTTTTCAGGTGAACTTTTATGTTTCCAAAAGCGTGGCCAAGTTTGCAGTTTTTATCCCCCAGTAAGAGAGAACTCGATATTTAATAAAGGTTAGGTTAGACCTAAAGATCGAAAACACAATGACACACCAGGCTTTTCTCTCTTCCTCCTCATCAGCATCATGTTGAGCCAAGAAATACACATGTGATGTCAGTGCTATTTATATCTCTCCCTTAACCCTCATTTTACAGTTTAAAACTAGAACTGCTACCACTCAGACTCCGAGATAACAGCGAAACTGGGACCTCACATTGATTAACTGGCTTTCACAAAGCAGCCTAAAAACACTTTGATTTTTTACAATTAACTTCACGCAATGTTTCCCGCTGCAATACACAAATGCCCAAACAGCCAAACACCTTCATCTGCAAAGGCACTCAAGCAAACAGTCTAGAAATTGTGGATTTTGTCATTTTAAGATTAAATATAAAGCCTGAAACTGATGTTTCAAAAGCTACTGCACAGCCAGCCTTTATCAAAGCAAAACTCCAAGTTTAAATTCCTTTCTTCTGTCCTTCTCAGATTACAATGACACATAAACCATTGTAATAAAGTAAGGACATTTTTATATTTTGGGTTAGCAAGAGAGCTCTTTAGAAACTGGAAATCCCTTAAAGATAACTCTTAAATAGTAAGATAATTCAACTAACCTGATAATCCAGATTTTTCCAGCATTAAATTTAGACACTAGAAAAAGAGAAATATATGGTGAGGCTTAACTCAATGCATAGGTTGAGAAAGAAAGTTTTCAGTAAATCTGCATTAGGTTTTATAGTGGATATAAACTGAGCAGCTGAGTGGTAAATACCTAGGAACAAAATAATTATGTATACATGGTATACTTGAGTTACATACTACATTCTTGAAGTACAAAACAAGTTTTCAGGTAGGAAATTTACTACAACAGGAGAGTCAGCTTCCACAAACTGTTTAAAAGCTGTCAATGTTGTTTTTCTGAAGCAAATTCTATTGAAAAAATTTGAAAAATGCTAGTGACCTACTAAGAAAAAAAAAAAAAAAAAAACAAGCTGGTGACTTCAAGCATGTTAGAATAGCTTTTTGAATATACATCCCTAAAGACTCCTCACTATTTTAAAATACTGCTATCTTAACTTTGCCATGGCTGTTGCTGAAAGCTGCATAGTCTTCTTTAAGCAATGCTGTCAGACCAACCTCAACTTGCAGATCTGTAGATTTATAGAGAGTAACTGAACAACAACTGAAAAGCATATTCACTCCCATATAACAAAATTCAACTGTGATGGGCTCTGCTGTCATTGCACATCATTTCAAGGATTGTTATTTTTAAAAGCAGTAGCTAACCAACCATACATGGATCACAGAATCAGTAAGGTTGGAAGGGACCTCTGGAGATCATCTAGTCCAACCCCCCTCCTCAAGCAGGGTCACCTAGAGCATATTAGACAGGGTTGCAGCCAGGCAGGCMTTGAAGATCTCCAGAGAAGGAGACACCACAACCTCTCTGGGCAACCTGTTCCAGTGCTCCGTCACTCTCATGGTGGAGAAATTCCTCCTCACGTTCAGGCCAAACTTGCTGTGCTTCAATTTCTGCCCATTGCCTCCAGTCCTGTCACATGGGACAACTGAAAAGAGTTTGGCCCCATCCCCTTGACACCCTCCCTTCAGGTACCTATACACATTGATAAGATCCCCCCTCAGTCTTCTCTTCCCCAGGCTAAAGAGGCCCAGCTCTCGCAGCCTTTCCTCATAGGGCAGATGCTCCAGACCTCTGATCAYCTTTGTAGCCCTGCRCTGGACTCTCTCCAGTAGCTCCATGTCTCTCTTGAGATAAGCATAGAACATCATGTTTCCTTGGAACAGTCAGACTATGTTCATCAAGAACAAGTAAGGATATCTACTTGCTACTTGTTGAAAAACCGAGGAGTTCCTCCCTGATGGCTTTTAGAGCGGAAATATTTCCTTTGTTTCAGTGTTACCTGGTGATCTGAGCAACACATGGTTCGAGGAAAAAGTTCTCTAGTAGTAGAACTGGCCCAAGCATCACAAAATGTTTTAAGAGCATCTAGACTTACCTCTCTGACAGAGGCAGTCTCTTCCACAACTATCTCCATCTCAGGGCTTGTCTGTTGGTCACTCCCAACAATAAAATACAGGAAGAGCTAAAAATGCAAGTATAAGTTATCAGAACATATATTTAAGGATAGAAATGCTGTGAAATAATATTCCCTGGGTGCATGCATATACCAGCTACTGCATGCCTGCCATCAGTAAAACACCACTAAAATTGCTTTTAGCTAGATCAAATGATCTAGGCAGTAGGGACAGAGGAGCTCATGTATTTGAATTATTGCCATCAGTTGAGCATCATTAACCAAGCATAATGCCCTCGGCCTGCACAAATGAGAACCAAAACCTGCTAGCTTAAGCCATATTTTGTCCTACATCATCTTAGCAGCAGAGAAAACAAGAAAACACTATGATCTTCAGAAATCTACAAGTCAGCACCCCCCCCCCCAGATTTACAACTTGTAGATATCAAACATAATACCTTCCTTTTCTTACTTTAGGATCTTTACTAAAGTATATGCACATCAGAGCACAGAAGATGGACAGCTGCAAACAGACAAATTACTGGAACTTAATGATTTACCATTAGCCAAGTGAGCTATATCAGCTAGTCACAGATATATTCCTGACCTTTTRCAATGGAAATAAACAGTGTGAGCCTTAATGTTTTTACATATAATTCTCAATGCAAGTGAACAATATTCTTTTTCCCCCCTCATTCCAGTTTATTACTGCAATCATTACAAAAGGAAATAAAGGACTACATGAAATATTAGGAAATGTGAGCAGAGCTTAAAAGCAGCAATAGGGTCTTTTCAGTCACAGCACTATTTTACCTGAGTGGAAGTTGGAGATTTTCCACGGCACAGTCCTAACAAGCTTCCCMTTTTCAATTCTGCTTCCTTGACAGTATAATCCTCTGGCACTTAAGGGAGATGAAAACAAGAAAAACACCATTAAAAAGCTGCTTCCTGAAAATACCCTTTCTATTAGACTGCTTTTTAGGGTATAAAAGCATTCAATAGCATTCAGAGAACTGCATTTTCACAGTGTATTCATTAAATCAGCAAGCCTTAAACAGAGCAAAGCAACATTTGTTTAAAATTCCACTCCCCATCTCTTGCCTATGGAGTCACAAAATAATTTAGGTTGGATGAGACACCTGTAGGTTGCATGTTCAAACCCCTTTTCAAAGCAGGACCAGCTCAAGTCAGCTGAGGTCATTCCAAGTTCTTCCCAGTCAAGCTCTAAACACCTTCAAGGAAGGAATTCCTATGTGGGCCCCTCCATGGTYCCACGATCTAGTGTTTGACCACGTTTTCTGTGAATTCCCCTCATACGTACTTGGAATTTCTCTTGCTGCAACTTCTATCTTTTGCCTCTGCTCCTTTCAGTACGCACCTCTGAGAAGAACCTGGTTCTCTTCTCTACAGCTCCCCATTAGGAAGCTGAAGATGGTAATTAGATATCCCCGAGCCTTCTCTCCTCTCATTGAAAAAACTCAGCTTCCTTCCTACATTGCATGCTCCAGATCTCAAACCATCTAGATGCTCTCCTTTGGACTGGCTCTAGTTTAGAAGAGTTTTTTTCCYCCCCTTATAATGGGGAATCCCAGARCAGACACTGTACCCTAGGTGTATCCTGACAAGTGCTGAATAGAAGGGAATTAATATCTATCTTTGGCCTCCTGACTGTGTTCTTAACTAACGCAGCGTATTAGCAAACTAGTAAAAACAGAGAAAATGTTTTCCAATAAGCACAAAGTTGATACGCTTAATTTCTCACCACAGGCACAGCAGTGCCAAAAGCAAAATTGGGGATTCTTTTCTGCTGAAAAGTAGCCAGCAGGAGCACTGTTATATAGCAATGGATGGTATCACACGTTCATCTAAACTGAAGACCAGGCTATGGCACTAGCATGCTCCTTCACTCTCACGAAAGCAGAAATCTGCACTTTTGAAGTGAAAATTAGCACATAACTGTGTTTCCTGCATCAGAGACAAGCTTCCTCCTCACAGTAAACGGGAATGTARTAGTTCAGAGCTTTAGTGTTTCATCTGTCACCACGTTATTCAAGTCTACTATTGATTATTTACTCAAGCAGTATTACAGTCCAACCTTGTGCATCAATACGCCTTAACAAATACCTTTAGCCCTTTTCGTTTTAAGAAATAAAAGTTAGAAAGACAGGAAACAAGGACTCCGTTTCCTGGAGCATCTGGAAAGCTACTCTGCTAATGATACAAATATGATTCAATTTAGAAGTGGTCTATTTTGAAAAGTCTATAAAAAAAGTGTGGTGAATAGAACTTTCTACTAATTCCCAGTCTTAACGCACRTGGTGGATGGTCAACAAATACATTCAAGTGTGGTATTCACTATTGGTCATTGAAGATGCAAGTTAAAAAAAAGTGAGCTGAATGCTAAGTTTAATTACTAGCTTTTCATTGATATTGTTACTAAACAGTAGCAGAACTGGAAAAAACACAACTACTTCAGTTAGAAATTAGAGTACATATGTGTACAGCTCCCATGAAAGGATGAAGAGAAGGTCAAAGTCTCCAAATTTAACTTCTCAGGGAGTGATACAAAAAAAATAAAATCTTACCTGGAGAGAGAAGTTTCCCATTTCCACTAATAGGTCTGAGACAGCTGTCATTTGCTGTAACAAGAGGGATGGARAACAGAGTTAGATGTGTTAACTATATCAAATGACAGGAAATTTGGCTTAGAAGTTTAGACAGGTAACATATTTAAAATTTATGACAACAACAAGTTGTCAAGTGTGGGAAGAGTTTTCTAGAGACCTCATGAACGGTCTTAGTTATTTTTAATCCTTTCCCTGAAAGGATACTCTCTCTTTGAAGTCAGCTGTTAGCAACAATCAGTAAAACACTATAAAACTGGCCAAATGTCCCATATGTAAAGGGAGCAGTAAAAGCCTTAAAGAAAATGGGGGTGCCTTAAAGAGAGTAAGGCAAGAAGTTTGCTTCTGTTTTCAGTGTAGTATTTTAGTAAGATGAGAATTATTCCAGCAACTAAAACAGATTCTGAAAAACTAGTAAATGAACGAAAAAAATTCATAAAAATATACTTCTTAAGACTATCATAAACTTTTCCAGCTAAGAAAAAACATTTTATTCAGAATTGAATGAATTTTCAGTAAGTCACTGCCACTCTTCCTCATTCAAGAACTTCACAGCACTGAATTCTGCTGTTTTGAATACTCTCTCACATCAACCAGGAAGTTAGCCAGCAAATTTTAACATTATCACATCTAAAAATAAAGCAGTTGAACACTTACCTAGCTCCTCTTCTAGCTGAAGTTCCTGTATTGCTTTCATTTTGATATCTGACATCACCTAAAAGCAAGCAGTATTAAAGTCTCTAATGCAAAATGCCAAGAACACATCTGGTAGGCTTTTGACACTGTCTCCTGTAACATCCTCCTACACAAGCTCAGGAAATGTGGGTTAGATGAGTGGACCGTGAGGTGGACTGAGAACTGGCTGAAAGGCAGAGCTCAGAGGGATGTCATCAGTCCTGCGGAGTCTAGTTGGAGGCCTGTGGCTAGTGGAGTTCCCCAGGGCTCAGTACTGGGTCCCAKCCTGTTCAACTTCATCAATGATCTGTTTGAGGGGACAGAGTGCCACCTCAGCAAATTTGCTAATGACACCGAGCTGGGAGGAGTGGCTGATAAACCTGAGGGCTGTGCTGCCATTCAGAGACACCTGGRATAGGCTGAAGAGTTGGGCAGAGAGGAACCTCCTGAGGTTCAACAAGGGCAAGTGGAGGGTCCTGCACCTAGGGAAAAATAACCCTAGGCAGCAGTACAAGCTGGGGGYTGACCYTGTGGAGAGCAGCTCTGCAGAGAAAGACCTGGGAGTGCTGGTGGATGACAAATAGACTACGAGCCAGCAATGTGCCCTTGGGGCCAAGAAGGCCAATGCTATCCCAGGCTGCATTAGGAAGAGTGTTGCCAGCATGTGGAGGGAGGTGATCCTGCCCCTCTACTCAGCCCTGCTGAGGCCACACCTYGAGTACTGCGTCCAGTTCTGGGCTGCCCAGTACAAGAGAGACATGGAGCTACTGGAGAGAGTCCRGCGCAGGGCTACAAAGATGATCAGAGGWCTGGAGCATCTGCCCTATGAGGAAAGGCTGCGAGAGCTGGGCCTCTTCAGCCTGGGGAAGAGAAAACTGAGGGGGGATCTTATCAATGTGTATAAGTAGCTGAAGGGAGGGTGTCAAGGGGACAAGGAAAAACTCYTTTCAGTTGTCCAGTGTGCCCATGTGACAGGACAAGAGGCAATGGGCAGAAATTGAAGCACAGCAAGTTCCGCCTGAACGTGAGGAGGAATTTCTCCACTGTGAGAGTGACRGAGCACTGGAACAGGTTGCCCAGAGAGGTTGTGGKGTCTCCTYCTCTGGAGATCTTCAAGGCCTGCCTGGCTGCAACCCYRTCTAACATGCTCTAGGTGACCCTGCTTGAGSAGGGRGGTTGGACTAGATGATCTCCAGAGGTCCCTTCCAACCTTACTGATTCTATGGTGTTCAAATACCAATCAACAAAGTTTCACTTGAAATGCTTACTGATTACATTCTTATTCCTGTTAAGACTATACAGATCTAAGCATTTCTTTAAAAAAAATACACAAACATAATTGTATGAATATCGTATTAAATATGATTATATTAAACAGTATTCTAAGAAAAAGAAAGCGATATTTAATTTGGGGATTTAGTAGAAGACTAGTGTTTCACAACTACCCAATTGATCATGTAACATAACGTAGAAATCAAAGCACTTAGTAATTTCATGTTATATGAACTACTATTTAAAAAGTCAGAAGAGGTGCCAGAGAAAATGATCCCTTAGGAAAATCTTATTCAGAAAATTAAGGAAGATGAGAATTAATTCTCAGGAAAAGGGAATTTTCAGTTTCTATACAAAGTAGGTAATCTGTTAAAACATCTATAACAGATTTAACTGGGAAAATTAAAATTACAATAAAAGCAAAACACAATAAACTAATATGGACAAAGATGAACTACTCRGATTCTGCTATATGCTATGACTTTGCAGAATATTTTAAACCACAGTATAGTATTTTTTCCTATCTTACATTAAAAGCAAGAAATAATACCTTTTTCTCATTTCAGGTGTTGTTTACTGACACACTCTCTCCCGAAGTACTTTTACAGGATGGCCCAGAGAGAAAAGTGTTTCAGAGTAAAACACACTGATGTATACTGAAATGTTTTAAGTTATTGGCATTACATTCTTTTTACTGAGCAGTCAAAGTATCCCCTGTTTTAATTTCATTCATAAAAAGCTTACAATTTATTCTGGTCACTGCCTGTAGAAATTGTAACTCTGAGTTGCACGCTATTTTCTCAAAGGAAAAATCATACCTTGAGGAYAAATCCAGTCATAAGCAAAATTGCTATTTTGCCCGTGTACAGACAAAATTATACTTTTATTAATTGGCCAACTGTACTGGCCAAAAGCGTTCAGAGAAACAGAAAGTGTGTGTTATAACTCTGAACAACCAATCAGATTTCTTACCGTTCTTACCGTTTCAACAGTGGCAGTAATTTTAACTTGTTCCTCTTCAGCATCCATTCTGCAGAAGTTTTTAACTTGGAGCCAGCTGATGTCATATGCAAAAGCAGTCAAATTGCCATTTGCTACATTCACCAAGCTATAAAGAKCAGTGCAAAAATGAGCATTAATAAAGACAAGAAAATTACATTACCAGGGCTAGACTGCTAAATACCAAAGCTGTCATATAAATCAATAATGTGTAGGTGGTTAATAGTCATGCATGTCACCGAGTGCTGCGAGAGCACACRCAGACAGAGGCTTAGACAGAATCCAGGCACTTCAAGGCTAGCAACTGAGGATGCCAGTAACAACTATGTTTTGGTAACTAGGTTTCAAGGGGATTKGAGCTTCTGAAGGCACTTCCGGAAAAGATTATTTTAAAAGCATACTGAATCATGACTAAAATTTAAGACTTTGTCTACCACTCATTATAAGCACAGGAACAGTCTTTGGTGAGGAACTCACTGCTTCATTTAACTTTCTTCCAGAACTGTTTCGACTAGGAAGTCTGCATTTTTATAACAGGCACATATCTCCATGTCTCTATGAACGGGAACCTAACTTCAATGCTGTACAYTGAGATGTGAAATGAGACTAAATGCTTGCTTATTATACATGGCAAYTTGAGATTCAACTGGGAGATTTGGCCGAGCTGCGTGGTGTTATGATACTACTCAATTCCCTCTTTTCGCCTAGTCTCCTGGAGAACCTCGCAACTCAGATATTCAAGTTACTCCAAAAACATGCAAGCACACTTGGTACACAGTTGTTCTCACTAGACTCTTCCCATTACAGTGTAAGTCAAAAGATATGACTTCATCTGCACTTTAACAGCAAACAAACATCTAATAGTTGATAAATATCYGATTTCAAAAACTTAAGGAATAAAATGTTTATAACATGACAATTAGTTAGAAGAATACATAACTAGCATAATTTTAATTGAACAGATTTTGCCATAATTGCTTTTTTGCTTAACTATACTCATAATCAAAATGGTTACCTCTGGTCATGGCTGTCTAAAATTAGTATAGAGCATCCATCTGTCAGACCGACACTTTTGACTGTCTGCTTCATATCTTCTTCAGGAAGAACTTCCCAGTTCTTGGCATCTTTACCAAGGCCTGAGCTGTTCTTTAAGATGATTCCTCCTGATGGTGCTAAGGCTCTGCGCAGAGTGTCTAGTTCTGTGCTGCACGGAATGATGTGCTGGGATTCTGTGAAGTGCTGACCTTTCCCTCCTTCATTAYACTTTGCTAAACAAAGAACGTTTACAATAACAGGTTCATGATCCAGGCCAGTCAACAGCTTTGTACCACCAACCTGTAACAAAGAATGTAACATTTATGCAATGCTGATCAGTAAAACACACCTTTTTACTAAGACAAAGCCGCATAAAAATATATGACAAGATTAAAATTACTGAGACAAAAAGACTGAGCCTTGTCTCTCTAAAATATATACCTGGGTCAAGAATATAGTTCCTTGCCTAAGGCAATTTGACCATGAAGGCAGCTRAAGTAGTCAAGACCGTACCAAAGGAAAATAAACAAGAAACAACTCTGTTACTGGATATATCTTTATTTTTGATAYATTATCAAAAAAAAGTATACTTTTATAACAAGAATCTTTCTAAAGTAATATTTCATTTAACCCATGCAGAGACAGGACAATCTTCTGCTGTTGTGATATAACCACAGACAGGCATCYGAAGGTTATGCAGAAACCTTGATATTAGAAGAAAGATGCAACAGTCTGTAAAGGGAGCGTGATATTTCCGGGAGACCATATATAGAAGAAGTCACCGACAGGTTTAGTTTTATGTGTGGAACAATTTGCCATAGAGCGTAAGTTTTTGTTATTGCATTGCTATCATTTGATCTCCTTCCAAGAGGCACCAGATGTTTTCAGAATATATCCCAATGTAACTGGCACAGTGTATCTACTGATCTGACCATATCACATTCCACATGGTATAATTCTATTTATAATTCTATCAAGAAGCACACTGCACAGCATACACAAGATACAGTGACAACATGCAAAAAGTACCCTAGAGAAGGCTGAAGTGGCCAATGTTAATATGTCAGCAGCACATCTCCAGAACAGATTAAATTTTCCAAAAAATGTGTCTGGTGATTGCATCTTTTCTCCTCAGAATTGACAAGGAGAGAGGGTATTTGGTTCTGTTACCTCTTTCCCATTCCACACAAAGATGTCTGCTCCATCAGCCAGCCCAATGGCATCCAGTGTCAGTTCATCTCCTAAAAAGAGTAAATAATTAAGTTCTCCCCTCTCCAAAATAGATAAGCAGGGTCAGCTGAGGAACTAAAATACACTGGCACAGTCCACTTTGACTCCAAGTATATCATTACAAATATTGTTGTGCCATCAGCATTTATAGGGGTTAAAGTCAGGGTTCACTCACATAGTAAGATCAAAAAAAAAAAAAAAAAAAAAAAAAAAAAAAAAAAAAAAAAAAAAAAAAAAAAGGAGAGAGAAAGAAAAAGACAAACATCAAACATCCCTTTAGCTGTCCCACTGCGTGAAGAGGCCCAGCACACAGGTCCACCTATTCAATTTCACTAGCAAACTGAGGCAAAGATACCACTTGAAGAATCTGTTTAGTCAGGATTATCCAGGTGACGTATAACAACATATTAATAGATTTAAGAAAAAAGTTGGCTTTAACAAATGAGTAACATACTGTACCTGCCAAGCCTATTTTTTGAAATATTGATGCCTACACTGAAATTTCCTTCACCTTCCTACTGTAAGTCAATTTCTTTCCCTCCTCTCACCCCCAAAAATCAGTGTCATTTAAAGAAATACACTAGGATCTAGAGGAATATTTACAGAAGTTATGACTGCATCTGTTTTCTGATGTCCTATTACAGAAAGCTGGGTTACATTCTGGCAGAATCTGTTTGCTGAAATAGACTATATTTAGACTTTTTTTTTTATATTTTATATATATATATATATATATATTTATATTATATATATATTTTTATATATATATAGTCTATTTATATAGACTATATATAAAACTTAAAACTGGCTGAAGAGAATTTTCAAGGCTGTCAGCACCTAGAAAATAATGCAAAACTTAAAAGTCAGAACTCATGGTTTTAAAATATTAATTTTCATGTTGAAATTAATGTGGTCTTTATGCAAGTGTTTTCCTTTACAAATTCCTACTTCTGTTCAGGCTTAAGCTACACTTTGCTTTAAGATCACTCTGGCCGCTTTCATCTATCTTCTTCTCTACTGATTAAGTAAATACTGTGACAGCAAAACTTCTATAAGCATATCAAGTTCAAAATACAAAGAAATAGACATTTATTGTCAGCAGATGTGCTTAGTTTCCTGTTCTCTTACTATCCTTGAGAACAAAGATTACATTTAAAAAGTTTAAAGTTTCCTAACACTAATAAGAGTGTCGTATATAATGGCAGTAGATTTGCAACTAAGCTTATTAAGGACTGAAGAGGGCTCAGTAACATCCTCAAAGACGTTTACAAGCAAACATCTTCTATGTCTGTAATGTATACAGCATATAAATAGCATAGTCTTACCATCAAGAGAGTGGTAAAGATGTAGTCCTGCTGGTAAAGACTTRGCAATACTGAGAATCATGTCTCCTTCCCAGGATTCCAACATCTAATTGGCATGAGTAGAGGGAAAAAATATATATATATACACACAATACCAGCAAGCAATAACTCATCCCACCCAAAATTACAACTTTGCTGAAAGCTGTTACAGCTT
This sequence comes from Rhea americana, assembly GCF_003343005.1. Classification (NCBI taxonomy): domain Eukaryota; kingdom Metazoa; phylum Chordata; class Aves; order Rheiformes; family Rheidae; genus Rhea; species Rhea americana. The sequence continues at coordinate 1,067,985 of NW_028186249.1, forward strand.
GGCTAAAACGTTAACATGTCACTGCTATTTACTTCAACAAGGCGAGCAACATAGGGAGCATTTAAGTATCTAGGACTCAGTTAGCTACTGGGTAGAGTAACATTTCCAGTGGACATTAGCCAAAGGCTGTAAGGTATAGGAAACACAATTAACACTTCCAAAAAAAAAAGTTAAAAAAAAGTTAGCTTTAGTTTAGATGTGTATGTAAAAGCATTTCACAAATTCTGCATCTCTACTCAAACCAAATGCTATCATGCCCTGTTTGTGACTTTCCTCTGGCTTACTAAAGAATAAAGGCAAAGATATCGCATTCAAAGGTTAAACTACAGGATTAGGTTTACTTAGGTTTAATTTTTAAACTACTATTTTTAAACTACATTTCCTGTAGAGGACAGCTAGCTTGTTAGAAGTACAAAGACAAACCTGTCATAACTCAAATGTTAATAATAAGTCCAGAGCTTTGCAGAGTGACAACCCTTGCCCAAGTACAGGCTGCCCAGATATAAAAGAATTTGCTTACATCAGCTTTAATGTCTACAAAATTAAAACTTCATCAGTCTTGTGACTTTTTTGGTCTTTCAAGAACCAACCTCAAGCCAAAGTTTCCCTTTCTGTAAATTCATGTAAGTTATCAGCCTCCTAAAATTTCATTTACTGTTCAAAATTTTTCATTGAGATAAAAACTGTGACATAAGTATGTTTACAAATGCTTCTGTGGCTCAAGTAAAAAAGCGTGGGAGGTTCACTAAATATAGTAAATACCTGGAATATTGATTGCCGAAGGTCTCCTAGAGTTTTTCTTCTGTCAATAGTCAGATCCACAACACTCTCTTTCCAAGTAAGTGAAGGGTGCAAAGCCCCATTGTGAAATTTGTAATATGAGCTCAAATGGAGGTGTAAATCAATGCCATTGTTTGCTGAGTCACATTCAGCCCTTTGAAAGAACAACACAATAATAAGTTGGTGTATTTAATAGTGACAAGCAATAGATGACACAAAGTGACAAAAAAGTGACAAAGCTTCTATTTCAGAGAAGTTTCTGTGCAGCCATCCTAGAACTGATATCCTGTGTTACTARTTTCATGGAAAAATTCACTGCCACATCCTTCCTTCCCTCAGTGGGTATGCAAAGAAGCACTCAAAGGTGTCAGTGATCTATAGATTGTATAGATTACAACACTAGCTAAGACATCCTCCACAAACACAGAGAACATATCGTTATAGTGCTTGCTTCTACAATACCTTTCCAAACAGGACAATAAACTTCATCTTTAGAAATATGGAGTTTGTGGGATTTTTCTTCAGGCTGTGTTCCAGATCAATACTCTGTAGAACGTGTACAGGTGTATACAAACACTCTCACACAGGAGAAACTACATGGAAAATGAGTAGTCATGCCTTCCTCCTTTATACTTCCATCCAGTCTTATCAGCAAGATGATGAATGTAGTAGCAAACATGCCATTAAAAATAAAGGAGTGAAATTTGCACAGCACACAGGTAGCACAGAAGACATCGGTATATTCCACATGTCTACATTCTGACACCTTAACTGTGATTCTCACAAATCATCAAGTCTGCATGGGTCTCACCATAAGGAAAATTTTCACACGATCTGAACACTGCTAGCTCTTTCCTCCATGTTTCAGGCAAACAAAACCATTTACCTGTTGTTTCACAGTAGGTCAAATTATTCCCTCTTCTCCCAGTGTCAGCTCCCTCTATAAGRATTAAGATAACATTCTCCTTCCAGAATTGCACTGATTTTCATACAAATSTGGTACAATACGAAGCTGTAAGGAGGTTTGCTCTGAGGTTCTGGAAAATGCTTAAGTAGGGTATTAGCTGTGAGGTAGGGGGCCAGCAAGACACTATCTGCACATACGGGTTGTATCCCTACAATTACGATGCTGAGTTATTTTAGTATCTGAACTCTGTATCTACTAAATTACTTCCTTCCATTTGAAATTGCTTTAGAGATCTGTAGATTAAGAATGTTGTTTAAGAGATCAGCACACTTTAATTAATATACCTCTTTTTTTGCAGTTCAGTATTAGCAGCATTCATTTCATTCAAAAGGTGTTCAGGAATTCGATACCTTGGATTCCCTYGAGCTAGAACAAGTAATACAGGTTAGTTTGGTCTCAGCAGCATAAAGCATGTTTTGGCCAAGAAGAGAAGTGATCAAGATGAGACATTTAGTATGGTAATCTTGAAAATTCTGACCAATAACAATATAGCTTTTTGCAACATGGAGGATAAATTRCAAGATGATACAAAATAAACAAGTTCTTTAACTTCCTCTCATGTTCCCACCAACTTTTCCTTAAGGGAAAAGGAGACATGAATGCTATCAGCAATGATTTTTATTTGTTCCACTAGTTTTTTGCTAGTATTTAAGAAGAGTATTGGAAAAAAAAAGTCTGTTTCACCTATAGTCAGTTAACTGTACACTCCCTTTGCAGAGGTAATCTCCAGCTAGCCTCTTTTTCACTGAGCACAAGACAGGCAACTGTATCATCAATATTTGGAAAGGACAGAAATGCCCAACTGCCTTCATCCTCCAAAACAAGCGTCAAAGCATATCAAAATAAATTTTTTTGTACCTTCTGGTGGTCTTTTTAATTGAGATTTTCGATAAAACAGCATGTAGGCACTCTCTTTACCCTGAAATTGTTTCTCAATTTCCTTCTCCTTAATTGGCTGGACTTTTGAATCATTCAGATCAAACCAATGGCCACCAGCAGAGCTGTTGCTCAGTGTTGTAGATGCTTTTCCTAAATTCCATTGGACATCATTCTTCTGATGAGAGCTTTGCAGATTTTCTCCTTGAGAATCTGACTTAAATGGGAGCTTATGATACTTCTCCTTAAGACCAACCTTATTTTCATTAGGATTGAACTGAAATATCTGGGGATGATTCTGCAAATACTAAAAGGAAAGCAAYGACAAGATGAACAAATAGCTTTCTAGAACTGGAAAATATCTGGCATTAAACATAGCAGACTGCATTAGCTACCTCACTGAATTTGTCCTCAAATTTATACAAAACCCCCAGCCCTTCCAACTACCACATCTTTGGAAAATTTGTTTTTATGATGCTTCCTCATGTATTTCCTCAATTTTACACAGGAAAATTTAATTCCTTCCCCCTCACTAACTTCTCTGCCTAGTATTTTTCACATACAGGAAGCAAAATCTGAAACTTCATAACTGCAAACTAACATGCAAGAAACAGCGAAAGTATTGCTTTTGACCTACATGCGTCACTAAGAATTAAATCAGACTATGTTCTTAATTTCAAGGATATTGGCTCACTTGAGATACTGGATTCCTTTTAAAACCCTTCTCAGAAGTGCACACTTTCTGTTCTCTGAAAGGAAACAGGAAAGAGATGCTCTAAGGCAACTAAAATGCTTCTACTTTATTAGACACACAGGAGAGTACCAATTCCAACTAGCATACTGCTCCATCCRTCCGCTCCCCAATCTCCACATTTACCAACACGGACCTTAGGTTAACTTCTGGTCTGCAGAATCATACCTCAAACTGATCTAAGTCAGCTAAATTAACACTACCCATTGTGGCACTTGAACAATCTACTCTTTCAGTTTCTCTCAGTTTATCCACTCTAATCTCTACCTTCATTTTAGCAGCATGTAGACAYGTCAAACAGGATTGGTGCCCACGTTATACAAAACAAAATTGTGTAKGGATTCAAACACTCACTTCTGTCATGACTGTGAAGAGACACCGCATTATTTCTTTAATTCTCATCAGTGTTTCTGTGTTCAAGCACTAGTAATGCCTGTGCAGTTTCATCCACAGACACAAAAAAATATATAAAATACAAAAAGGTTTAGGTCAATAAAGTTAATTCTTTCTTAGGCCAAACTGTGGCTGGGGGGAGGAGAAGAAAAAAAAGAAAAAAAAAAGAAGGAAAAAAAAGGGGGCTTTCAGGCAGAAATCCCTTCAGGATCTTGTCCATGTTCCCCAGTCTGCATCTTCCAGTCTAATGATGAATGCTAATTTATGTTACTCATATATGAGAGAGACGAGATTTGTATTTTGCTAGTCAAATTGCCAGTGCTTTCAGCTACCATCCTATTGATTATTTCAAAGGAATACAAATATAAAGTTACCTTGGTAATAAGCTAATAYTCTTGTAACAGATTTAAGGAAAACTAACATACAGGTAGAYTACCTTTCTTAATGCCCCATACTGTTTTCGGTATTTCTTGTTCCAAGACATCCCATTTTTCTCCAATAATTTCTGTCCCAATTGATCGACAGGCATTTGTTTAGATTCTTCCTACAGAAACACAGAAGTTAAAAACTAAGATAATGAAGAGGAGGGCTATGAACATCAAGAGATCAACTCAAAGAACCCAATTCTGAAGTTCATAAACCATTCCTGCTTTTTAATATGCCAAGGTAACACCACCTTTTGCAACAGCTTAGCTAAGCAATCTAAGAAATATCAAAAAATGACCTCTTTCAGTATGAACAAGACATTTTAAGTATTAAAGTCTACTTAAGTTATGAGTTTCATATGCTTCAAACAAGTCCAGAAGAAATCTGTATTCTTAACCTACCCACTCCTGCATACTTTAACCTCTTCTTCTAGGGTCACTAATATCAACATCAAAGCAATAAACTCTTTACATACCATACCTCTGCTAAAATCCCTTTCAACACTGCCAGTGGATTTTCTACTTCTTTGGTATTTTCTGAATCTCTTAAAACTTTATCTTCAACTGTATTATGCTCTTCCTCCTGTACAAGAAAAATATTAGGATTCTCAAATACTGTTGTTTCAAACACAACYGGCAGTTATCTGTTGTAGTCTGCACTAACATTAGCATGTGCAATTCAGAAATGTAAAGAAAATCCTCAAAGTAAAAGTTGTACAGCAGCCTGTGCATAACATTTCATGCAGGTGTTTCCTCCAGCCTCTTTATATGGCTATGTGGAGGCCAGATGGAAGCAATCAGTTCATTATACAGCACACAACACATGACCAAGATCCGCTCATGCTTTTGTATGAAAGGATTCAAACAGCTTGCAGTCAGATGACTGGAGTGCCTGCACTCCTAACACCTGACTCTGTGCTTTTGTCACATGTTAGTGGATAAGACTCCTACAGTACAGTTACATAACAGAATAGTTACTGACCACTGTGTGGATGTGTGTGGCCGAAAGCTAGCTACCAAACAGGCAAGTTCTTCTGATAAGCTGCCTCTACYGCTTACTATAGCATGCAGAGTGTCACAAAAAAGAAAAAAAAATCTAGTATCAATTTCCTCTAGTGGAAGATGCATTCATTTACAAACAGCTAACCTGTGTCTAACCGTAACAGCTAACCATAAATATGACTATGAAAAAAAGTGGTTTTTTTTAAACAACTTACTTGTAATTGCCAGTTCCCTAATTCATCCACATCTCTGATATAAACATGATAGTGTCCTCCATAGCAGCCACCTTTGTGTATAATAACAGAGAAGAGCTCATACATATAYTCTGAATCATCCAATTCAGTCTTTAAGAAACAAGAACAACAAGAGATTAGYGGAAAAAACAGCAAGTCTTTCACACAACGACAGTTTTACATCAACAGCATAGCTTGTGGTATTTCTCTATGTGTCTTCGCATGCACGGAGATTAAAGTGGGAACACTAGCATGAACTGAAAGCAAAATGTGGACAAAGGCATGGGCTTATTAAGCATGATTTTAATCAAGATTGGAAATTCATACATTCCATAATGACATAATATTTACACAACTAACAAGAGTTCAACCAGCAGATTCATAAGCATTGTTTTTTGTTTAAAAAAATACAGAAAACAAGCAAGGTATTTATTTACACAAACCATCTGAATAAAGGCTTCCACAAATGCAAACACTGAGAGATTTACAACCTGCATTGAAGCATTACAATAAGAAAATAAATCCCTTTTCAGTAATGGTGTATCTATTAAGAATATTCTTTATTTATTTTAAGGATCAAAGTTGGCTATGAGCAAATCTGATATGGTATGTTCTAGGAAAAAAATAAGAATACCAAAGACAGATTTCTAAAAAAATAAAACAGCTACAGGCATATACAATATATGTAGCTAAACTCATATATGGTATTATCAAACAAGGTCAACAAAAAGTAAGTTTAATTTCAATTTTCAGAGGATAAATCTTTCTTTCAAGTAAACATTAGATTAAGTTTTAGGTCCTTATTATCCTCTCCTCCCTTCTATCGCTACAAGGTATTTCCAACTTTGTTTTTCCAAAATATTTCCAAAAGAGGGAGTTAGGGACAGAAAAGAACCCCACGTGTTTGTTCAATATCTTGCTTGGACAAAATGYAAAATGAAAGACAGCTTGTCCTTGAGGTATCAATTCTTTGCCAAGTATATAGTAATTTGAACAAACATAACAATACAAACCTGCTCACAAAAAGGCCTCAGATTTATCTGGACAGGAAATGTATAGCAACTGGTTTCCTTGTATCGTTCGCACTTCTCAAAGTCAAAGTTAAATCTCAGGAGAGAAATGGTGAGAAAAGGAGGCAACTTACGTAGCTTAGCTGACTGTAAAATGATAAAAAGAAGTACACAGTTATAAAGAATGTTTCCATCACTCTATGAGCAAATCTGATATGGTATGTTCTAGGAAAACTTTGTTACAACAAAGGAGGCACAACTAAAAATGCCTTTCTCAATTCTCCTTCCAACCAACCTTCCTAAAAGCAAATCAAGCTCCTTCCACTCTAGTTATGCCCTACACCTTCCCTGAACGCTGATCACTAGTCCGATACTTTATCCTTCTACAGGAAAGGAAGAAGGACATTGCCAAAATTCACAGTCAGCAATTATGTTTCCTTGCCCCACATATTCTTTGCAAGAGGATTTTCTTGAATTTTTTTATTATGAAGAAACTGCCTTCATACCTCTGGAATTACATTTACCCACAAAGTCAGGGTATACAGCATTTTTACACCAACTCTGCTCTTGGCCCCTTGTACAGCATCAGTCCTGCACAGAACCTGGCACCCCAGTATGAAGTACATATACTCAACTTCTGCTAAATAGCACATGCTACAGGAAGACAGCAACCCAGCTTCATGGTGGCCTGTCATTCCCAGATAAACAGTGGGGCGCTCAAATCAGCACCTGTGATAGTAGTAGTACTTCATGGTTACCCCTGAAGTAACCAGAGAAGAACAGCTATGAATGAAGCTCAATTTACCAACCCTGAAGCCAAAGTGCTTGCTCCTACKGCAAGGAGGAGACCTCACTGAGGCTATTTCCTCTACTTCCCCCACCCTTCCAGGCACAGCACTGTACTCCACCTGAGATTTGTTCCAATGCCCTTTAGGAACCTTACAGTTCCAAAGGGTTCCACCAAGTGTAGGTCAGGACTCATACAGCCACTGTGGTTTCAAATGTAGAAGTCTGACACGATGTTATCTGTGATATAACTACATATGACAAATGTGTATTGCCTAGAAAAGGGATCATTCTTACATTTATTTTGCAGCCTGCTGTTAACTGATAGGCTGTTGGACTGCTTCATCATATAACAGAAATGCTCTAAGAATATCACCAAAATACATCACAGTGGCTTCTTGCTTAACATCTTCATGACTGCTTGAAGGAAAGGGTCTTGACTAAGGTCTGTGGATGACAATAAATGAGCAAGATGTCATGGYTGACTGGGAAGAGTTGGCGTATCCTAGAAGAGCTGCAGACAGCCAGAGAACACCCAAGCAAGGACTGAAGTGTCCCTCATTTATGGAAGAGATGACCTTCTTTCAAGGTTGGCTTCTTTCAAGGAAGGAAAGCCAACATAATCTAATTCATTAAGGTAGAACACACGTTGAGGCACAACATCTTGGTGCGTGTGCACAGAGGAGGAACATTACTGCAAAGTGAAACCAGCTATCCTCTGAATATAAGAGCAAATTCAGCGACTGTGCTCTTGGGCCTTTCCAATGTCCCCATTCAACTGCCCATTTGCAGAGCCAGAACCAAGCCTAGCAAAAACACACCTATAGTTCAGAAAAAATCCTAGAATCTTGTATTTCATTTGTATCCATTGTGAAGGCTACTTTGCAGAGCTTAATAGCACAAAGTATTTTGCGTGCTCTTCCAACTTAGGAGTGAAGATCAGATAGTGTGAYTTTAATTTGATAAAGCAGTTGATACCTTCAATTACTAGTTTCTTCAACAGTCAAGACAAAAGAAGGTAGAAAAAAAATCATATCCAAAGCTCCACAAAATACTAGAAGGAGGGAATGGCATGTATAGATATGGGCCAGACTGATCACAGACCACCTTTCCCTCTGAAGGAAGCTAGGTGCAAATAGATGTTTGCACTGTTACACAAAGCTACAAACAACCCTGGAGCAAACCAAATTGCACCACACTTGCTGTCAGGACTGACTCTCAGAGCAATCACGTTGTGATCACGCACACCATSTCTATGGAATTACAGAGCCAAAAGCAGCAGTCATGCTGTTATCAGTTCCCTCCTTTCTGCTACAACCTTAAAGCACAGCCCCTCTCACCTGATGTTGTCCTCTCCTCTCCCTGGCCTTCCCCAGCTATGCGACTTCTTACCCACATTCAAAGTTCTGACTGTGTACTGTGCAGGTGACCAAGTTTGATAGATAAGCAATTGTATTCTGCACTCCCTTGAACCCAGCAGTTTAAATTGTAAATAAACTTTTCTCAGATAACTAAGCCAACTGAGGCACTGGAACTCCAAGGCATTGATACACTTAGTGCAAAGGCAAGCTTAGGGCACATCATTTTCCACATTGCAAGACTTGGACTATATTCAATCTGATATTAAAAAAAAAAATAGCAGCTAAAGGTCATGGAAGATACCCATGTCAAAAAGCGTCTGAAGTATGAATCAAGCCTGGTGGCTTTAGTAGTAAAGCTGGACGACACATCACTTGGAATAAAACAGAAATATCAGGGAGGTATGACTGTACACTTCCCTCACTCTTACAGCTTCTCCAAGGTACTCAAGGGTCAAGTCAGGGAACTGGGCCAGATAGAAGAGTGCTCCAGTCTGCATGTTCCTGCACTTCTGAGGACCATTCCCAATAGACATCACAGGCTTAACATCTACAGTTCTCAGTTGAACACTGAAGAACAGCAATGACTTAGCAAAGGAAAAGGTCATTACATTTGGCCTTCCAGATAACAAAGAAAAAAATCGTGCTGGTTCTCAGCCAACGCTGAGCACAGATCAARACAGTAAATCTTTAACTACAAGATAATGACAAAGCAGGACAACTCAGCAGATAAATCGGTGGGCTTCCTTCAAAAGCCCACCTGAAAGAGAAGATTTTTTTCACATTCAGTACTCTGACTGCATGAAAATGATTCTTCTGCATGGATTTTTCTCCTTCTCATTCCTGGCCTTTCAGAGAGAGGGAAACTCCTGCTGGTTACCGGTTTAGTGTGCAGCAACTAGTGGAGACGCTCACCCAGAGAGGATAGGAAGCAGTGGTGGTGGTTACACAAGAAATAAGCTGGCAGATGGGTATGACACAAGCATACGCCACAAAAACACATCCTGTGTCAAAGATATAAGAAGAGTTTTTGATATCTTCTTATTATATGCTATCTGATTAAAGTTGCAGATTTTCTCAATTTGTGGGCAGGTGGTGAACACACCAATATAAGCTCAGTTCCTAATTGTTACCAAACTGAATACTGGGAATCACCAAACATATTACCTTTGAGGCTTCAACAAGTTTATCACAGGCTCCACATCGATACAGGTTATCATTTTCAAAGTACTCTTCTTCCACATACATGTTCCACAGGGCCTCCTCCAAGCCAGTGACACCTTTTACAGCCACAGTTAAGTCTAGGAAATCTTCCTATACAGAAGTACAACAATAAAAGTAAGTAACAAGTGATGCAAGTTTATGGTACATTAGGAAGACACTGATCCCATCAACTGCAGCACTTATTTTGCATTCACTGTTGAGAGGTCAGCATATACGGACAGAATAAGAATTACATCATTTCAACTTTCTTTTTTATTCAAGAGTGTTTTTTTTTTTGTTTTTTGTTTTTTTTTTGTTTTTTTTAAGAAAGAGCAGGGAGAAAAAAGGTGAAAAGATATTTTTTACTGTTATTACTTCACTGCTCATCTCTCTGCTAAATGCATCTACTAAAGGCAATACTTGGCAACTCAGAAGATGCAAAAATGCTTTCCCCCCTTGCCCATGAGTCACATCACGCATCATGATGGAGGTAGTTTAGAAAATGTCAGCCAAGATTTGCCAAAGTCACGCATAAATTCCGTATTTTTATAAGTCTGCAATGCCCTACCCATACATGCTACCTGGCTTCAACAGATCACCAGTGACATGCAAAAAGATGTAGTTTCCTATAGGAGTTAAATAAGCAAAAAAAGAAAAATCCCACCACATTTAAACCAACAGAAAATATCTTCAACAAGCTGAATAGGTTCTGGGAAAAAAAAAGTGACTTTACCTGTCTCTCACTGACATTCTTGCATTCTTTACAAACAATCTGGTTGACAACAATACCATGGTACAACCTATTAATCAAGTCATGACCTGAAGTCCCAACAAGAGAAGTTTCCAAAGCRCTGAACAGAATTCGATTTAATTCTTGCACATCATGCTGCCTCATTTCCTGTATGATAAAAATCAAACTTGAAAAAGAAGTGCCATCTGCTTTACTTATTGTTCTGCCTAACCTCTTAAGAAACAATACACATTAAGTGCAGCAGAGAGCTGCCTCRATGGTTACTCAAGCAATTACTACTGTTAAAGACATCTACTATTATTTGTTCCCAAGTATTTACTGCTATGAGACATCATTTACTATTATTTGTCATTCTTGACTAAAGTTATGCTTCTTCTGTTACAAGCACACAAAACACAATCCACGAGACATTCATCTGAGTACACTCCCATTAAACTTTAACACGAGTTACACAGGTCACTTTAGGTAATAATCTATTTTTTTAACCTTAATAACTGCTGGAAAAATGTTCCTGCAAAAAAAATAAAGGAAAAGCTACTGAAATCTTCTCTGAAGGAGTAACTTTTTCTGTTGCTCACTGGAAACTGGCATGAAGTTGCTCACTGGAAACTGGCATGTACTTCATGTGGAGATGCAAACAAAACAGTAACAGTTGACCCAATTAAAAGCTACCTCCACAATTCAAAATACAGTAAGTTTTTTTTTTTTCTCTCTCCCCCCAAGTGATAGATTCTAAAAATACTTCCTCTTTAGGAAAAAGTTTATCAATGATAGTGTCAGATATGGGAATTTGTACCTCATTGCTATTCCATCCAAAGCTCTCAGTAAGATCTGTTGTAGATGCTGCCTGCTGGTCTAAGAGCAGGAGCTGAGCAAATAACCGTTGAAGCTGTAATGGAATTATTCGAACCTAAGTGTGAAAAAAAAATCAGATTAGAAAGACATATTAAACCAATCATTTAAATAAAATGAAACATAATTTTATGCAGAAATTAATTTAATACTGAAATTATAATAAATTACCACTGTTTATGGCTTTTATAATATAGTTTGCTCAAATCCCAGTCATATAGAAGATCAGTCAATCCTAGCTCCCCAAATCTACAATGTTTCACCTAGTCAGCTAAATATAGTTAAGGAATGTAAGTTTTGTTATAAAGCAAAATTGTATAGACTAAAATTAAACCACCACCACAGCAAAAAATGACAACTTTTTATATTTTTCATAATGTTAAACCCTAAGAACTCACCCACAAGACATCAAGGCATACAGACTTATCAGGATCTATTTCTCGTTCAGTAAAGGATTGGGTGGTGGGGCGAGAGGAGATGGGAAGGAGAAGGATTAATGCCAACAAGCTCAATCAGCTGCCTATTTTTCATCTTTGATGTACAAAGATAAACACTTTCCCAAGCAGTCAATTTTGTTATTTTAGCAGAAGAGCTAAAGAATAAAATTCTGTAGTGAACATGAATAAGCAGTTTTTAAACAAAGATTAAATTCCAGTCTTGTGATATCTGGTGCATGTATGTGCTGCTAAACCTTCAAAGAGCCTCACGGCAGGCAACTAGGCTGACACAGATTTAGTGTTTTTACTGATAACAAATAAGCTATCGTACTACAGCTTTAATTACAGTAGGGAGGAGGAAAAAAATAAAATAAAAAAGAAAAGCACTGTGCAGACTTTGAGTGTGAAGGAAAAAGGACCTTGTCTATCAAATTCAGCAGGACTAGGTTCAGCATCTTACTTTTACAGTAAAAGCTGCGGCACTGAAAGCTTACATCTGTGTGCAAAATGAAGCATCTGCCAACCAAACTTTTTTTCAATATTAATGTGATTTTTATTCTCATGAGAAGTTTCATGTGAAGTAAAACAACACTCTTCTGAATCAACATACAGCAGTGACTAATTAAACAGTTTTAAACACCTTTGCATCTGGTTTACTGATATCATCCAGAGTCCCAAGTTCTTCAGGTCCTAGAGAGAACAGTGCCTCTGTAATTAAAAAGAAAAATGCCTTAAAAAGATTTTTCTTTCCTCCCCCCCCCTTTTTTTTTTAAAAAAAAAAAAAGTCTTCAAGAGTCTTCTCTTTAAGATTTATTTTACTGTAGCAGTCCCACACGCTTTTCAACAAACAAAGATATTAAATGTTTCTGAACATCATTTATGCCATACAACTAGTTCAAGCTAAACAACGAAGTATAAATAAGCAACAAAGCAATAAACAAACAATGATTGCATTTAAAAATGAATGTCACATTATGGACAGCAATAATCTCTCTTATTTATGCAAGGATTAGCCTGTCTACCAATGAGAAAGTTACATGTTTACAATACTTATGCTTTGTGCAGTAGTGACAAAACTAATTTTATAGACTGATAGTTGTGTATTCTATACTTATTTCAAGTGAATCGAAATAAACCTCTCTGGAAAAGGATGTGCACTTGTGGTGTTTTTTAATAAATAACTAGTAATGCAAGTCACTAGACAATATCAAAATCAAATAAAAGATTACTTGAAGAAGTTTTTGAATACAGTACCTCTAAATTCGGGTGTAAAAAGCAGAGTCTGTAAAAGGGAATTGAGGTAGCAAGTCCCACCCTGATTTTTGATGCCACTTAGGTTGGTGAACTCCCTGGGAGCTGGAGGCTCAGCACCTCTGTACTTTGACTTCTTCCCTTTTCCATATTGATTATTTGAAATAAAGGAGGGATCTTCTTCAAATAAGTCTCCGAACATTGTGAAGACAAAACAGCCCTTTAAAAATAAATAAATAAATAAATARATAAATAAAATAATCTGTTACTATAAAAAAAAATGTGATTGGCTCTGTCCTCAAGAAAAGCCTCAAAGATAGCCTCTTAGCCCTGAAAAAAGAATTTTCTTATATATTGTCTAATTCTATTCAGCTCATTCAAATAATAAATATACAGAATCATGCATTAACATAATAAAAAAGGTGAGTTAAAAGCAATGTTGTCTTAGCACTGGTTAGAATAAAGACCTTTAACTAGAACCACGTACATCACATTTCAGTTTTGTGTGCCTCAGCAAAAACATATATACAAAAATAAAGGGTAAARTTGTACTAAAAACTTCTAAAAACTTGTAATCAACTAATGCTCAGGTTGCCTGCTTCCCTGAAGGAAAGGTAAGAAGGCCTCAAAAACTGACCAGAATTGCCTGCACTATGTCTGAAAAAATTCATGTGCCCCAATAACCTGTCTCTACTGTTGGCCAATTCAGATAGGTAGAGCTTAAGAAACAGGCAAAAATACAGTGCTATTTTATCAAACTATTCTTTTTGCTTCAGACATTGAAGCAAATCATGACAGAAAATCAATGGCAACAAAATGATTCTTCCTCCACTTTTTTTTTCCCAGTCCTTTTTGGAAGCCATACGATCTTTTAGCATTTACYTCCTTTTCGGGTTTTTTTAGCATTTGCCACCTGATAATTGCATTTTCTATTCCAGTTTGTGTATTAGAAATGATTAATCAATAAGTTATACTGAAACACTGAGTAATCACCTTCTTTCCAAACGTAATTTTACAGATCTTAATGATATTCTATTCATCTTTTCCCCAGACAACAGGCTCAACATTGATGTATCCATTCCTACAACCAAAACTGCACCCTTTGATTATCCTTAAATAACTTTACCTTCTCCAAATCATTTGAATTTTTCTTATAACCTTTTCCGAGATGAGGATCACATCTGCATAAAATGTTAAAAATGTGCACAAACCAAAGACCACCATCACTAAATAACATTCTGTTTAATTCTTATCGCAAAACTACTGAGCACAAAATTGCCTTTTCTAAATGAAACATATATTATTTTCCTGAATCCATCCAAATATAAGCTATAAAGTGTGTGTGTGTGTGTGCTTGTGTGTGTGCATGCACTTACGTAAAGTTGTGATTGTCCCTGACCTATGTTTTGTCTCTTTCTACACACCTACACTGAATATCATCACTACGAAATTAATCATTTTGACATTGACTGCTTTTCCTGAAAGCTTATGGTATGCTGAAAATACAGGCCCTAGGAAAAATACAAAGATACTCCCACCGTGAGAGTCAACCTTCTGTTTTCTATCTTTTATCTATTTATTTAATCAAGCAAAAAAATGCCTTCTCCTCTTGTGTCAGCTAAATTTCTTTAAATCTACAGTGGTAAATCTTCTTGAAGACCTGTTGAAATCCAAATATAGCTGAGAGCTCCCATTCAACCCATTTATATTTCTCCAGGTATCTCCTAAAGCTCTTTTTTAAAATAGCATTATCAAACTTGGTATTTTTAAAAGAGCAAAAACACATTTTAGTTCTAATTGCTATACAGTTAGCTACTCTGAGCAATGTATCAACGTTCAAATTGTTCTATAACTCTTCTTCACTACTTCCTAGGAGGAATATCCCCATATATAATCCCACAAAATAAAATTAGTTGGTTGGAATTCCTTCTTAATGAACATAGATTAAAAAAAAAAAAAGATAATTTTGATCTTTTTGCATTAAGCTTTTCAAGGTATAATTGCTAGTTTTAGCATCCTTTCCAATCTGTGTCTCAAACTTCACTTCTTTTTCATTTAGGCCTGTTGTACTTCAGCATTTAACTATGCAAAGATTATGACACATTCTATGTTCCTCATCTGAATGCACATCAGGATGCCTCCTCTTGCTCGTAATAGGCTTTGTCACCATGAAAAGCTGTATATCTAGAAGGCAATGACTGCCTTACTGACAGTCCACAGTACCACCCACTCTCTAGAGAAGCACTTCAGCATGGTAGCCCCAAACCCTCCCTCACTGCTCATTTCAGGATCCAAGCACTGCTGCTAGCAGTTGCCCTCCATTTATATATATATATATATATATAAATATATATATAATATATATATATACACATATATATGTATATATATGTTAGAAAGGATCTCTAGAGTTTTCCAGTTCAACACCCCCTCAAACCAAGGCCAGCTTAGATCACATTGCTTAGGGTCTTGATCAGGAAAAGCAGAAATAGCTCCAGCAAAGGACATCACCAAACCCTTCTAAGCCTCTGTCCCAATGTTTGACAACACTCCAAGTGAAAAATGTACTCCTTATCTCTAATGGGAACTTCCAKGTTGCAACTTGCATCTGCCATCTCTCATCCTATCCCTGTGCACCAGCAAGAAGAGTCAGGCTCCATCTATATCCTCCCACTAGTTAGCTGCAGACAGCAGCAGGGTCTCCCCTTCCCTTCCSTTCCCTTCCGCAGGCCGAACAAACTCGGTTCTCTCAGTCTCTTCTCAGCTACCATATACTCCAAGGCCTTGACCATCTCAGTGGCCTCCACTGGGCTCTCCCCAGTATGCCCAGCTCTCTCCTGCACTGGTGAGCCCCACACTGGGCCCAGTGCCAAGATGTGATCTCACCAGTACCAAAGAGAAGACAACAGTCACTGCCCTGGGCCTGCTGGCAGCTCCCAGGCAAGCACAGCCCTACCTGCGGCTGGCCCTTGTCGCCGCAGCACAGGACCCAGCAGAGACGAGACACTGCCTGCCGCCCGCCCCGGGGAAGAAGGCGCCGCCACCACCGCCCGCCCCGGCTCACCGCTCACTGCTGGGACACGGAATCAAGCCGCCGCCCGCCGCCCCAACCCCACGGACCTGCCACCCCCTCCGCCATGTTTGTTTTGGGGCCGCGCAAAGCACGCTGGGACGCGGAGGCCGTTTGCTATCTCCGGGTCTACACCTCCCACAGTGCACCGGGCCAAGCCCGCAGAGAGGATCATGGCGTCCTCTCAACCCACTCCCCCACTTCTTTGGCCTATAACTCATGGCTTTTTTTTAGCAGATCTAGGAAAGAACCACCCCATGCGCGACACAAYAGGAACAGAAACAACAGCCGACGAAACTGCCCCTGGTAGGCACAACCTGCTGGGAGCTGTATTGCGGCGCGGGGTAGCGTCGCCAGGGCAACGACAGGGCCGCGCACTGCCCGCCGGGAGCGGAAGCCTCCCCGCAAGGCTTTCTGGGGGCTGTAGTTTCCTGCCGGCCACCGTGTGCCGTGTCAGTGGGCGTGAAGCCTCCCTGGCGCTCGGGCAGGCCCGGTGTTAACGTGGAGACCCGTCTGGCACCGCACCCCCATCACCAGTTACAGCCCCATGGCAGCCTGAGTGTCTCTGCCCGTGGGGCGGYCCATAGTAACTCGGCACTGGCTATCCTGCACTGGTCAATACCCTCTACCCCCATGACCAGAGAGGTGYCTGGAGGACATCCTCAGCGTGGCACATCCACCACAGCCACTGCCACTTACCTCAGCCCTGCTACCTGAGTAGATTCAGGCATGCCTGCGAGCATTTTAGAGGGGGTGATGCAGGATGGCCTCAGCCACAGATACGGCCTCCGTTTAGAGGCCACAAGGCTGTTCTCAAAGAGGCCAAATTGAAGCACGTGCCCTCGACTACTGCTGAATGACGGGCACCGCCAGAGGAGAGCGTCCCAGCTCCATGGTGGCCCAAATCACTAAGCACAGCACTGGGAATAGCTGTACAAAGCTACAACCCTTGTAGACCAAGTGCTTGCCTCTACTTCAGGGAGACTCCCCTGAGGCTGGAGCTGTTTATTCACTGGCCCCTCCTGGTCATCCCCTCCAGGCACAGCACTATCCTGCAACGGAGGTTTGTTCCACAGCCCCTTAAGAGCCTTCCAGCTCCTTCTCTGGGGTTTTATGGTCCCATCAGACATCGGTTAGGGCTTGTACTAGCATTGCAATTTCAAATACCAGATAAACCTCACAACTAATCAGAGAAAATCAGTTTTCTCTTTGAAAGAAGCTAGGGATGTGTACATCTTCACACTGTTACACAACTTCTTTCCTAAARCTGCCAGATAACCAAGCCCCCTGAGACACTGGCAAGTGTTCATGAACTGCTCCAAGGCACTGTTATACTTGATGTGCCCCAAGCTTCCTTTGCACTGTCTGCTTTCCCATTAAGCATGCTTCAAGACTTGGACTCATCTTGATATAGAAAACAATCATTTGAGTATGCAAGAGAACATTTGTTGTGGATTGGGCCAAAAATTTAACTGGCACAGGGTGTTAAAAGCTGTCTTCTTACTCTTTTCAGAAAATGGAGAGGACCATTAGGAAAAAAAAAAAATAAAACACCATTTTCATGAGAAAATGTTTGTTAAATTGATCTTTTTTTCTAATGACTTTTTTTACTGTCTTTTTTCATTCTGGAAGTATTAACATATTTTAGTTGCTGCTCATCTTTTTTCAAGTAGTTGAAAATAACAAAAGAATTCTGAAAGTATTTTTTTACTCTTCTACCTCAGAGCTTCCCTTCTCCACTCTGAATGTCAAAGGTTTTGTTTGCTGATATTATCATGTACCTAAAAGAAAAAAGAAGCTTCAGCCTTCTGCCACTTACTCAGTAGTTTCTCTACGTATGGAAAAAGTTAGACATTGGCAAAGCGGAAAAATAAATTTAGAAAAATTTATTGATGCATTGATAGTAGTATGGAACAGAAATGCAAGACTGTATCTCAGGTGTGCATCTATGGGGCAGAGGCCACAAGGCTCTAAATATCCTATGCTTCATTATTTTTCCGTGTCAGAGTGCTTTTAGGCATCACTGATAACCTCAAAGCAATGTTGTGAAGCTGATTGTTCTCCACAACACCTTTTCAGTAGATTCCCAGTTTTGTGCAAATCTACAGTCATGCTGAAGCTGCTCTTTAGCTAACAGTCATGTTCCATATCTGGGCCTAAATCATAGTGGAATTAGTCCTGAAAACATACTCGGTACATGTCTTACGCCTGGCATCTACCCAATGTATAGGTAATCAGTAAGGGTTTCAATTGCCTCAGAAAAGCCTGGGAGTCAGAGCCCTCCGCTAGACTGTTCAAAAATCAACCTACTGCTCTTAAGCAAGGACTTAGGCTCCATTTTACAGATCTCTGCCTCAGTTGCTAGGTCAATCTCTTTAAAAGTCTCGGTGCTGTTGTACTCTGTAGGGTTACTCTGATTCCTGCCATCTCAGAAGTCTGCTAGCCCACCTGCTCTTTCCCCTTGATTGGAGCTTCTCCTGTTCTGTCTTCAGAGAATTCATCTAAACATCTGTGTCTCTATGCAATTTGTCATGGCTCTTTTCATTTTTTACTGTGTTTCTCGGCTAGCTCTCCCTAGACTTGCTTTCCTTAGCCCTGGCCAAAAGGAAAGATGAGACACATCAAGGATCAAATGAAAAGTCTTAACAAATCTGATTAATGTGTTGGGGAAACAGCTCTCAACTGAGCACTGAAGAACTGCAGTGACTGAGCAAAGGAAAAGGTCATTACATTTGGCCTTCCAGATAACTACAAAAAACAATCCCTGCTGGTTCTCAGCCATCCCTGAACACAGATCAAGACAGTAAATCTTTAACTACAAGATAATGACAAAGCAGGACAACTCAGCAGATAAATTGGTGGGCTTCCTTCAAAAGCGTCTTCTAGTTTCAGCCTGAAAGAGAAGATTTTTTCACGTTCAGTAATCTGACCACAGGAAAATGACTTTTTGGCTTTGCTCTCAGCTTGCTGCCTGGATTTTTCTCCTCCTCATTCCTGGCCTTTCAGATGGAGGGAAACTACTAGTGGTGCCCATGGATGGAAGTCACTGGCTTAGCATGCGCCAAGTAGTGAAAAAGCTCACAGAAAGAGGACATGAAGTGGTGGTGATTATACCAGAAGTAAGCTGGCAGATGGGAATGACAGAGGCACACACTGTGAAAACATATCCAGTGTCTTACACATTAGAAGAACTGGATAGTGCCTTTCATGAATATATTCATTCTCACTTGAAGGGTCTGCCTTTCCTACAGAAAGCTCTAGCACTGTATAACAGCTCTATAGCCATTTTCAAGGTATTTTTTTCTCAGTGTAAGGGCCTGTTCAGCAACAAAGAAATGATGCAGTTCTTGAATCAAAGTGACTTTGATGCTCTCCTAACAGATCCTATTTTTATGTGTGGAGCAACAGTTGCTAATTATTTTTCACTCCCCTCCATCTTCTTCATGAGAGGATTTCCTTGTGGTTTACACTATACGGCAACTCAGTGCCCAAACCCTCTGTCATATGTCCCAAGACTATTTACATTTAACTCAGACCACATGACTTTCTTCCAGAGAGTGGAAAATGCACTGATTGCGATCCTGGAGCTTGGGTACTGTAATGGTTTATATGCAGAGGCGATAACGTTTTCCTCTGAAGTTCTTCAAAGGGATGTATCCCTCTTAGACCTTCTAAACTCTGCTTCCATTTGGCTGCTGAGATTTGACTATGTGTTTGAATATGCCAGACCAGTGATGCCCAATATGATCTTTGTTGGAGGTGTAAACTGTGTTCAGAAGAAACCGCTGTCAAAGGTATGCTCTTTTTCTCCAGATTATACATTTTCCAATGAAATGTGATTATGTGTTTTGTGGAGCTTTAGTGCTGTTGAAATGTTTTTTACCTGATTTAATGCAACTGTTTTTTGGCATATGATTTCCACAGGCTAACACCAAATTATCTTTATAGAAGCAGATAACTGTTACTCGCATTAATGAGGATTTGCTGACAAGTCCAACAAAAATGCTRTTTTATCTGCTAACTACAAATTACTCTCCTCAATGGATTTATATTATTCACTGACCAGATGCAGTCTTGATTTCATTTTCATGGATTCTGGCATACATTTCTTATCCTTTTCTTGAYTAAAAACCAAAAGACCATGCTCTGAGAATTTTTTCTTGTTTTTAACTCTTGGCTCAACGAAGTCAGTCAGTTTGCTTTGGCTTTATTTTCATGAAATATTGTTTTCTAACTGGCTATCTGTGTGAATTTATTTCTGTTTATAGGTTATAGTGTAGCCTAAATTTCAAAGTGAATTGGAATTAATTTGAAATAGTATATTTTGAGAAAGATGTTTATATGCAAAACTCAGATACGATTTCATTTCTCTTTCTTGACAGTTACTCCTAACACAGTTGTTCTCACAGATTTTTAAAGCTAATCTAGGAATTTAAATCTATTTTGATAGTTATCATAAAGTGTGTAAAACGATTAATAGCACTGAACAATTATTTCCATGCACAAAGCAGGACACATGTTTTCTTTTCTGTGAAATTATTCTGTTACTTTTGAATTGTGATCATACCTATCACCTTGCACTACAATGTCTTTGGAGCTGCAGTTTTTTTCTTCCTTCTTTCCTGTTTCTTTTATGCTCTTTGAGGGGCTTATGCAGAGTCCACTGAACTCTCAGACAAATAAAGAGTAAGTTGATTGCAGACATTCCTTCGTGGTGGTTTAGAGAGAATGGCACTTGTAGTTCGAGATTTAAGAGTTACCATAACACATTCTTACTGGTTGCGTGGTTATTGCTTTTATATCCTGAAAGTGTCAAAATGGCATACATTTTCTGCCTTGCTATTTACCAAAGTGATAGAAGCATCCTGCATTCATTTTATACCTGATTTCACTTGTCTTCACACTGTCATTTGGTGGAAATCACACATTCTAAATCTCAAAACACTGGTGTCTCCCATCTTCAGTCTGGCTTTTCCTATTTAGTTCTTCCTCAGGACTATATTTTCTGCGGAAAGATTTTCTCCTATTTCACTCTGAACAGCAACAAAGCAATAATTTAGTACATATATTTCAGTGTAAACAAATGCAATCTGAGTCACATGGGGAAAAGATCTACCTATCCACGGACAGCTGTAAGCTTGGAATTGATCGTTACCATTCAGGAATATGATCTTGTGATAAGAATAGATATTTCCTCGAAACTCAGTAGCCCATTGCTCAAGAGAAAAGAAAACAAAAACCTGGGATGGCTAGGAAAAGAGAAGAGAACAAAATAGAAAAGATCTTTAAGCACTAAATGAGTCCATGGTATACCTTCATGCTGACTGTTGTCTAATCCCTTATCTCAGAAATAATATGGTAAATAGTATAGAGGAAGGTGACAAGATTGATGAAAGGTATGGAGAACATCTGTATTGGGAACAACAAAGTAGATGTATAGAACAAAAGTGCCTGAAACTGTGAATGACATGGGGAAGATGAAGAAAGGATCAGTTCAATGTCTCTTCTAGGGCAAAAACTAAGGGACACTGGGAAAAAACTACCAGGTAATGGTTTGATGATTTCAAAGCAAGGAGAGGAAGGCGATTCTGCCTCCACTGTGTAGGTGAATGCTGGAATGCCTCGCAAGTGGCTATTATAGATGCAAAGAAATTACAGGAATTCAGAAATTCAGTGGACGAATTCATGAAGAATGCATCAAAGGATATAATACAAAGACACACGGTKTGGTTCACAAGCTCCCTGAGCCACTTTTTGCTGGAGGCTGGAAGAGTATTCCAGATGCATATAATTACCATTGCTTTCTTATACCCTTCCTCAGCGTTCCTCTAACATCCAATGTCGGGKTTATTAGGTAAGATGGGTGTTCAGTCTGATTCAGTATGGTTATTCTTATTAAAATGGGTGAGGAGGCAAGAGTCCTCAGCTGACCCAGGGCTTGCATGGAAGGGGAGTGACTATGGCACTGGAATCCAAGGCAAACATATCGGGCTGATGTAAACACGTATATCTCCTTTAGTGTCTTGTTCTCTCATAGAGATGACTGTAGCAAATGCTACCTTCCTAATTCATCACTTACTGAACTGAATTCAGAAGTGAGAAATTCAATCTGAGTACCAATCTGAAATCCGATATATGCTTTGGAATTCATTTACCTGATTAAGCAATAAGCTTGGCACTGTGTCCAAACCTCTTATGATAACTACTAATTATTAAGAAAACAGGCTCAGGCTTTGTTCTGAAACCCTATTGCCAGAAACAGCAGCATCTGGAAAGCTCTGATAAGGAGACATTTCTAAATGGTCTTTTTAAAAATGTAATTGAAGTGGCATTCAAAAATTTTGGCTAGAAGTCAAAGAATATATTAAGCATACTAAAAGACACACACGTACCTGGTACACTGAGAAACACCCTTCAAAAGCCTGCACGAACCAAATATCACTTTGTGTCATTTAAGAAAGGATTCTGTCATGTCTACACTGAGAAACACCTTTCAAAAGCCTGCACAATCTAAATGTCACTTCATGTCACCTAACAAGGGAATCTGTTGTGTCTACAGGTACTATTAATTTGTTAACAGGGTTGCTAATAGGAGTATGTCTATAGGGGAACTCTTCATTTTCAGCACTAAAGTGATAGTCATTGATTTATTCATTAACCAAATACTAGAGTCAGTTTTTGGTGCAATACTCAAAGTGTTTGTGAACCTATTGATAGTTCAGAGAAACCTGATAACATATTAGTATCTGTTTATTACACTTTTTAAAAGAATGMTGAACACCTTTAAAACCAGAAATACTGTTTGTCTGCCTTATATAGCAATGGAAAGATATACAACATCCAGAAAGTAAAAGATGCACTAGTCTTCAAAAAAMGCAAGTTTGGTAGTTGTGTATTGAATGCTTTCAATGTGTTCATCAACCTGAAATGGCTATTCTAAACAAACAGTTCATCCCAGTGTCCTCTTTAGTCTGTCCTTGTCCACATCACAGTCCCTCCCATACTTTAAAGAACAGATATTAAAGGAGACTATAAAGCACAGTTATTTCTCCAAAATTTCCCTCATGTCATGGTAATGAAACAACTGCCTTAGTTTCCCTTTCCAAAGAAAGCTTCTTTTCTGGTTAAGTTAAAACAGCAATTCTTACATGAAGCTGAAAGTACAGTATTTGCCAAAGGTCTGTGCACAAAAAACTAGAGAGGTTATGAGTATTAAATTTGCAAATATCAAGCACACTGGTTTACAAAAGTCAGGAAATATTCTGATTACAGTTACTCAGGCAGTCTTAAATGTCATATGTCTTTATATTTGGATATAATCATTAATTTTATGATCACATACTACCATTTTCACATGATTTCTATTTGTTGCTCAGGACAGGGCTATCCTAAAAATCATCTGTGCCTTGTGATTTGCTTAGTGACTGCTTMTTGCTAATGCAGATACTTATAGTAAGGTCACTTTCTAACTTACAGTCAACATATGCGTTTTATGGGTTGATTTTTCCTCTGAAATCATGCTAGTCAAACTACATACTACCTCATTCTGTGCAGCCACATGCCGGTATAGCTCCATGGGAATGATAGCCATGCAAAACATAAAAGTGGAATCAGGCAAGTTCCTGTTAGCTGCTGCCCCTGTGCATTTTATTCTAATCCTTTTGCCTGGCACTGTTTAGCATCAAAATGGACCAAGTTCAGTTACACAAGGATTTCTGCTGACAAAAGGTATTAATCTGATCCATCACAGAGAAATCTGAGAAATTACATTATGTAGTCTACACACGCATGCATGTGAACAGCATWTTCCTGCTTGCATTCTCTCAGTCCCAGAGCATAAGGAGGTGAGCAATATCATCTAACTATGGGAAAACAAAACCAATGGGTGAAACCAGCACTTCCAGGTTAGCCTTAAGAAATAGCCCCAAGTCCAATGCTGCTCACATAACAAGCAGCTGTTGAGGTATCCCTTTGCTGTCCTTTTCCCTTGGCAGCACTCAGTTTGCTGCTCARGTTGGAAGGAATCCACATTTCACAGCCAGCCCATCTCTGAGACAAGCAGTTTGAGAGCAGCTAAAGCTCAACTGCTTTCCAGAAAATCAGGAATCAACTGCACCTGCACCCGGATTCCTCAACATGATTACAGATGATGGTAGCATCAGTTCAAGTAGGCTCAACTACTCAAAGCTGCTACCATGCCAATGCAGCACTGTTTCCATTGCTGTAGTGCTCTGTGCCTTTTCAAAGAGACACCCTGAAAACCAGTCCAGTTTTATGTCTGTGGTGAACACAAGCCATAACACAAGAGATATTTCTGGGCTGGAGGTGGGGGAATGTGAACAAATCTGAAGTTGTAGTTGGGGTGACCCAACCTTAAGCCTTGCTTAATGTGTATTTTCTATCCTTCAACAGCCAACGGGAAAGGTAGCTTTAACTTTGTTTCAGATTGAGATGGCATTTCAGCAGGGCTGCCTATCCCTATCACACAATGGAAATGCGAAGGAAGGCCCATGCCATCCTTTCCTCACAGCACCATGCTTTCCTCACAGCTGCCGAGAGCTGGCACACTGCTCTCCTTCTCGGAGGGCTCCGTTCCGGTGATGCCTCAAACTCCTCAGAGATGCTGTTCTCCAAATACAACAAGGAGTAATTGCTGTTGTCAGTAGTGAGCAGTCATTAGTCAGTAACGAGCACCACCCACTTCACACCTTCCTACCTCCAAGGGACCAGGTGCCCTGGGCTACTGCATAACAAAGAACAACAAACATGTGCAAATGTACTTTCTTTTTCTTTTCTTTTCTTTCCTTTTTCTTTTCTTTTTTTTTGAAAAATGAACCCGTTAATTTTCTGAGTAATAATTATCCAGCTTAGATCTGACTTTAACTTATTCTGTGCTAATCGAAGAGCTTATCGGTCCGTTTGTCTGCTGTTCTCTGTGTCCTGTTGAAATGGTTCATCCCTAATTTTTCTCTCTCTCCCCTTTTTGTTGTCCTTCCTGTTGCTGCCTGACCTTTTCCGCAGGTTTTTCTCTGATGGTTAGGTACAAAAAGTAGAGAGTCTGACAGGGGACAAGCAAGTGACCTGTGCTTGTCTGGAGACTGAAGATGGACTTTATATTGGCTGTTTACAGCCAACTAATTTTACTGTTGAAAATCCTGTCCAAGTGCAGGGAAAAATACCACCAAGTAGCAAGTTCCACAAGAATTTGTTTAGTTCCTACCACAACTCTTACAATAAACTCTTGATCTCCAAATCTTAGACATTTAATCAGAATTATTCATAAACCTGTGAAGTTGCATACTTTGAGCCTGTGCCTCACAAAGTTGATTCCTGCCTCTCACTCCCCCATGTTAAGCCCTCTCTAGAAATAGGCTCTAATAGCTCCACACTGTCACACTAAGGCTGTTTCTTCTATCTGGATTTGATTTTTCTGGAAAGTGCTAGCACCCTTCTTGTGTAAGCAGAGACAAGTCGAATTGCCTATGGCTGTAAGGGTCTTATGCTCCATACTAAAAATGCTGGGAATTCTACCACTGCTTATAATGGGAAAAGTGTGGAAAAGAACTTCTTCGTGCTGCTGATAGTTTACAATCAGGTCTTTTGTTCATGAAGATTTCTTCCTTAGCACCATCCAAAAGGCTCTGGTTTGCTATTTATCTTACTTGCATAAAGACAAAACATTCCTGCAGCAAAGCCCTGAGGGCTTCAGTTTACTGCATATTCCCAGAGCAATTGCTGAATGCCAGCAAACTAGGGGTCTGCACCACCCCAGTGAGAGCTTTGTCTGGAAACCCAGACAGGGATGTTACCACCAGATTCTGCTATAATGGCCATAATATGATCAGATCCCCCTCAGGCAACATGAGCTCTAAGGACAACTCATGCCTCCCTTGAGTGGTTTCAAATCCACAGCTCCAGGCATCAGGTTCCAGGCTAATTTAATCAAGAAAGGATCTCTCTTCCCATTAAAGCTGGGCCACTCTGCAAAAGGGAATGTAGGAGAGGAGAGATGAGTTTGCAGCTCCATTTTGGCCCAGAGTGAGGAAGAGGTGCAGACACCCATAGCTTGATATGGGTGTCCACTTTACCCCCTGTATCTGTGAAAGGAGGAGRGCTCAGAGGCTTTGCTTTCTTGTTGGGTCTTTCATGTGTGTGTGCACGTGTGGTATCAATGATTTTAGTAAAAGCTATCGTATCGCCTCCCAGACTTTATCTTGCTTACAATATATAAACAGCGTTCTCAGGGCAGTAGCCAAAGACCAAGACTCTTTCTTTCTGCGCTAAGCAGCCCTAACCCTAGGAAGTCTACTCTGACCTCCTTTGCCTTCATCTGTCTAGATTTCATCATTTAGTTGATTCATTGTCTAGTACCACAGAGTGAAAAGCCAGAGCAGGTTGTTTTCCTCTTCCTCCCTCCTCCTCATATCTGCGATTAACCACAGCCTGGTAGCTGTGATAAATGCATAAGAAATGCGTGTTTGACTGCTTCCAGTAGGTGGGAATTTAACAGCAGCCTTTTACATACAGGTTAAGCATTCCAATTGTTAGACAAGCCTGTGAAAGAAAGTTTTACAATTTCCATTTACTCTGCTGGGCTTAGTTTAAAGGTTGTCTTTGAAAGTAGACAGGTCAGTTTTCTGACTTGGTAATTATCAACTCAATGGCTGAAATGACAACTCTTTTTAGTAACATGAAGGAAGGAAAATGGTGACATACTTCTAATTTTAAAATTTAACTAAAAGTACCAAGAGAGGCATTTCTTCTCTGTTATGTGGGCAATTGCAGTTAAATATTGAAGGATAACTAGAAGAATATTGTGAAAGTTAATTATTTATTTGTGCAGTCAGTAAATTTCCTGCAGAAAGTTAAGGCTTGCATAGATCTTCATATAAAAGTCTGCTCTGGCTGTCTCTAGAGCAGAACATTCTGTTTTGCTTCCACCAAAATGGCTCTTCCATTTCTACGATTTTACCGATGTGCTGTGATATTTCTTCTTCTGACATCATCTTTAATCTTTGCTGATGGCGGAAAGATCCTGGTGATACCTCAGGATGGAAGTCACTGGCTCAGCATGCGCCCGTTAGTCGAGAAACTTCAGCAAAATGGACATGAAGCTGTTGTGGTAGTACCATCAACAAGTTTGTATATGAAGCAAGAGCATCAGAATTATACAGTGAAAGTGTATCCAATACCTTATGCTCATGAACACTTAACTCTTACACTCAAGTCATTTATTAATGATCATTTTATTGAACAATCTGTTTTGAATATTGTTATTACAATGTATCAAAGCATGTTAAAAATTTTCATGTTCTTTTTTACCAATTGTGAGAGCCTTTTACACAACAAGGACTTGATGCAGGAGTTGAGAGAGAGCAAATTTGATGTGGTTCTTACAGATCCAGTTCTGATATGTGGACCGATAATTGCTGAGTATCTTTCAGTTCCTTCTGTCTACTTCCTGAGGGGTATTCCCTGTGGGATGGATTTTGAAGCGACCCAGTGTCCAAATCCTCCTTCCTATGTCCCTAGATTATTCCTGAATAATTCAGATCGCATGACATTTGTTCAACGTTTGAAGAACTTGCTGGTCAGGATAYTGGAGCTTATTTACTGTCAGCCTCTATTTAGACCTTTTGAAGAACTTGCACATGAGATTCTTCAGCAGAAAGTGACTGCAACAGACCTTCTAAGCCGTGCATCTGTTTGGCTAATGCGATATGATTTTGCACTTGAGTTCCCAAGGCCAGTGATGCCAAACATGGTTTTTATTGGAGGGATAAACTGTGGTCAGAAGAAAAAACTGTCTCAGGTATGAAAATTTATTTTATTTTTATTGAAAGAGCAATAACATAAACATGTAAAAATTTTACACTGAAAACTAACCACAGCTTAGTATTTAAAGACTGAAAGCCAGTGACAAATGCTACATGATGTAGAAATGCAGTATCCAGCATTAAGTATCCCTAGTATAGAGCATTAAGATTAAATTATACCCTGGCAACCTAAGCCCTTTCAGGTATGAAAATTTAAGTGTCATGCAAATTTTGTACAAGTAACAAGGTGTTTTGCCGAAGTGAAGCTTGTATGAATTTTGGCAAACTTTAATCCTGAACATGACGTAGACTTGATAGCTTCTATTTCATTCAAGTTTATTACTCCATGTCCATCTCTATGAGACCTGTTCCCAGAGTTGGCTGTATTGCTCTGAAAGAGTAGCCTGAGAAATGTCTATAAGCAAAGCCTGCTCTTTGTCTGYCCCATGTTGTCCTCCCTTCTCAGTTGTCTCATGGACAGTCCMTCCGGACAGCTCAGGCACATACTGGCATGTCAGGAGCAATCAGGGCTTTGCGGGCTGTGGGAGCTGTGTGCTGTAGGTGTTGCTGTTCAGTTCTGGTGATGGTCTCATGAGAAGCTGGCAGGATGGAAAGCACTCAAACCTAACGTAAAATGCACTCTTGGCATCGGGGTTGTTGGCAAGGGCAGAGATATATCTGGGGATATTTCCAGGTATCCATTCTCCTTTTATGTACACTGAAGGTTCTAGGTTTAACTTTTCAGTTATAAGTCAATTCTTTTTCTGTCACATCCATCTGCCAGACTGGTTCATTTCCATCTTTCCCATGAAGTCAAGTCAAACAGATGTCTATAAATGCACCACACAATAAATRCTTAAATGTCTGTCTTCATCTGCCAGAGCCCAGCTTGAAAGCATCTTCTTCCAGTGTTCATCTGACAGCCTTTTCAGTGATTATGAGCAAAGGGTCTGTTCTGTGCATCACCTTCTTCTGAGCTATTTTAAAATTCCTGGTAATTTACTCCTGAGTCATAAGCTGCTGGTGGTAGCACAGTGCTGGCAATGCAGCTCGCAGCTCTTTTTGAAAGTAGGCTTGCAATATGGTAGAAGCTTCCCCACAAGACTTGGAAATAAGTATGCAGAAACTTCATGTGGAATGAAGCCTCACCAGAGCCTTGAATGGCCTGGGGAAGAATATCATATCCCAAACAAATCTTTCTTGGTTGGGGATTGGTCCTGTCCAGCCACCTACTTATATCACTGTGAGCAGTTCTTGCCATTAAACAGCAGTGTTTAAAAGCCTAGCAATTTGTGACTGAGAAGGATTTAACTCCACAGAGTTCATGCCTAAAAGGATCAGGGGGTAGATGGAAGTTGCATGTAGAAGTGGGAAAAAAATTTCAGTTGGCTGCTTACCTTAAAAAATGCAAGTTTGAATAAATGGAAGAACAAAGTCATTTTTCTCAATTGTACCAACTAATTTTGGTTATTAAAAAGGTCAAAAAACAGGTATGTCAACATTATTTTTCCATATATATCTTTACTCTAAGTTATGTTTCACTGTATAGTTGACCTCAGTTTCACTAGGAAAGAAAATGATCGTAAAAAAAAAAAAATCCTACGATCTGTGACAACGATGACAGCCTTCTGTCTGACAGACAACCCCTACACTATCTGGAAAAGAGTAGCTTTGGTACACTTTTCATAGACCCAGTATACCAATGTGGTGATCCTCGTAAAGCTTCTGTCTGTTCATTCTATGCACGGATTCACATGTAATTTAGAGCATGTCAGTAAATGTCCAAATACGGTTTTCTTATGTCCCAAGGTGTTTTACCAGCTACACAGACCCGTGGCAATCTCYCTATGGATGCTGAACCTACTTGTCAGGATGCTAGAGAGCCTGCTATCTAAGGACTTTCATGATAGATTCTAAAACATTGATTCAAAGTCCAGAGAGGTGTGCATCCACCAACACTTTGTTGAAGGTCTCTGGATAATGAGATACCGTTCACATTACACCCCATAGTCTCTTCACTGGAGGCATCAGCTGCAAGAAGGGGAGAAGCCTATCTAAGGTACATGAGTTTCAAGGAGGCATTTTTGTGTTTGGTGTGAGAGGAAGGCTTACATAGTGATAAGAATATCACATGGGTTTGTGAGACAATTTCCCATGCTGTGACAGATTTTCTTTGGACAAATCTCCTGTTTTCCCTTGCATCGGTAGTGTTGTAAGAYGGTTAGAATAGTTCTGCCCTACTTTATAAGAATAGTGGGATAGGGAGCAAATGAAGGTCTGAAACTCTTAGACTCCAGGGTGATAAGAACRATGTAATGATTTAGGTAGGTGGCAAGTTCAGTACAATTACATAGATGAACAAAATCTAAACATGGTGGCAGGTAACTGGTTTGCCAATATGATGGTAAGAAGTTGCAGACTCACATTTGTGTGGTCAGCTAATGGTGACCCAGAGCAATGCCATCTGCGCACCTGGGAAGTATTCTGTCACAAGGATGTAAAGTTGGAAGCCTGGGTTTACCTTGGCATCAGCAACAAACATTCCCCATCTGAAACTGAGAGATGTGGCATATTCATCAACCCACATAACTGCCACCCACAGCTCTGTGTCATGGGACAATCCCTGGGAAACGAGCAGAGAGCAAGTAGATTGGGTGCCCAGCTATTTCAATCTGATCTGGGCAGAAGGAAAGGGGAGATTAATTTGCATCTCCCTTCCACATCATGCCTGCTGTCATGCTGCATTGGGTTAATGTTGCTGTAAGAGTACAGTGGGAGATCGGAGAGGACTTGGGTCCTTAGAAATTATCTCAGATATATGGATATCAGAGGAAAAAATCACAGCTCTGGGAGGTGTGGTTCAACTGTAAGCCAAACCCTTTTTCGGCTGGGGGGGGGGGAAGGAATAGGGGACAGGCAGCAGCTATTCCCAGTCATTTGCGTGACTTCTGTTCACATTCACACAGTTATTTATTAGTACTACCTGGCAGCATACAAGGTAACTAAAACAAAATGTAAGGCTGGGCATGCACTATCTTCAATGAACATCTACCCTATGCTCAGGTCACCTCAGGATAGTAGCTGTTTGCACTCTGTATAGTTACTGCAGTCAGCTACCAGAGAACTGAGCTGATTCATCTGGCAGCTAGCAGCCCTCTGTATGCCCATCTGCTGTGCTCAGAGACAAGAAGCGTGAAGAGGCAAGATAAAGGTTGCTGTGCTTCGGGCAAAGAACAGGAGATGAATTGGGGTCCAAACTGCTGGGCTACCAAAGGTAAGAAGGATCGTGAGGCTGAGGTCCAAGTATGGCAAGGAGAAAAGGAGGTTGAGAGGCAGGAGCTGTAATCACAGCTTGGGAGAGTGAAGTTTATGATAGGAGATACACCTCTTTCTCATGCAAACCCGCTTTCAAAGTACAACACCCATTTCAATCTTTTATAATCATTAATCTTCTACCATGATTCCCATCGCGTGCAAACTTGTAAACGCCTAAAATGTGAGCAATTCAAAGGGGTGGAGGTATCAAAAGTTTGGCAAGAGGTGTGTTTGCACAGGTGGAGCGTAGCTACAAAAGCTTGCTAACTATCCTTGGCCTCTCTAGCGTGCAGGCTCACGACATGTTGGTTGCAGTGCTGCTCCCCTTCTTGTGCTGTCTAAGCTCTGCTGCTGCAGGGAAACTGCTGGTGATACCAATGGAAGGCAGTCACTGGCTTAGTATGAAGAAGGTGCTGGCTGAGCTGAGCAAGAGAGGACATGAAATAGTTGTCATTGCACCAGAAAGCAGAATGCTCGTAGATTCTTCCGCGATATACACGCTGAAAACATATCCTGTACCTCTCAAAAAGGATGAGTTTCAAGAACGTGTGCGTGCATTTGGTGTGGACTCTTTCAGTGAAAAGCCTTTTTTGTTCAGATTTTTGGACATCTGGGAGAATTTTAAAAAGAGCTCTGACCTGTTTAAAGCCATCTGTGAATCGTTACTGTACAACAAAGAGCTTATGAAATATATTGAAGAAAGTAAGTTTGATGTCATCTTTACAGATCCCCTGACACCCTGTGGACAGATAATTGCTTTGTACTTTTCTATCCCTTCTGCTTTCTTCTTGCGGGGTGTCCCTTGTGCTATAGACAGTCATGCTGCTCAGAGTCCAGACCCACCATCCTATGTCCCGCGACTGTTCTCACTCAATACAGACCATATGACATTCCCTCAGAGAGTGAAGAACTTTCTGATCAGCATTTCAGAGCCTTTTGTTTGCAATATTATGTTTTCAACGTTTGAAAGTCTGGCTTCAGACTTTCTCCAAAAGCCAATGACAATGACACAGCTTTTAAGTCATGGATCCGTTTGGTTGAAGAGGACGGATTTTGTCTTTGACTATCCCATGCCTTTGATGCCCAATATAATTATCATTGGAGGCATAAACTGCGGACAGAAGAAACCATTATCTCAGGTCAGTGACTGTATGGGATAGGTGTAAAAAGGGAAAAATTCAGGCAGTCAAATGCCTGCATGATCCGAGTGACATGTAATAGCCTATTTGATGTGGGCATTATTTACCTAGGGAATCTCTTTTTGTTAATTGCTGCTGTGGATGGTCTTATTCAAATATCAATTAATTAATAAAAAAAAATACTCAGCTTGGCAGCAGATTAAACTAATTTGGTTTAAGGCACTCATAGGATATTTATGAATCACCATACAGAAAGTAGGATGAGAGTAGCTGCTTCACATTACATTCACATTACATTCATCCCATGCCTTATAAATTAAATTTACAAGCCCTGCTAGCAAAAAGTAGGCTCATATCTGCATGAAGAACAGGGTGGTATAATTGACTAGCAGAACAAGATGCGATTCCACCTCCTCCTCTTGGGTCTGCCTGACACAATGATTTTGTTCTGGGAGAGAGTCACATGCTACCCTGTATTTAGTTCCAGCTGAAGTCAGGTCAGTCAGACATCACTTGCTCAGTTAATGCAAAAAGATGGATTATAACAACTCTTAAGAAAGAGACAATTGTTTAAAGAACATAAGCTGCTCATCCATTCAGAAAAGTAACTCATTGGGTTATGTGCAATAGCGTTATTTTCTGTCTTCTGTATCAGCCATGTTGTGTATGAGTCAAAAGCTATAACTTTGTGGGGAAACAGTTTTGGGCTAACAGCAGCTTCCACCACAAGAACTAGACAGATGAATTCCAAACTGAAGTCTTTTTGGAGACATATGGTTCAGAAAAGGAAATGTTGATGGGTGGCTGCTTGGGTATGTAGTCTGAAGAGACATTTGCTCGTGCCCGTGCTCTTACATGGTTCAGCGACACTTTCCACTGAATGCTATGGGCTCTTTAATACCTCTATCTTGTTGCTCCTCATGATACACGTTATCTTGTTGCCCCATGGGATGTAAGAGCAGCCTTTTACTGCAAAGCTGAAGGATAGCAGGAAAAGGCTGGAAGGGAGGATATAGCTGTCATCATCAGCTGCTGAATCTATAGCTAGCGTGATACAGCAGTTTCAGCATGCAGCAGTAAATCACATTACAAGGATAAAGTGCTACCCTTTGTGAATGCTACTTAAAAAGAAACAGGCTCTTCTCTATTCTTTTTTCACTTGACAGCTTTCTCTTAGTCTTAGAGAATGGCTTCCTCCTGTGCCCTCCAGTCTGCAAGCACCTCTACGCTTCCCCCACATTCTTAGGTGTTTTCRAACAGGAATGAATGAGGCCTCACAACAAAACAGACTGGCATTTTCCAGTGATGTCACAGCTTCCCCACAGTTATCCTTAACTGCTCTCAGGGCATTGCCTTACTGCTCCTCCCCAGTACTTCATCTGATGATACCCATTGAAAGTCCTGATCATTTCTGTGGGGCTGCTAGTGTTCAAATCTTGTTTTGTTCACAAATGTCTCTTTCAAATTGCTTTCAATCTCCCCACTTTTACTAGAGTAGTGCCTTTTCCTATCTGTTCTGTCCATCAGAGCTGCTTAATGGACTTCAGGGACAAACCCAGGCAGATCCTCCAGGAAAGCAGTGAGACTAATTCTGCCTGCAGGCGAGCCCATTTGGTAGCTGCAAGTTAAAATTAGACTCTTCTCCAAAGACCAAGCTCACTCTCATTTTAATCTTGCTCAGGGGCTAGAGGCCATAGTCCAGCAGCAATACTTATTACAGGAATAACAATTCTTTATACAATCTTCAGCAGCACTTCCAGTCCTGACTTCTTTATCTGTTCTCTTCCTACTATGCCTGTGCATCACAAAATTATGTCTAATGSCCAAATATAGTTCCGCAGTTTGCCCTGTGTCCATCATAAATACTTGTTAAGTGCTGAGACATGGCATCTTTCTTTTAGTTTTTCATCCAAACCAAAACCACCATGACTTACTATTTAAAATCAGTTCCTATCCAGAAATAAAAAAATGGTGTTGGTTTCTTGTACCTAGTGAAGTACATGGGGAATGGAGGGGCTTTTCCTTCCTATTGCTCCCAGAAGAATACAATGCTCCAGGGAAGCATAGAGAGATAGGATAGGGTGAGAATGATGCAATGTCATGTACGATACCACAGACTCAGAGATTTTCCTTTGCTCATGCAAGCTGCTGCAGCAGTGATGTTTCCTGTACACATTGGTAGCTGGAGTTGCACCTGGCCTCTGTGCTGACCTGTATGTAAATCGCAGAGCCTCCTCCTTAAGATTTGCGCATTGTGGTGTACAGTGGCATTATTTTATCATTTGATTTTGGCATAAACCTGATGAGTGTTTCAGAGCAACTGTAGAACTCCTATTTCAGATCATTTCTACCAATAGTGGTTTTAATAAAGGAAGGAAGGAAAGAGAGAGAGAAAGAAAAAGAAAGAGAGAAGGAAAGAGGGGGGAAAGGAAAGAAAGGGAGAGAACAACTTCTGAACCTTTATTAATAAGTCAGGAAATGCTGTATTTCATAACACCAATCCTCCCCCCCCAAATACGCTTCTTTACTGCTGGCTAAGAAACTGGCAGTGTTGCAGCCAGACATACTTTTAATATACCTTGTCCATGTGTAGTTTTATGTATGGCAATTCCAAATCTGAGAAAGCCATATACATAAAATTTAGAAGTGAGGAATTTGCAGAAAACACCAGGCTCTCAGTCTGATCAAAGCCTTCATCTATTTGGGGATATAAAGGCAAACTATCTTGGCATCTGCCACACTTTCTCAGCAAAATTAGCTACCGACTGTTTCTTTAAGGCAAGTTGCTGCTCACTCTCCAGGAGAGTAACTCCTTGGACTACATCTCCTATCACTTTCTGATGACTCCAAACATAACAATATCATTTAATTTCGGCTCTATGACTAACGTGCTAAAATATTAATAGTACTAGTATTTTCAAGAAGAGGAACTCTTACTCCCCTCAGTTATAACACCTGTGAAAATAATGGCAAAATTTTGTTCCAGAAAATCATAATAACCTCTTCACTGGCTGGAGAATTTAACCTGATGCTTTAGCTATTGCTCGTGTTAAAACACTGTTAGAAACAGCATGAATAATAAACATTTTAATACATGCTTTCAGCAAGCCCATTTCTTTCCAAGTGGCAGCACTATTCAAAGGCTTGGAATTTTTTTTTAATAAAATCTAATTTTATTTTGCAACTGACATCTGGCATACTTTTAAAGTCAGCAAAGTGGAACAATCAGAAAGGAGCAATCCCAAGGGAGCACCAGACACTACATGCGGTTCTACTCCACCCAGTTTCATTCATCAGGTTCCTTAAGTTTTCATCAGTGAATTGAATGGTTGCTAGCAACTGGTTTTACAGGAAAAGCTGGATCGTTAAGTGGGAATGTGAGAATGTGGCAGGGGACTGTGTGGTTACATAAAATCTGTCAGCTCAGGGCAGAGGACCAGACTTGGGATGTCTAGGAACATGGCTCTTGTGAGTAAACACAGTTCCCTAGTCTCTGTAGGGGTCTTTGCTTTCCTGTCTCTGTTTTGCTTGACGAATAGCGGAAAGCTGTTGGTGGTGCCAATGGATGGGAGTCACTGGCTCAGCATGCGGTCAGTGCTGGAGGCCCTCGGCCAGAAAGAGCACAAAATTGTTGTCGTTGCACCAGAAGTAAATTTGAACGTGAAGCCATCTGAACATTACACTCTCAAGACATATCCAGTGCCTTTAACTAGGGAAGAACTGGGAGCAAGCATGCATTCATTTGCTAATGATCTTTTTGAGAGAAGACCTTTTTTCCAGAGAATCGCTACACTGTATGAAAAAGTTCAAGTCATCTCTGATCTCTACTTCTCCTCCTGTATGAATTTACTGCACAATAAGGATCTGATGCAGTATCTTGAAGGGAATAAGTTTGATGCGGTTCTCACAGATCCTGTTGTACCATGTGGACAGATAATGGCTCTCCATCTCTCTGTCCCATCTATTTTCTTTTTACGAGGACTCCCTTGCAGTTTTGATTTGCAGGCTGCTCAGTGTCCAGACCCTCCTTCTTATGTCCCAAGAACATTTACAGACTACTCAGACCACATGACATTTATCCAGCGAGTGGAAAACTTTTTTCTGAAGTCATCAGAATCCTTTCTTTGCAACTTTGCTTATTTGCCATTTGAACATCTGGCCTCAGATTTTCTCCATAGACAAATAACAATGAAAGAGCTTTTAAGTCATGGATCCATTTGGCTTAAAAGAATGGATTTTGTTTTCGAGTATCCCATGCCAGTGATGCCCAACATAGTTTTTATTGGAGGTATAAACTGTGGACAGAGAAAGCCATTACTTCAGGTCAGTGATTTCCTTATTAAAATACATTAAAGTTTGAAGGGAAAATGCTATTTGCAAGCACCTTGCTGTATGCTCTGTGTGTACATAACATTGGTTAGTGGGATTTWCATGTGCTGTAAGATGCACTTTAAAGAGGAGGAAAAAAGATGAAACACTGACTTGATTTCAATTCTCTCCTCTCCCATTATTGCAGGGACTCTTCTAACAGGAAGTTAGCATTTTTGCTTAGACAGTCTTTTCTTTGGGTTAGGTAGGAATAATTGTTGTTTATCACAACACTCTGACTAACAAGCCACAAAGCTATGAGTGAAGGTGGTCCATGTGCTACTAGCAGGGGGCTGCAGCTGTTTGTACCTCAGACTCTTTATATTTTGTTGTCACAGCTGATTTTTAGAAACAACTGATTTTTTTCCAGCTAACAGAAGTATCTTTGCAGAATTTAGACATAAAGTGTCATAATGTGTCAAACTGATGGGCAATGTTCTCATTGCTCTGTCAATTCAGGCTTAATGCTTTCACAACATTGAT
Source organism: Rhea americana (assembly GCF_003343005.1). NCBI lineage: Eukaryota > Metazoa > Chordata > Aves > Rheiformes > Rheidae > Rhea > Rhea americana. Next base: position 1,105,251 of record NW_028186249.1, read on the forward strand.
TCCCAAAACTGATTGTGTCTAGAGCTGGAGTAGTAATGGACCAGTAAAGGTCCATTAAAAAACATCTGATGTATACTAGCAATCTCCATGGTAAATTCTTGTATTGTGAACAATACTTATGGGCAATCATTTTTATAATCAATTTCTATATYTTTATAATATTTGCAGATTGTCTGCAAATCCTGGCCTATGCATTAGTGTTGCTTACTTTCATGCCTCGGGGGCATTTTCTTCCCAAGCTGTTCCAGAAAACATTTATGAGTTATTATTTATGAGTTATAAAACCTATTTTGAATAGATTTGGCAAAAAACATGCTCTTATCCTTCTGCCTTCCAGCCTCTACCTCCTCCCCCCAAAAGGCCTTTGAGCAAAACAAACTTTGGTCAATTTTCCATTTTCATTGCAGGGTCAAAATGTAAAAAAAAAAAAAAAAAAAAAAAACACCTTATTTCCTATACCAAGAATTAATATTTTTCTATTGTTTTACACACAGAATGAATTACAATGGCAGGAGGGAAGGAACTGTTTTGTTTGCTAAAAATCTTTGGTTGGAAAAATAGTGATTTGTTAGTCAGCATTTTTTAGGGGAGCCACTGGATGAAGGATCCCCTCCTTTCCTTAAATCCTAGTGTTCATCCAGAAGAAACAGCTGGAAGTCGTCAGTCTAGCTATTGCTCTCATTACAGCCATGCCAAGTTTGCTGAACTTTAATACCTCTTATTCCGTTTTTTTGCCATGTCACTGATTATACATTTACCACACAGCAAATTAGTCCAAAGATCGATAGTTAAAAGTGTAGCGCAGATAGCTTCAAAGTGTGAAGCTCTGGTATTCTTTCTGTGCAGCCCTCACCAGATATCTGCAGAAATGGCTCTGAAGCTTAGTTCTCACCTACAAATCACAGTGGTGCTGGTTCTGCTTCTGTCCGTGTGCAATTTGGCTGCTGGTGGGAAACTGCTGGTGGTGCCGATAGATGGGAGTCATTGGCTCAGCATGCGCGAAGTGGTGGATGGTCTTGGGCAGAGAGGACACGAAATAGTTGTCATTGCACCTGAAATAAGCTTACATATCAAGCCATCAGAGAATTTTGTTATGAAAACGTACCCCGTACCTTTCACAAAGGAAGAGCTGCATGAACATTTCCGTTCTTTTTCACAACAAATATTTGAAGAAGGATCTTTTCTGGAAAGATTCGTTAAAATGTACCAAAAAATGAAAAGAGCCTCTGCCCTGTTCCTGTCTACCTGTACACACTTACTATTCAACAAAGAGCTTGTCGGATACCTTGAGGAGAGCAAGTTTGATGCTGTCTTTACAGATCCCTTTCTACCCTGTGGGCAGATATTGGCAGAGTATCTTTCAGTCCCTTCTGTGTTTTTCTTGCGGGGAGTACCATGTGGTTTAGAATTTGAAGCCACTCAGTGTCCTAATCCTCCTTCTTATGTCCCCAGGACGTTTTCAGGCACTACTGACCGTATGACTTTTTTTCAGCGCGTGAAAAATCTCATTTTTGACTTCCCACGTTTTTTTCTCTGTGATTTTGTTTATCATCCATATACAAATCTGGCTTCTGAGTTCCTTCAGCGGGACGTGACTGTGCCAGATCTCTTAAGTCATGCATCTATTTGGCTCATGAGGTTAGATTTTGTGTTTGAATATCCAAGACCATTGATGCCCAACATGATTGTAATTGGAGGAGTAAACTGTGTTCATGAGAAGTTACCTCAGGTGGGTCATGTTCTGTTTTTCCTTGTTCTGACTTCTGAATTCTCTACTTTCACAAGAGTGGAATTTTGTGTTGGAGATAGGAATTAAGCCTTTCCAATTAGGGTGATTTATCAAAAAACTTGTGAAGGAAACTATGTTTCCTTCACTTTCTTCCATAGTTTCTATTTTTTTTTGCATGGGTAGATACATCTCTTCATTTGAAAAGTATGCTTGATTGAGTGATAGTATTATCTTTTCCTACAGTAGGAAATCATTCTTCTATTTGACTTCTGAAGATGTGACTTCATTTTTCTGTATCCTAGGCCAGTGATGCTCCTCATTGGAATCTTTAGCTAGAATTAGAAACCAAGCATAGCTTAAGTAACTTTATCTTTAAAAAGGAATGTTGGATTTATTACGGTTGACTTTTTTGGGACATATATTGAAATACATTTTGTGGTATGTTACATAACATTGTACTTTCTTAGTTCTCTCAGAGAATGATGAAGGAGCAGCAGGCAAGTCTGAGTGGTTGTCAGAAACATGCAGCTGGGTATGAACCACAACATTTTGCATATCTATGTAGCAGGGATATGCATGTACAGAGAAATGCACTTCAGACTTCTTTCCTAGGGCACCCTTGCTGCATAACTATTTCTTTCTTTGCAATGAATTTACTTCTTCACTAGGACATTATCAAGGCAGGAATCAACAAGAATATAACATGTTGTGGACTTTCAGGCTAATTGCTGTCTCTGTTTACATGCATTTATTAGAACTTTTTGCCTCTATGATGACTATGTGAGATTAGAGATCAAATCAATTTTATAGAGCCTGAAAAGGCTACTATGGTGGCTTAGTAGATCCTGGTCCTAAACAAGAGAGCTGCTAAAGCTACTTGGCATGATTTTCACCTTGATTTTCTTACTGATGTTGTTGAAGTTCAAGAGAAATCCTCATCCTTGTAGAAAAGCTGATGAACTATGGACTGAATGAGCAGACAGTGAAGTGGACTGAAAACTAGCTGAACAGCAGAGCTCAGAGGATTGTGATCAGTGGTGCAAAGTCTCATTGGAAGCCTGTAGCTAGCAGTGTCTCCTGGGGTCAATACTGGGTCCAATACTGTTCAACTTATTTATTAATGACCTGGATGAAGGTACAGAGTGAGATGTCCCATCACAGACTTGTACTAGGAGTCAATGCAGTGGAAGTAGCTATGTCAGGGTTGTGTGTCCTGCAGACAATATTTGGCTTACGGCAGTGCATGAATTGTTTGGAGATCCTGTGCTGACAGTGAAAAGGTAGAGACAGAAGACTGCAGTGGCACATTCCCCTGTGTCCTGGGTTAAAGACAGTTCACACAGTCCACATAGGCCCCATAAATGAGAACTGGCTAGGCAGCMTATCAGAAGCTCTTCAAGAGAACAGTGGATAGGGCTGATAAAGTTTATTACTGTACTGCTGCAATGTAAGTGCTTTTAACATTTGGGCCCTTGCAAGCGGCAAGAGTTTATCCGTGTATTGCTCRGCACATTTTTGACTGCAAGGCTACCACTTTCATGCTCACTTTCAAATCGCTAGAGATCTGACCCTCTCAGGAGCCCTTTGTCACAAACAAGCAGCTGCTTATGGTGCTGCTGGATGGCAGTCAGCAGCTCTTTGTGCTTGCAGATGACTGCAGTCAGAAGAGGTGTGAAAGAGTTGGCTCTGCAGCAGCAGAACAGTTCTCCTACTAAAGATCAAAGAGATAAAGCATAGAGACAGATCATCTGCTGTTCCCAGAGGAGAGTGTAGATGGACCTTTCTCACTGAGGAGGCCTCAGAGAAAAGTTCTTTAAGAATAAATCTTAAAGAGGTCGAAGAGGGAACAATGCTGCCCTCCAACTCCCCCAGCTTTCATACCCTGGGGCACAATCGTTGTATAACAAAAGAACATCCTGTAGCATTGACCGCTGTGTGTTCTAGGTCCAGATCTTCAGACTGTCACAAGTCCCATTGGGGCATTTGCATCAAAATTATCACTCAGTTGTGCTTTTACAGGAACTGCTACTACTCCTCTGATGGGATGTTGAATGTATAATTCTTATCCTGCCCGAATCTTGTCATTCTAGGAACTATTTTAAACACCTCTTTCATATCTGGTATTGGTCAAGAGTCTCGTAAAAATTAACATTCAGGAGTACTGTGGTGCTCTCCCTCCCTTCCACTAAGCATGCATTTCCTCTGCCTTGGTCTTGAGGCTGCCTTGTTTGGAAGTAGCTTCTTTCTCCACCCTCTCTCCTCTCCACAGACACACTCCGTCACCAAAGTCTTTATGAAGGTGAGGAGGCTTTGCTAATGCTGGGAATCTGACATCCTCATCTCAGCGTGGCTTTGCAGTGCTAGAGAGAGGTGGAAGATCTTGCTCATGGAGAAAGGAGTGGCCTCTGTTATGTTGAGTAGTGATGTGGATTTGACACGTCTCTAGCCCATGCAAAAGCTTCAGCCCATGCAAGGCTTTCAGAAATGCAGTCCCATCCAGAACCACACTTGCCTCTTTAGTAGACCACTCTTTACTGTTCATCTAGTAGAAACAGGTGGGAGTTATCTGGTGTATCAAGAACTCTCATTAGTCTGTATAGTCTGTTGAACTTTAACACTGTCATATTCTGTTTTTTCCATGTTCTTGTAAGCTTCTATGTTCTCTAGACCACCTTGTATCACAGATTTTCTTAGAGAAGTATTTTTAACTAAGTGATAGGAAAGGGCTTCAAATTGATTTTCTTTTTCTTTACCAAGAAATTCCAGTTCTCCTTTCAAAGAAGGTATCTGAGTATCTCTGTATCTATTTAACTATCTATCTAAAGCTCCTTTCTGACCTCAGCTGTTCTGTGATTCTGTGATTCCCTGTTACAGTGAGATGTTTTCCCATTTATCAAGGAAAAAAAATGTGCGCATGTAGCTGCTGCAGATAACTCACTGTAAGGCACATGAGAATACCTTCCATACACTTCTTTCAGGTTTTGGTCTTTATTATCACCTTACTGTATCAACTAGAGATAAAATTTTGCTTAAACAGGCCTTATAGTGGGATGACATTATCTTTTCTGTCTTTTTCTGATGAATTAGAGAATCTGGGTGGGCGTGAAGTTTGAAATTCTTTCCCCTTTMCTACAGATTCCTTAGGTGTCACAGTCCTTGCTGTGTAGAGCAAGGATGCTCAGTCTCCCCCTGCTTCTGGTAACCACAGGACAGAAGAAGTGTGGAGTTCCTATTGGCTGATACCACAGGCAAGCATTAGTAGCTCCCTTTAGAAAGGATTTTCAAGAAATTCAAAAAAGTTGTTTGGCCCAAGGCAGTCAGTTATGAACTCTTATAGCCCCTTTTGAGCAAGGACTGCAAATTCTACTGCATCATCAACTACATAGAAAGGTGTTTGGTTAATAGGTTATCCAAACTCCAATGACCCCCACTGTTTGGAATGCTGACTTCTCACATTTTAGAACATGCTATGTGACCTCCARAAACCTTTCTCAGCAAAGATTTCAGAGAGGAAGTTGGGGATTTGGGTCTTGCATGTTAACAGCACAATGGCAGTTCTTAATGAATGTTATGCTTCTTTAAAACAAACTCTCTGGAGAAGCTTAGTGGCAGTGAAAGTTAGGAAGTGGCACTCCTGACTTGAATGTGGCACAGTAGAGTCATGTGAACAGTGACTCGCTTCAAACAACCCTGACCCAGAAAAATCGCTCTATACATGGCTGCTCTCATAATCTAAGATCCTTCTAATTGTACTAAAGATAACTTAAATATTTATTGCTGGAACTCCTGTGGTAGTACTCTTATCAATGTTTTTAGCATAGTTTAAAATGCGATCTTTGATCTCCAGCAATCCATCTTAGCAAATATTTTGTAGAGGTAAAGGTTAAAGATCATGAAGTTATAAATGAGGTCCTCCTAGTTTTTGCTTTCATATACTTCTTGAAAAAGGTACAAAGGAGCAGTTCTTTTTTTCCTTCCTTCATTTCTTGTTAACAGCTTCATGACAGTCATGTGGAGGTACCGGGTAAATGATGGTCTTGTTCTTCTTCTGTCTTTCTGGAGTTTGGCAGAAGCTGGGAAGCTCTTGGTTGTGCCTCAAGATGGAAGTCATTGGCTTAGCATGCGTGTGGTTGTGGAAAAACTCTGGGAAAGGGGACACGATATTGTTGCAGTAATTCCAGAAGCCTCTTTGCTCATGAAGAGCTCAGAAAATTTCACCGTCAAAACATATTCTGTGCCTTACACACAGGAATCTTTGGATAGATATTACCATTCCATTGGTAAAGATTGTTTTCTTGACCTTCCCCTTCTAGAAAAAATTGCAAGTTTACTCAAAAATATATCGGAAATGACCACCATGTTCTCTTCTACCTGTCGGCATCTTCTATATGATGAAGAGCTAATGAAACACCTCCAGGATAGCAACTTTGATGCTGTTATGATGGATCCTGTGTTGCCTTGTGGACCAATTGTTGCTGAATTTCTCTCCCTCCCTTCAGTGTACTTCATGCGTGGTCTTCCTTGTGGCTTAGACTACAAAGCTGCCCAGTGTCCTAGTCCTTCTTCTTTTGTGCCAAGAATTTTCACATCCAGTTCAGACCACATGACATTTACAGAGCGTGTGAAAAACCTCCTGTTAGGTTTTTCAGAGCATTTACTTTGTTATCTGTTATACTCAAAATATGAGAACTTAGCATCTGAGTTTCTTCACAGAGATGTAACAGTACTGGAACTGTTTAGCACAGCATCCATTTGGCTGATGAGATATGACTTTGTTTTCGAGTATCCACGCCCAATAATGCCTAATATGGTCTATGTTGGAGGCATCAACTGTAAGCAGAAGAAACCATTATCAAAGGTTAGTCACTTTTTAGGTTGAGAGTATTGCTGCATTTATTAGAGATTATTTAAGAGCTTTGCTTTTTTAAAGTCTTTCCTATTTAGAATTTGTGCTTGAGACAATATGTGATTGAATGCCAAGATGCTGTGACTTGGAAGTCTCAGGCTCTAACAACTGATCACAAAAAATATGGATTTGTTACATTGCAAGCAGCGGAAAGGTTTCTGCCAAGGCGAGCTTAGGTTGTTAGTCATGTTGTTGCCCTTTCCTAGGTACAGCCTAGCTAGGCATGAACATATTTGATACTCATGGTATGTGTGCTATATCTACATAAATGACAAATAAATTGAAAGTCATTAGATTTAATATCCCAAATAGTTGTGGAATATTGGATAAATTCCAGAGACTTAATTGGACAAAACAAAGGGGAATTTAGAAATGACTCTATAGAGATTGATGATGCAGATGAATACCCTAAAACTTAGCAAGGTGTGTAATTAAACATGGTGCAGGGAGCTGTTTTGCCTCTGGAGTTGTGTAAGTTGCAGTGGAAGATAGCATACATGACTAGAAAAAGAAGCCTTCAGGAGCAGGATTTTGTCTGCTCCCACTGTTTGATTTGTTTAGATCTCCCTAGTGGGCTGTTTAAACAGAGCAGATATCAGTCACTGACACTGCTTTTCAGACCACAGAGGTGCTGCAACAGCAGAAGGTATTGTTAGGATTGCACTGCATTAATTGGTGAACTTAGGGCTTTCACTCTGATATCTGCTATAATGCAGAAACGAAGCTGAAGGTAAACCATAGCAACCCATAGCRTATCGAATCTCTGTCAATTGTTACCTCTTGTTTAAACTAACAGCACAAAACAATCCGAAGGTCACACTTCTGTTACATGCTTTCTGTCCAATCAGCTGAACTGATTCAAGGCTAGAAGTTCATAATTAGCTGGTTATTAGTAAGCTTGTGATCTCTTAGTACGATGCTACCTCCCATTCATGGCTCTGTTCAGCATTTGAATGTCCTAGAGTTAATTCAGGCATTCATCTTTACTCTGCAGTGCCCAGTGGCTTAGGGTCATCACTGTGTGTGCAGATGAGTAGTTCAACTTTTACCCAAGTAGAAGTTAAATATTATCCTCATTTCCTCTTGCAAACATCCATTAAAAATTAAACATTTTCCCTTAGTGAAGACTGAGTGCAAAGTAACACACAACCAATTCTTTGTTCCTGCAATAGTTTTGCTGTCATTTAAAACCTTGCTGGCATATTCTGCCGCATGAGGAAAATGGTTTCTTTATTTCCAGGATTTAATTCCTCTGTTGCCTGGGCTATATTTTTCCTTCTTTTGTGGACCTTTTCTGAAGGAGGAAAGCTTTTGATTGTACCTATCGATGGCAGTCACTGGCTCAGCATGCGCCCGGTTGTGGAGCGGCTCAGAGAGAGAGGACATGAAATAGTGGTTCTTGCGCCAGAGATAAATTTGCGAATAYATTCATCAGCCCATTACACCATGAAAACATACTCTGTGTCCTACAGCAAGGAGTATGTGGAGGCAGAATTTAAAAAGCTGGGCTATAAGATTTTCACACCTCAACCCTTCTTGGAAAAAATGGCAAAAATGGCAAATATTACAACAATGTTTTTTGATTCTTGCAAACGGCTACTAGCTGACCAACAGCTGATCAAATACTTTGAAGAAAGTGCATTTGATGCTGTCCTTATGGATCCTTTCTTTCCATGTGGCCAGATAGTGGCTGAACATCTCGCCGTACCTTCTGTTTACCTCCTAAAGGGACTTCCATGCAGTCTAGACTTCCATGCTACCCTCTGTCCAAATCCTCCTTCTTACATTCCACGGTTCTTCACCCGCTATACAGATCACATGACATTTTCTCAGCGTGTGCATAATCTTATAGTTAGCTTGAGTAATTCTCTGGTTTGTCTTTTTCTTTACTCACCATACGATCATTTGATCAAAGAATTCCTCCAACAAGAGGCAACATTGCTCGAACTTTTAAGCCATGCATCCATTTGGCTCATGAAATATGATTTTGTGTTTGAGTACCCCAGGCCTGTAATGCCCAACATGGTTTTAGTTGGAGGCATAAGCTGCACTCAGGAACAATCATTGTCACAGGTTAGTTACTTTTTYTTTCTTTGTTCAGATATGACTACACTGTTTGCTTCCACATGGAGCTCTGAGCAGTAACAAGTAATAGGTGAAAGAATAAAGTGGAAATGGCTAAGGAAATGTTTTGCATCCCTTCATCCTTTGTGCAATGAGGAGAAAATTACTTTGTAAGAGATTTTTCAGATTTCCAGACAAGCACTCATGAAAATCTATCTGTTTTCTGTTTTCAGGAATTTCATTTTGTGTATCTGTTTACAAGACTGACTGGGATTGTTTAGCCTGGAAAAGAGAAGGCAGAGGGGGATCCTATCAATGTGTATAAATACCTGAAGGAAGGGTGTAAAGAGGATGGGGCCACTCTTTTCAGTGGTGCCCAGTGACAGGACAAGAGGTAACAGGCAGAAATTGAACCACAGGAAATTCCACCTGAACGTGAGGGGGAATTTCTCCACTGCGAGAGTGACGGAGCACTCGAACTGGTTGCCCAGAGAGGTTGTGGAGTCTCCTCTGGAGATCTTCAAGGCCTGCCTGAATGCAACCCGGTCTAACATGCTCTAGATGACCCTGCTTGAGCAGGGAGKTTGGACTAGATGATCTCCAGAGGTCCCTTCCAACCTTACTGATTCTATGAGGAATTATGACAAAGCCAAATAATTCTATGAAAAGCAATGGGTACAAACTGAAACACATGAAGCTCTGTCTGAACCTAAGGAAAAACTACTTGACTGTGAGGATAACAAAACACTGGCACAGGTTGCCCTGCGGGTCTGTGGAGCCTCCAACTTTGGAGGTATTTAAAAGCCATCTGGACAGCATCCTGGGTAACCAGCTCTAGGTGATCTCCTCAACTATTCAGTGATTCTGTGACTTGCTGCTAGCCAGGGTAGTGCAACAGACCAAATAATGCTGGTCCTCTGCCCTTGAGCAGAGGACAATTTATGAAGAATTTCAGAAACTATGGCAGATATGAATGAAATCCTTGCCCTGCAGTGAAGTAGCAAGTTATCTGCTTCTTTTATGTTAAAAAGTCTGTTTCAGATCTGGACTACAAGTGTATTTTGCCTAACCTATACCAAACATCCCAGAGATGGGATGTCTGCCACTTTCCAGCATGCGGTCTGCCTATTTCCTGGTGCTTTCTCTCATTTTTCAGTGAGTGTCTACTGCAGATTCTGTCTGTGAAGGTGGTGTGGTGCACCCACCTGGTTGGGTAGGTCTAAATGTTGAGCATTGCTTCTTGCTGAGCAGATACTGATTAAAATATGTCTGTATGAAAGACTTAAGCAAAATAATCTGCATATTTTCAAAGCATGGCTGCAAAAAGTTTCATAATGGCAGTGAAGGGCATTTCTGAGCCGGAGGGCAGACCTTGGTACACAAAACCATTTAAAGAATAGAACAAAACTAATGGCCCCACAGAAAATAAATAGGGCTAAATACACCTTGAAACAGCATCTATGGTGCATCGGATCCACCGGATGAGGAACTTAAAAAAGCAAGTCAGCCACTGACCAAAGAATTTTGTACCAGAAGCACGTTTGTAGTTCATCTAGGAGTCCAAGGCAGTTTCAAATGTCAGTGAATTTGTACAGAATTGAGCCCTGAGTTCCTAACCAGGTATCCAAAGACTTACAGAGAACATGTATTTGGATGAATTTTGTATGGCAGAATCACGCCCTGAAATTAGAGTTAGAGCTTAYCTGGTTTGCCAGTATGAGAGCATCCGTTCTGCTGTTCAGGGTGCCTCTATCAGTAAACCTTCCAAGGCTCCTTCCATTTGGGATCCGTTCTCAAACAAAGGGCTGCAGTAGTCTGGTCAGCCATGAAAACATATTACGGAGCATAAATTAAGAGAGTCAGTTCTGGTTATCCCTCAGACCCTAGACATTACATTTCAATTGACAGACTTGCAAGAACATTTATTTCATTTTATTGAGATGAAAATATTCATTTTATGCCTGATGCTCACAGCAGTTCCCTCCAATTTTGTCTTCCCTTCCCTGGCTTCACCATTTTTTTTCTCTGTAGCACAGGATTTTTGTTCCAGCCTTCAGCTGGTTTTATGCTTCATCAGAATTCTTGTGTTTTTGCATTCTAGTGACAGCTCTTCCAGTCTATCTTTTATTTAAATCAAATAAACAAAACAGATAATAAAATTGGCAGCAGTTTGATATTATCATACTCAAGACAGACCCAATAAATACAGATACTAATAGGTAAAGCTCTTTACTCTCAGGACTTTTTTCTTTTCTTTTTTTTTTTTTAATTCTCTCTTGCAACTTGATGGTCTGAAAGGAAGAGTGTCAGCTATTAAACCCAGATCATCTGACATACAATAAATGTCAAAATAAAACACAAGGTATTTACCTAGGGGCTGGTTGCTTGGCAAAATATGATAATGAATAGATCTGTTTAATTAGTCTTTTTCAGTTCATCCTTTTTAATTCCTGTTTTTCATTTGCACAGAAACTGAAGACTTTGAATAGGCAGAATTTGCTGCAAGACTGTTCAGTAAACTTTTTCTCATGTCCATACTGAATCTTGCCCAGGGCCCCAATTCTGCAGACATTCACCTGTTTAACTTCACTCATCCACTTGTCCTAATTGCTTTTTTGGGACTCATTTACATATAGATAAATAATTCCTGATCAAAATTTTAGTTATGCTGCCTGTTCATCTTATTGCCTTTGCAGATAATTGGGTGGATGTGCAAGAGAAATTACAGATTATGACACGGGAAGGATTTTGACTGAGGGTGTTGGTTRTGTTTGCAGGAATTTGAAGCCATCGTGAATGCTTCTGGAGAACATGGCATTGTGGTCTTCTCTCTGGGCTCCATGGTCTCTGAAATCCCAATGAAGAAAGCCATAGAAATCGTAGAAGCCTTGGGATCAGTCCCTCAGACGGTACAGTTTGCCTCTCCCCCTTCCGACCCAGCAATTCAACACTGTATTCAAATATAGTATCTTTGGCTTCTAAAGTGCCCAGTCTTCCCGTCTTTTTCCTGATCCCTTCGGCAGAACAAAATGTCATCCCGGCTACAATTGTTAATGAAACAGGCTTTGTGCATCACTGACATTTCAGCTTTGTTTTATGAAACCCACAGAGGAGCAGCAAGAGGTTGCTTACTGAGAATTAACCTTGTGTTTCTACCTCCTGAAAGGTTCTCTGGCGTTATACAGGAGAGGTGCCCCCCAACCTGCCAAAGAACGTAAAGCTCGTCAAATGGCTGCCACAGAATGATCTTCTAGGTAGGTCTGAGACACCTTAGGTGACCTGCAAATAACTCAGCATGTTTCTTTTTATCTGATAAGGTAGTTGTAGGACACCATTACCATTACCTGCACTGACTCCTTGCGTCACAGTAGGTCACAGGATTTCCATAAAGCCATTACTGCTTGAACCAGAGCTTGTCTTTTAGAAACTCATCTGCTTGTGATTTCAAAATTGCTGAATTRTAGAAGAACACTGGAAAAGTGTTCCAACACTTGATTATGCTCACTGTCAAAGTGGGGTTTTATTTCTATCTAGCCTCAACACCCAACCAGGGATTATTGCCATGCTGTTCTCTACCGGATTGAAGAGGGAATTTAAGTTCTCTGAGTGAGTGTTTCCAGGCATATCCTTGTGTTTTTAAAGCAGTGGTGTTATACATGTCAGAAGTGCGTATGTTAGTTAGAGAACAGGGAGAAAGTGGCAGGGCTTGGCTATAGGAGAGCTGCAAAAYAAGCAAATGGAAAGACATGATAAAAAAAAAAAAATCAGTAGTAACAACCTCTTTGACTTCCCTTGGACTGTGATTTCAGCCTCAAATATGAGAAGCTTTAGAGGARTATCTAAGGCTTTTCAGAGGCTACCAAAATCACAATGGAACTCTACAATCTATGTTCATTCAGTCCCCCATAATGCCCTGTTCCCTGCAGCCCTAAGTCTGTCCATAAGTAAGTGATGACCCACAAACAAGTATAAAGTTATTGATTTATACCTATAAATAAATKCTACTTTTTGCAACTTTCTCCCCCAGGATATCCTACTGTGACTTAACAAACCAAATGGCTAAACAAGTCTTTCTTTCCTCCACAGCTCACCCTAAGGCTCGTGCCTTTATTACCCATGGAGGCTCACATGGTATTTATGAGGCCATATGCAATGCAGTGCCAATGGTACTGATGCCTTTATTTGGAGACCAGATGGACAACGCCAAGCGAATCGAGACACGGGGAGCAGGATTGACACTGGATATACTTGAAATGACTTCGAAGGACATATCCGATGCCCTGCATGCAGTTATTAATGATAAAAAGTCAGTAGTAGGAGCACAGCCTTTTTCTGGCTGGTGGCTGCACTCTAGCTTCCAGTTTTACAGAACACTRATTATTCCCCTTCTTATATAAAAGATGTTACATCACTGAGAAGCCAGTGTCTGCCCTGGGTTAGCCTCATCCTGTCACTGGCTGCATCGTTCTCACTGCTTGGTATTATGAGCATTAGGTGATGAGACCTGGCTGATCTGAAAGGATGCAGGTATCTGAAAAGATGGGATATAAATGCAGTGGGAGAAAATCAGGTTGATAAAAGCTATGTCATATGATTAAAGCCAGTACTCCAGGCAGTGATGTAGAGGGCTTTGACACAATGCGGTAGGAAAGGCAAACAGTGGAGGAARGTGTGGCAAACTGTGCTTTTGTTCCCCAAATCAGTGGTGAAACAAATCAGTGGTAAGCCTGAAAAGGCTGAAAGGGTCAGTTGCCTCACCGATTTTCTTTGCATGAAGCAACTAACTCCAGTTCCTCAGCTAGAGCATTCTCCTTTCTGGTGCTCCCTTTAACCTTTTGCTCATCCCAGCTGCCTCTCTTCTGGCTGTCCTGAGGTTCTACCTTGTGGGACAGCCTCCAGATCAGAATTGCCTCCCCTGCTATCTCAGTCCTCCTGGCTGGATAATGTACTGGTAGGCATAACCGGAGAAGCTGTCTGCACAGCAGCAGGAGGAAGGAGACAAGTGGTAGAGCCCCAGAATAGTCCAGAGGCAGGTATTGTGTCTGCAGGCATTGTCTTCCAGCTGGCAAGATTTACTAACCACAGCTAATATCAAGAAATTATTCTACAGACCAGTTTTCTCAGTCACTTCTTTTTCCCTAGGATTCATAAAGAGCGGTATTCATAGATAAGATGCTGCCTGGCTCAGTAATACTGCAAAATCTGGCACGAAGTAGAAGCAATATGCAAGGATAGCTGAGGAGGTGCAAGGAACTGCACTAGACAGCATAGTATTGCAATCCGTATTCCCAGGGGGTTTTAAGGCATCACAGCAAAGAGGAGCTTTAAAACATATGTTTCTCTTCCCCCTCCCATTCTCTGTTGTCTTTAGGGCCTCTCAGTCATTGGCATCCTCTTCTCCATCATGTTTTTGAGTAATGCTACCTTACTACCATTGTTTCCTAAACACTGTTCATCTTTTGATAATTTATATGTTCTGCCCTTCAGATGTACGGCTTTTCTACAACCCGTCTCACATTTCAGCTAGCTGCCTTCATCCATCATCTCAGATATTTTGCTGACAGCTCAAACTAAGCTTTTCTACTTCTTTTTCGGATACCTTTTCTCCATTATCTGCTATTGAAAACAGCACTTTTGCAGGACCCTAACCTTGCCATTGCCCTTCCCTCTGACAGTGGGGAACACACAAGGAATCTCCCTGTGGTCCATCAGACAACAGACACTATATCATTCCTTCTTCCTAGAGATACACAGCCTTCTCAAACTTTCTAAACACAAAGTCATTGGAAACACTCAACTTCTTTTCTTGGCAGGTACAAAGAGAACATCAAACGTCTCTCGGACCTTCATCTCGACAGACCCATCCACCCCCTGGACCTGGCCGTGCACTGGGTGGAGTTTGTGATGAGACACAAAGGGGCCCCTCACTTGCGACCTGCTGCTCATGAACTCAACTGGATACAGTACCATTCCCTGGATGTCATTGCCTTCCTCCTGGCTGTGGTGCTTCTCTCCATGTTCATTTCTCTGAAGTGCTGCCTCTTCTGCTACCGGAGGTGCTTCCATAAGAAGGGAAGGACCAACAAACCAGCCAAATCCAAGTCCCACTAGCAGATGAAACTGGTGGTGGGAGATAAGGCTTCTACTCCCATATGCAAGGATTACAGAACATCCCAAATCTCAATAAAGTAATTACTGGCTTTCTGTCAAGAAATGATAGCATTTCCACTAGTGTCACAAGGGAGGTTGTTTCACTTTTTATAATCTTTGCCTTTAATTAAGAATCAGTTGTTAAAAATAATTCATATAGTAGTGCTTCAGTCACTTGGGAAGGTATCAGTGGGAAGAGCAGGACTCCTGGCTTCCACTTTTCAGTGTGCTAAGGACTCATGATGTCATTTTTTTTTCTTTCTTTCTTTTTTTTCTTTTCTTTTAAACCTCCTACATGCACGAGAGATATACAGGAATTTTATAAGACTTTGCTCCAATGGCTTTAGTAGAAACATTTGCTCTAGTGTAAGAGTGTCAGGTTTACCAAGCACTTTGAAAACTTTGTATACCAGCTGTTATAGAAGAGGCAAATGTTATAAATTGACAGTATGTATCACATAAGTCAAGCTAGACACACATCTTAAATGGATTGTGTGTGTGTTTACAATACTCTGAACTCCGTTCTTTTCAGCGCAGAAGTGATTGTAAAGCCCCTGCTTTTTCACTCAGGCTCCCCACCAGGCAGAGCTCTGTATGTGGAACTGGCCTACTAGATGATGACAATCTTTGTGAGCAATGTTTTAAAAATCCACCTGATTTACTCTTTGTAAACGATATTCTGTTAAAGACCCAAGCCCCAGCCCTATAAATAAATCCCCAATACTAACAATAATGGCTTTTGTGTTTTATAACTTGAGAGGTATGGGGCTGGACTGTGATGAAGACGGAGCTGGGGAAGGGGAAGATTCAATGCAGTAGTGTGTGACATCCTCAGAGAAATCCATCTTAATGCATAAAAGCCATTTCTCAACACTAAGGAATGCAGTGTTGCATGCACCCCCAAAGCAAGAAAGTAGGAAAATGCAGGGTTCTCTGAATGCAAATACATGTTTGGGTATTGTAAGGATCACAAAATTGCCAGCTTGCTTCTTCAACCATCTTAGCCTATACTTGAGCAAAAGAACCAGAGATGCTATGTGTCTCCTGAGAATACCAACCATATAAATCCCTTAGTTGTAAATGATTGACATTAAATGGATTGAAAGATAAGGATGCACATCTGTTGGCCATGGGCACCAGTCTCCCTTCTCTGGAGTACAACCCTATCAATTCAGCTTCTCACTTCCCAGGTCTCAGAGAAATCACAGAATCAGTAAGGTTGGAAGGGACCTCTGGAGATCATCTAGTCCAACCTCCCAAAGATTTCGTGGTGCTGGTTCCACTGGGGCTTGAATGCAGGACCTTCAGTGTGTAAAGCAGATGTGATAACCACTACACTATCCTTCCCCCCAAAAACACACACACCTGCTGGAGAACACCAATCCCTCCATCTTTCCCACATATCATCATTTTAGCAAGTGCTGATTGACTAAGTGCTAAGAGGTTAGATCCTCAGGCCATCCCACTCTCCCTATATGTGTTACCTATGGAAAAGTACATCCAGGTCTGAGCCATACTTCAGAAAAGACCTTAAGTGTAAATTAATATTCAGGGCTCAAAACGGGCTGGAGCATTGTGGTATGTCATGGCAGCCCTCCTTTCAAACAGGAGTCCTGTTAAGTACCTCCTGCTTTTATTTTCTATTTGCATTTGAAAATGTGGGTACCTTAGTGAAGCCATTAAGCTGAAAAACATGATCCCTCTCCTCCTCTCACATGCACTAACCATGCTCACTCTGTTATAGAGTCCCAGGCAAATTTAATTTCTTTGCAGAATCATGGAGAAGGCAAAGGAGGTAGGTAGAGCCCACCTCAGCCCTTCCCTGCAGCAGTGCCAAGTCTTCTCGGACATTCATGCCATGAGAAATCTGCAAATGGCCAACACTGACTTTTCATCCTCTGGCTTCCCCTCCYGTCCTTCTACCCGTAATGTAAGGAAATCTCTTGCCTTCCGCAGGGGGAAAGGGTGCCCGCAGTATATGAGAGCTGACTTTTTCAAACACAGCTTTCTCAGCTCTGCATGGTCCTGAAGCGACAGCTCTGGTGGCCTCCAAGATACTGTCTCCAACTGGATGAGGGGGCGAGAACACAGCTTGGGAGGGTCACAGCAGCATTTCTGCACAATGCTCTTTGGTGTCTCTGGAAATGAGCCCCAGCAAGGCCTTGCATTGCCTAACACATCATTAAATACAAACGGAAAGATCAAGAAAGGGGCACACAGGACAGTGAGAGACAGGAATGCTGTGGGGAGAAGCCAAATGGCTCAGAGCATTTTTACAGACACCTTTGCTGACCTGTTCCACACAGGGCTCATTGCTGCCATCTAACAAGGTAGAGGGGGACCAAAATGAACCAAATCTTCAGTTAATTCTGAGCACAGGGTTTCAGCCTTTGAAAATGTACAAAATCACTTTAAAACATCATTATGGTGAAGCTTTTTATGTACCCTACTATAAACAGGCTCCAGATCAGTCTATGACTTGCTCCAGTTCAGTCTAGTGACTTTCTCTGGGTGCACAAGTGAAAATTACCTTAATTTCAGATCAGATGAACAGAATTAAAAAAAAAAAATCCAGACCATAGCTGTTCATGGTCTTAAAAAAAAAATAAAAATAAAACTCAAAACTTTCTGTGTAGATGGAGGAAAAGAGCTGAGGGGAAGCAAGGATGATGCAAAATGCCTATGGATTGCATTACACTTTGGAAAGCTCTTCAGCATCAGATGGAGGTATCCTTCTCCTCTCCTTTTACTTTTCACTGCCTTTAAGGGAGAGAGAAAAAGGGGAGAAAAACTGAAATTTAAGAACAACAAAGCTGAAACCCTTAATGAATTATCGATAATTTTCACTATTTTTTATCCACTTGACAACCTGCTAAAAMCACCTCACAAGCCCAAGGTGAAGGAGTACAGCTCTGCTGCTAGAGTTAGGCATGGAAATAACCCAGCTCATCTCAGCTTTCAGGAGGCCAAAGAAAAGCAGAAATAAAAACATGAGAGCAAACCTCTATGTGGGGCTTCATATGCAACTGGGTGGCACTGCTGAGGCTGGAGCGGGCAAGGGTTTGTGCAGGGCCTAGAGAAATATCTTGACTGTGTCCCATTTCTGTTGTGCCCAGCAGAGGACACTATGATATTGCTAATACACGTCATCCAGCAAGGAAAGAGGAAGGAAAAAGCAGTCCTTCCCTGTTAAGTGAGTGCAAGCAGGTGGATTTCCCCACTTTGTTTGAATTATTGCTCTCTTTCCTGCCTCCATCTTTCCCTCTGATCAAAAGCAAYCCTCCACTTCTGCTGCAACAGCAAGAAGCTTTGCAGGGTGAGAAAGATGCTTTCCCAGCAGTTTTGTTTTGGTCACACTGCTGTTCCCCATGTTGAAACCCAGTGTTTCTGGAAGTCAAAGGCAACTTTTTATTTGTCCACCTAGCAAATATTGATGCTAACAAACCCTTCACACCAATGTCCCAGTTTGAGTAACAGCCAGGAAAAAAAAGAAGAAAAATAGAGAAATATGCTCCAGTAATACAAACGCTGGTACAGCCCAGAGCTGCAGGCTGAGCTTCTGCTTTTAAACCCAGGGGCATTTAGCCACGCAAACTCTTTAGATGCATCCTCAGCAGCCAAAAATTCCTTTGCTGCTCTTAAAGAGAGGACAGGTATCAATGCTTCCACCTCAGTCACAAGCCTCACAAAGCTCTCGCTGTCTCAAAGTGCTCATTTAGCAACCTTCCAAAGCTGTTAAAGGAGATCAGAGCCATTGCTTCCCGCTCTCTCACCAGGACTTCTTTATTTCACATTTCTTTTGCCTGTTTTTTAACACACAGACCTCAGACAGACTGCAGGAAATGGCAGGGATTGCTGACATTTTTCTGCATCAACAGTGTTGGTGACGGGGCTGGTTCTTGTTCCCACTCGCCTCCGGGTTCCGGTCCCCAAGGGAAGCAGCAAGGCATCTCCCACTGCTGCCAAGGATGGCTCTCAGGCTCTTTCGCTCCTTCCCATCTCTGGCCGTGACCACGTCCTGATGGCCCATGCCAAGCAGAGCTCAGCAGGGAATTCAGCCCCTCACACATCCGCGTTTCTCACAGCTGGATTGAAGCCCCGGCTTGGGGGCAGCCTCTGGGCCAGTGCCTGTCACCCACTGGAACCAAAGCCACCCCACAACTTCACCAAGTTGTGGCCATGCTTATGGCCAAAAAATGCTTCATTTGCTGCCAAAACATGGATTTGGGAACCTTTCTTTAGGCACTCAAGGAAGGAGAAGCCTCTGGCTGTAGTTTCTATGGTGAAGCACTCATTGGTAGGACTGCAGGACACAAACAGTGTCCTGCACACAGTTTCATCCTGTGTCCTGCACACAGTTTCATCCTGTGGTCTCGCTCTCAGATGCTCTCTCTAAGCCGTGCGATCATTATTTTTTTTAATCTAGGGGCTTGGATGGCTTTTTAATAAATAAATAAATAAATAAATAAATAAATAAATAAATAAATGAAATCCCCTGCTGCCAGCAGCCAGGGCTGCGAGCCTGCAACTCCAGGTCCAGCAGCTTTGTGTGAGCTCCTGGATGCTCCGTCAGTCTTGTTTTACATTGCAGAAAAGCCCTAAAAGCTCAATGCGCACGCGCATCCCTGAAGCTGATTTGGGTGCTTCCCTTTGGGTGAGGGCAATGTGATGGCCCACAGCCCAATGCTCCTCCTTGCTAAAAACTTGTGAGCTCAGAACAGTGTGTGTGTGGGGGGATGCTGATAAATAAAGCAGCACAGCCTCAAACTTGGACTCCTCATCTATCATGTCCAGGCTCCAGTCAGGGCTGCACTTGCTGCCTTTCTCCAGAATATGGCACCTCAGGATATGGCTTAGGATGCAAAAACCTGCCAGCCAGGCCAGGGGATCAGAGGTTTCCCACGGCCGTGATGGGCCACGTGGTGGCCCTGGTCTCAAGCATGACTGTGCTTGTCGGAGGATTTGGAGCCAGCACTCACAAGTCAGGTACTTTCAGCTGGAGCAGCTGTACAAATCTCTAATCAATTATCACCCACAGAGATATTTTTAGGAGTTATTTACTGGCGAGAGCAATGAAGTCTGGAGAAAGCGTTTGCCCAAAGTGAACCAGCTGCAAAAAATCAAGGACATCCTCTTCCTCTCAGGGGAAGAATTTTCCTGACCAAATCCAGCGAGGTAGCTAACTGCCACAGGCCTTGTATTTAAGCTTAGTCAGGAATAGTCCTGGCAGCACTCGGGTCAGGGAGATCTCTGACCATGCCAGCTATGAAAAATGTCTGCTTTAAGAAACAGTGGAGGAAAGACTCAGGAGCCCTTTGCTACTGCATTATAAGCTCCTTTCCTACAAGGTAGGTTTTTATAATCCAACAGCAAAAGCAGTCAGACTTAGTCTGTAGCTTGCAGCCCCATGGCTGGCAATGTGAGGAAGGACAGAGTATTCACAAGCATGGATTAGCCCACTGGGGCCTCCTTAGAAATTATTGCCCCAACACACAGCAGCCTCTGAGGCAGCAGGGACCTGTATGGACAAGGAAACATTTTATTGTACATGCTATCACAGAGCTCAGGACCAAGGTAAAGCTTCGGGCTTTGACAAGGAAGGGGCTGAGGAATGAGCACCTGCCCCAAACCTTGCAAGAGCTGGGCTAGATTGGACCAAGTTCAAGAAAGCTTGAGCCTGATCTTTATGCCTCACTTTTCCCATCTGAGAATTGCAAGGGCAGTAAAGATGTGCTTGGAAATGAATAAATTAGAAAGAGTCATGCATAAATTGGGAGCTACCACTGTCCATCTGGCACCATTCTGCTCTACTTGCATGGGCTGCACGGATTGAACCAGGCTTACAGAGGGAAGGGAAGATCAAATCTCCATCCAGAGATTTTTTTCCTTATTGTCTGAGCCAGCTTAGGATACTGGCATTTCTGATAGAGGAGATGYCGACTCAAAGGTCATCTTTCACAGGTTGGATTCCTGCTGCCAGGCCTAAGGCAGCTGTGCAAAGATCAAACATGGCTTACATTAATCAGATGAAAAAAGTTGCTGTTGCATTATTCTCTTTTGATAGGTATTAGCAGGTGCTTCCAGTATCAATTCCCTTTCTATTAAGGAAAGGAGAAAAGTCTCATACCTAGGATCTGATTGTTCAGGCTGATAAAAGCAAATCATTAGCCTGGCCCATTCAGGCACCTAAACTCCCCCAGCTAGATACTGGCTTATCTATTGCTTAATCCTGCTTCAAAAGCCATCTGAAACGAATGSAGCTGGCAGATTTTGTCCCTGAAAGGCTGCAAACCTAGGTAATTCGGGAGCACGGTCTCCTCAAGCCTAGGCTCTCCCCACCTGCCTTCTCCAGTCTGTCAGCACACTTCTCTCAAAATCAAGGGGTGTCAGAGCTCCGACAGCAGCTGGGATTTCATCCTGGCAGAGGTGAGGCAGTGGGGCTGGGTGGCACCAGCAGCCAGTGAGCAGAAAGGGCATCTCYCCAGCCCTGTAGTGTGAGCATCTTATTCCTTCTGAGAAGGACAAGGCTAGAAAGGGCCTCCTAGCAATCCCTCAGCAAAGCCACTTGAATTATCTGATGCAGACACTGAGAGCCAACACAGTGACAAACAAAGGCCCGCTGGCGGGCACAGATTAAAGAAAGCTGCATCTGTTACTAAGCAACCTTCTCCTGCTCATTTATTTTTCCCACCAAGGGACCAGATTGCGTCCCAGTGACTTGGTTTGCACCAGATGAGACTTCACAAAGCAATTGCTGAAAGCTTTAATTAATGTTCAGTGGGGGGTAATCAAAGTAGGGCACAAACCCAAGGTTAATTATCCTCGGGAGGCTGCTGAAGAGATGGTGGGGCTGTTCTTTGAGTTTTGGCCATCAGTGGTTGGTCGTAACTCCTTAGAGGGATCAGTCTGAGACAATCTCATTGTAAGAGGGATGCTACAGGTGACCTGGGACAGGCTGGATTAGGCGAGGGGCAGGGGAAGGAAGGGGGAAACACAACTAGCAGTGCTACTGAGATCAAACAAGTCTACCAAATGCTAACCAAAATAACATGTTCCTCTCCCCAGCCAGAGGCTTCTTCCCTTTCACGTAGAACATGAGAGTCCCACAATCCCAAGGCAATCCATCAATCACTTATCTCAGAACAGACAACCCTACGAATGAAGCTTGCCACTATTTTGGCCAATCTCACTTGCAAACAGCCTTTGGGAAAACATCCATTTATATTTTGCTTTTTTCAAATTATTCAAAAGAGCCCCACTGTGTAACTTACTGCTTGGAACTCTCCAATTCTGTGGTTGAATTTCACAGATGGATTAAGTCTGGCTGAGTTGCAAARAGACAAGCCCCAAGGAAATCTTTATTTTAAGTCTGTTATCAAATAAAGGGCTTTCATGATGGAAGATATGAATGGGTCATGCTGCTGATGTGCAGTGGGAATTATGTTTCAAGGGAAAACGACTGTCTTGGTTAATTTGCCGTCACCTGAGCCCATGTCTTATGAAGGATCAGGACTGATTAAATCAATTTTCATTATTAGGGTGAAAAGGTTATGAGGGTCTAGAAGACAGGGAAACAAAATCAAACCTGAAATAGGACTCCAGAGCCAGATATGTCTGGGATGTTGGCAAAGTCAAATGCCCAATGGTCTCTCTGCAGACAATTACACAACCTTAATGGAAATACTATAGAGAAGAGGATTGCTTTAGCACGTAAGTGGCTTCAGTACAGAAAATCAAGGTGGTGGCTGTGCTCCTAACCAATTGGGTACTCAGTAAAGCCSTCTGCACAAACAATAGACACTTTAGCTTTTGCCATCCTCTCTGAGACACACTGACACTCTGCCCAGCACCCACAAGGTGGTGGGATAAAGAAGGACCCCCATCTCACCCATTCCCCTACGGCTACAGCCACCTTGCTACTGAGAGTCAGGTGCCTTCTCCAGTGCTTCCCAGTTACCTTAAGCCAGTCCGAGCTTTCCCCCAGTTACTCTCACCCCAAGCACTGGGGGCAGAAATCCAAGTGCTGCACAACATGGCCSCCGTTGGAGGTTTTACTAGCTTTTCCAGCACAGTTTTGCACAAAGTGAACATTTTTAACTCCATGAGAGGGAAGGTGGTCCTGTCAGAGAAGGAGAACAGGTGTGTGGGACAGCACTGAGAACAACCATTTTCTGGTGGCAAAAGAAAACAATCACTGACAGGAATATGTAAGAGGTGTCCTCTAACCAATTTCTGTCTCTTATGCACTCWTGACCAGCTCATCATATTGCAAGATAGGGGTGTCCTGTCTGCAGATAATTCACAACAAGCACTGAACCAAGAGCTAGCAAGGAAGTAAAGCAATTCATYTTCAGCAGGGATGTCCAGGGATGGAAACAGATGCCCAGAGACTGCCAGAGTCTTTAGTAAACTGCACTGGGCATCCAGACATTGAGAGCTGAGGAAGATAAAAGCAAAAATCATAGATAACAGCAGCTTTTCTGTAGGCACTGATAACCCAAAGGGGATCATTTTCTTTCCCTTTTGATGTGTCTTCTTCAGTCACTTACTGACACGAGCTGAGCTGATGCAAGATGATCATTTGGTTTTAATGGCTTATGCAGAGGAGAAGAGGGTGTGAATACATTTCCAAGGTGACCCATGCTGGAGCAGGCCTATCCTTTGATTGGCCCCCMAAAAAAGAACCAAATCATTTCCTTGAAGTTGTAGGAGGAGTCAGTCATCAGAGAAACAGCTAATGGAGAACTGCTCAAATCAGATGGCTAGTACCCTTTCTGCCCACATTACATAAGAGCAATCCAGGGATAAGGGCTGAAATACATAACCAGACATCAATTTCAAGAGACATAGAAAAGTATAGGCTACRGAAAAGTAGTCATTCACAGTGAGAAACTGAACAGAGGAAAGCACAAAACTGATGAACTGGCATCGCCTTAAAGCAACCTACCTCCCCAGCCATACACATTTATCCTCAGGGGAATCTGCTTCACTTCTGCAGCTGAGCACAAATCAGGGCTGCTTTAATTTCCATAGTGGTCTCACCTTCCTCTGGGGACAGGAGGAGGGAGTCAGCATAGCACAGGCAACTCCCCATACTCATACACTCTGGCTGGTGCAGTTGGAAGGGGAACAATAACTCCAGCAGAGACCAACCCATTTTGTGCATGCTCAGCATGAAGAGCTTGGGAGAAGTGAGCCTAGGGCCTGGAAACAGGGAAGATGTTAGGAAAACCTGGTGGTTATTTGTCTCCAGGTGGAAAATATTTACAGGGCACTTGTGGTGGGGAAACATCTGCATCACAGGATCTGGAAGGATCCCAGGGCTAGCTGGGCTGGAGAGTCTCTCTACACTGTGAGGCCCCCAATATCAATCATTACTCCAGCCACAGATTACTGATACCGATTCACTTCACAGAGGAAAGGAAATGGGTAAGGAAGGGCAGTCAAATTCAGAGACCTTGCTATCAGCATAGATTTGCTAGCAATTAAAAGTGAGGGAAAAGAAAGAAAAGCAATATAATACACAGTTAYCAACATCTTCTAAGGAAGCAGGCCAGTGTATCATTATTGAAATGGCAGATCCCTTGGTGTAATCTAATACTGGATCATTATTCTGCTGTTCTTCATCTTGGTCTATGCACATCTCAAAGCATGTTTATCTGCACAAAGCAAGTAAAAAGCAGTTCTGGGAAAGCAGCTGGAAAAAAACATCAGAYGGTTGAGAATAAAAAGCAGACAGTAAAATGGTAGATAACTACAAAGTCCCCTGAATAAAACAAATGTCCAATTGTCCAGAATGCACAGTTTTAAAGCCCAGACACTGGCCAAGACAAAGCGTCTCTCAAATACCTGWGGCAGAGCCCTAGGGCTACAGCAGTACTCACATTTTAGAGTTGCCAATGATTCTCTCTCCTAAGGATTGCCTCTTTATCAAGCATCTCAGTTTACCTTGACATATTCTTAACAGCAGCCACAGTGAGCAGTTCCTCCGTACAGCACCAGGAGACCACAGATGCAGCCATGAATCTGGGACTGCATGAGGACCAGGAGCCAGCATTCATGCATCAGCTGAGAAAATCAGGGCATGGCTCTTCAGTATAATGCCTTCACAAAAGGAAAGCAATGAGGCCCTTTGTAMAGGGACAGAGGAGCACAAACCGCTGACTGGTGGGCAGTGCCTCATGAAAAAACCCTTCAAACCACAGAAAGCAGCATTCTCAGAAGCAGCAGAGTGGATAGCAATGGCACAAAGTCCAGCCTATGTCAGCTGGACAACAGAGCCCCCAGTGAAGAAAAAAGCTGCCCCAAGAGATATCTATCAGCAAGYGATGGCCACTGCTGGGCTGACTACTGAAAATCACCTCCTTTTATATCTGCTCCAAAGGAATTCCCCACCCCAGCACCCAGGCATCTGTTACTGGGTCAAGTGCCATCTGAATGCAAGAAAAGCCATTCATGGGTCAAAGATGATGATGTTGGCACCTGATTAACCCAATGGAAAGCCTGGACATTAAAGGACAGTGTCTCCAGTCTGAAGGGAGTTGGCTCCAGATTCAAACATCTCCACAGGGGGTCTTAACTGTGATTGTTGAACTGATTAAAGATCCAACAGCACCTACACAGTGTCTGGACTGCAGCTAGCTCAATTTATGAGAGTGCCACAAGTTTGGAGATTGAACTGAGCAGGAGATGTGGCACAGGCTGGGCAAGGCTAAGCTGGAGCAGTGCACTSGTAATACCTCTGTCGTTCTGCTTTGGAGGCCAACATCTGCCTGAAGGTAGGGCTGCAGAAAAACTGCTTAGGCAGATAGAAAAAATCCAGTTGGGAAAAAAAGGATAGCTGAGGAGGTGAAAAGACAGGGGGAAGAGAGAGCCAAAAGCTTGTTCCTTGTTTCCCAGGAAGAGTCTGGGAAGAAAAACACTCTTTTGTTTATGCCTTTTCACAACGCAAAGGGATGCCTCATACCTTGCTTAGCTCATGAGCTCCACAAAAAGGTTATTTGAYTTTTTTCTCCTGCTCTCTTTATGTTTCCCTAGGCTGGACCTTGGTTTTGGTTTGGAAATTTGGTAACATTGTTGCTGAAATTTCCAGCCTCTTCCATGAGCCATGTCAGCTTTTATCAGCAYGGACATGGATTGGGCAGATGCAGCACCATAATGTGTGGGTTAAATAGCAGACCTTCCTTTGCCCATTTAGTCCCTTGTATGATAAGATCCAGGAGCATAGCACAAGCAGTTCAACCAGCACAACAGAGGGAGAGGCAACCAGATTTCGGCAGTGACCTCTTCTCCTAGTGGTCTAGGTGAAGCATGTCTTGCATCTGCCCTCAGCCACTTGTGCACCAGACTGTCAGGGCAAGGCAGCACTACTATGAACTCAAATACACCTCACTGGCGAGCACGCCGGGAAGTGTGGACTCATGCTCTCATTGGCTGCTTATGTGCATCCTCCTGCAAGCAACAGTCTGCACCAGACTCTTCTTAGGTGGTGTGTTAGGCAAGCTTCACCAGTACCTGCAAATCCCATGTACTCTTAAACCTAGCACACAGACAACTGGGAGACAGGACTGCAGACAAGTCCTGGATTTTCTGGACCTCCAGGAATGAGCATTTTCAAACTTCAACCACAAGCAGAGATGCTTTCAGTGAAAAATATTCCAGGGAGTGTTAAGGCAGCTGGAGCTCTCTCACTTCCTCACAACCATGAGCTTTCAGGAAAACACAGTGCAACACCCACACAGGTGTGGACAGATGGATGGGTACTAAGCAAGGCCTAACCACATCCCTCTGTATGATATATGTTCCTTGTCATCTGAAACGAGCAGCAGTCCTGGTTCAGCAAGCTGAATGTACATCCCTGTGCCAGACTGAAAGATGCATTTGCCAAAAATTAAATCAAACCATCATGTCTATCCTTCATCCTTGGCAACCTGAAGCCACCACCACAGCCAGATAGCTAAATACCTCAGTTTCCTGTCCTGAAATCTGAATTCAGATCACACTGATGGCACTGTGACCGCCAGCCCAAGGTGGGAGTCCAAGTCCATGTGGCTAGGGCATCAGCCTGCTGGGTTAAAAGCAACCTGGCAGCAAAGATTTGGGAATATGTGCATTATGCAATTGGCAGTTCTATGCCTTGATCTCTTCAATACAATGCTCTAATATGAGACATGGCAAAGTCTGTTTTTATGCATCCACTCACTTTGTTCAACTGTCTAAATAGCCTTGGACTAAGGATAAAATATGTTTTCTCCATTCAGAAAACAGTCAGAAATAGTCTTTGGAAGATATTGCACTACAACAAATCTTGCGAAGGGGCAACCAAATCTTCTCCCATTTAAAAAAAAATTCTTATGTCTTATCTAGTGCTTGGACACAAACAATAGCTTGGGAGGCTGGAATAGATACACTGCTAGAAAAAGTAAGTTTATACTTTGCTTTTCTCTCCTAAAACCACCAAGCTGCAGTGGAATTGTTTTCAGTGAATTCCCTCTGAAAAGGTTACGATGGAAATACAACCTGAATTGAGATTTGATCGAGATTAAAAACCAGGCTCAAGACCCAAAGAAGCGCTGGCTCTAGATGCAGAAAGCTGCTTTGAGGTACAGTTGTTCATATGGTGAAAACCTATTAAATTAATCCCACACATCAAAGCCACCCTGTGACCATGAAACGACAGTAGATGAGGTCTACTCAGTAGCACTGGAATAACAACAGCTTTAATCACAATTATTTTTTTTTCCAAAAACGTTTTTCTTAAAAAAAAAAAAAGTTAAAATTTAAGTACAATAACCAGTTACTGCACAAACTGTAGTAATGCAAAGCCCAGACCAAAGTTTTGGAGAAGGGCATGACGCTTAATGGGCAAAAGGCGTTTGAAGGATGTACACTCAGTCCCACTACATGAGCAGAGACTGGATTTCTGATTGAGAATGGGGACAAATTAACACAGCGATTAGTTCACGGATCCCCAAATGTGATGCTGAGCTCATGTGGTTCTCAGGAAGGGTGAGGGCAGATGCATACAGCAGAAGAGCTGAGCATGGTATCTTTTAGGCTGCCATTGAAATGTTAAGCTGGGTGTACAGGGTACTTGAGGTAGTTAGAAAAAACAAGGGGGAAAACAAAATGCTGAAATTATTCAGGGATGTCCCTAACTTGTCAGAACTGCAGGAGACTAAAACTTCTGCCCTGGGGAGCTAATGGCTGCTGAGGAGACAAGCAAGGCCTTTGCTCCTACCTCTTTCCTTGTTTGCCTCAAGCAACCTGGCCTGGCTCAAGCCCTCAAAGAGCCTCAGCCAAGCGTCAGTGAGGTTGTTCTGCAGAGCTCTGGACCAGCACAGCTCTGTTTGCAGGACCAAACCTCATATAGTACAAGCCTTTCAAAAAGCAAAAGCCAATATTTGGGTAAAGCACATGAGAAAAACTGCATGGCACGTCCATGAGCTGGTCTGTTAGCAGATCTGCCTGTCAGCATGTGCTCAACCTTTCTCTTACAGGAAGTTTTCCTCATTGCAAAGGAGATTCTTGCTTGATGCATGGAAAACATGCTCTTATGGTGGCCTATTCTTGTAGATAAAAAGCAGAWACATGGTGGGCTCAGGTGCCTGACAGACCCTATTTCTGTGCTACAGTAAGTTGCATAGGAAACTCCTTAAAGCCCCTGAGGAGAAAGTAAGGTGCTATTTACTTTTTGTCGGGTCCAGTGAGTGCAACTGTTTCCAGGGACCTGTTTTGGGGAAGAGGATATGAGAGCAGACAGAGGCTGCTTTTTGCAAGAGGACCATTCCCTTCAGAGACTGTCCTGCTAGCATGACCCACTGATGTACCAAGAGCCCATTAAATACCCATGTACTGCCCAGACCAGGCTTATTGCATCAAGCTGCCTATATCTTAGGTCACAGGGAGAAGACACACGACACGAGCCAGCCAAATTGTCCCAAGCACAGCTCTAGCAGGGGAGCTAATGTCACCTGCAACTTCCTAAGCTTTGCAGTGGAGAAACAAAAGACTAAGGTTACCATCTCCYGCACCTGGCTGATAAATGCCCATCCTGCTTGGCAGCAAGGCCACAGTAACCTGTTTCTTGTGTGCTCCTACTAGTATAAAACTCTGGGATTTAAAAGATACATCTTTCCCAATTTTGAGGTTTTCTTTTTTTGGATCGACATGAAAAAAAAAGCATCCTTAACAACTAACCCTTCTGTGGTAGCAGCATTTTGCTATAAAGGAACTTTGCACTTAAAATAAAGTGATCTTTCTGTGCAAAAATATTTTCCTCCCATCTAAAATATTCCAAAGCTGGGAAGCAGGAGGAAGGAGGAGGTCATTCAAAAGCGTTAGCTATAAAAAGAAGGGGAAAGAAGGGGAAAGGTATGGGCACTTAGTGCCACATAGTACTCAGTGGCACCGGCTTTATAGCAAAGAATCTTTACATGTTAAATTGGAATTCAGTAGCCTTGAACAGCCCAATTCAAAGCCCGCTGAAATTAATGGCAATGAGCATTAAGTTGCACAACAAATCTCCAGTGAGTAACAAGTCCCCAGTGAATTTTGGATTGGATTTCAAGTTAGGTGAGATGGTGAGACATTTTCTATTTTTCCTCTTTTTTTTTTTTTTTTTTTTTTTTGTAAGGGCTACGTAGATTACAACAATTCCTTCTGCTCTTCTGGCCACTGCCCCAGAACATGAACTCCAGGTGAGAGGTGTCCAAGCACAGTTTACCGCAATAGCAGGGTTAACCATTCCCAGCATCTTTCCAGCCTCTATCACAAGGCAGCAAGGAGCAGGTCTCTGTTGAACCAAAACTCTCTCCAGCTTCTTCCAGACATCCCCTGCAGCAACCAGCTGGGATGAACTATCACCTCAGCCAGCTGTGAGGGGCCACACCAATTCTCCCAGTTAAAAATGGTACCTGTGCATTTGAAAATAGGCAATGAGCATCTCTCCATCCACAAAAGATAAAATGCATGTTTGCAAGTACATTAAAAAAAAAACAAAAAACAAAAACAACCAAAAGGGTCATGGGGCCTATGGACAAGAAAAAGAAAAAGCTTCTTTTCAGTGTAAGAGGCTTGCTGGGTTGAAGACATCCAAGATGATTTGGTGTTTTACAGAGTCATGCCTGATGGTTAGCCAAAGTCTGACAGCAGAGGTGGGGAGAGGGCATTCACTGTGCTTTGTCTTAAGTATATATTTATATGATTCATGTTCATCTCAAAAGCGATAATTTAAAAGCAGTTTCTACAACATTAAAAACAGCAACAACTTCTCCCTAAAGAGGTTACAACCTTTACTGCTCATTAAAAAATTAAGATTTTTAATTGCCTAAAAAATGTGTCCTCTTTTTGTGATCCTTCCCTCCCACTTCCCTCTCCACCCCTTGCCAGCTTTAAATTTTTTAATAGAAATAGTCTAACCGGTATCAATTCTCTACAGCATAGAAAAAATATCTACTCTGGGTGCCTTCTCACTAGGAGAGCTCCTGCTGATTTCCAGTCCTGGTGAGAACTTGCAAACTTTGGCCTCTTAAAACCTGGGGAGAGTAATCTCCACTTATTTTTAAAACCAACTGCTAAAAAAGGGGGAAAACGCAGAAAATAAAGACACCACCAACAAACGAGATGTGGAAGAATGAATCGCTCCAGGAAACCCCACTTAAATGGCAAAATCTTCATGGTCTTGTGGGCTGAAGGCAGCTGCCCGAAGCATGTCCAAGGAGTTGACGAGGATCAGCGTGCCAGTGAGATGCTTCCAGCGCTTGGTGATGGGGTTCTTCATTTTGTCCAGCCCTATGTGCAGCTCCTGAATCACGTCACGGTAGCTATCCCCGATCTGGCCACTCCAGGTGAGCAGGAAGTCATATGCTGGTTTCCACATGGCCTGCATCACACAGGAGAGAGGGAAGGAGAAAAGCAGAGCTGAATGCAAAGCTCAGGTTCTCAACAGTTTGCTCTGGCAGCTGCTTTTCACTGTGTTTGGAACAGAAAAGCCAGCAAGCGAGTAATACTATCCCCAACCTGCAGTGATCTCCGAACAAACATATTCCAGGTAAAAACACCCCATAATGTCCTCAGCATATTAAAATCCCATTTATTCCCTAAAGGCACATCATAAGAGCATGCTGAAGACATCTGGAGCAATGGCGACAAGCAAAAACAACCTCAGAAAATGAAACCCTTCAACACTGAAGACCATCCACTCTCACCTCACTATCCACCACCCCCGTTTTATCCCGGTGTGGGGCCTCGTAGGCATCCATCTGCTGCTTGGAGACCTTGACTAGCTTCTCAGCAAGCTCCCTCCAGCGCTGGGCCACCTCCACAGCTGTGGTCAGCAACACGAAGTCCTGAATGAGCCTCACGACCAGCCCCTGACAGTCCATTTTCAGCAAGGCCTGCAGGACCATCATGAAAAATCAAACAGAGAGGGTCAGGGAGGGTGGCAAAAGGCATGTTACCCAGGGATTACTCAAGGAAGTCTCTCAAGATGTTACTCCCAAATCCTCCCACCTCCTTTATGGCAACAGCTGGTGAAATTAGGCCAACAGACTCAACAGAGCTGTAATCTCATTAACTGAATGAGGTATCCTACCCTGGTTCAATGTGGTCTGTAGCCTGGGCTGGCCAGCATAACTTTATTTTCCAGGCAATCACTCAAGATGCTCAGTCCCCACATAAGCAATTTAAAGCATCTCAGAGCTGAGAAAAACAGATGCCTTTAATCAAGGTAATTAATCCAATGTGATCAATGCAGCTTGCATCCCCAAACCTGGAGAACTGTCCCTTCACTACAGGCAGCAAGAGGGCCCAAGGATTTTTCCTGAGCAGCCATGGGTTAAACCGAACATTCTGGGACAAGGTCTGGACAGCAGTCCTGGGAGAAGATAAGCTGGGGTGAGACCCAGGTGAATGGCCAGTTTGGAGCATTTTAAGACCTGACCACAGTGGTCGCTTTGCTTGAGATGCTCTTACTCCTTTCACTGCCACTGCCCCTTCCTTAGTCAGTTCAGAAACTATCTCCTTAAGTCATTTATTGATTAAAGTGCAAATGGCTCTGAAGAGCCGGAGAGAAGAAAATGCTTCACCTAGGGAGACCCACAGCAGGAACAGGTTTCCATAGAGCAGTGACTTTAGTCAGGAATAAAGGACAGAGTGGGTTTGAAAATCTGCTGAGGATCGCTATCTTTGGTAATAAAATCACATTCATGTCTGCTCAAAATGAAAAACAGGTTACAATAGCAGAAATCTATGATACGGCTTTGGAAATKAAGGGTTTAAAGGCAATTATCAGGCCACAAGACCTGACCAACAGAATCGACATCTAGCTGACTGAAGGCTCTCCAATGTTTGCCAGAGTCAAGCGCTTGTAATGCAACAACATTAGGACCAAACCCTATCCACGGAAAAAGTCACCTCTTGAGGGTCAAGTGGCTATTGAAATGTATTYGAAATCATGAAACAAGCATCCCTTTTTAAAAACACCAAAACAAAGCAGGCAAACCAAAGACTATCCCTTGGGGGATAGTTTACCACCCAGAAACATTTAATCATTCCTCACCTCCCTCTATAATGCCTGCCCTGGGAAGGCAGTCATTTCCACAGGTTAATCCTGGGCTATAAAAAGGACTTCCTCACTACATCTTCTATTTTGCTGCTGTTCTGCTTTGTCAAGTACCCTCTTGTTTTTATATTGCTAAGTGCTGGAGCCAAGGAAAGAGCAGAATTAGGACTGTGGGTCCAGGATGCCAGAACACAAAGGATGCTACCCAGCATTTTAACAGGGGATCTCATTTTACCAAATGCAAACTACAGCTCCAGGATAAAGAGGGCAAAACCCCGAACCACTGACTCTSATCAGGTATGAGGAGTAGCAGTATGACACCCATCATACCACTACTGACACAGCGGTACTATTATAGCTATCACAGCTGCAGAACTGGGGAGAAATTCTCCGAACATGTCAAGAATCCTCCTCCTTTCTCCTGCTAATACCTCTCTTTTTCATTTCAAACCTGCTTTAGCAAGCCTGTGTCAGGCACTGGCATTTAGGCATTAGGATGCACAATCAGTGAGCATCCAAGACAGGGTTAATGCCAATTCTCAGGGACAGTAGCAAACAGCTGGGAGAAGAGGGTAACATCTGAAACGATTCCAGCAATTTGCAAAGCAAATATATGTCAATTCCCTTATCTGTTTCCAGCTTRCTGCAAAGCAAAGCAGGGCTCGAATCTAATTATGGCTGTGGACCAGCATTAGCTTTTCAAGCACAGTGCTTACATGGGCTTCCTGTATTAGTGAGAGAAGTAATAAACCCTCGTGTTAAGCAAGCAAAGGAAAAAGCATTTGAAGAGCGTTATTTTTTTTTTAATGTGCATTAAAAAAGCATTTACTTCTGTGTTGTACTCATAACCGCCTCTGTAAAGGACTCTTCAGTCTGGCTCTCTGGCAACAGAACCTTATTGAACAACCAATAGATTCACTGCTCTCTCATCTGGRGCAGGAGGGCTCAGATGATCCTACAGAGGCAAAGGATTGCACTCTGGAGTCCTCTCTGAAACCGCCAGGCAGCAAGCACAAACCACTACAAATCATATAAATGATGCAGAAGTACCATGCCCCCTCTGCACACTCTTCTAGTCACACGTGATGGAGCTCATTTCCAGCTGCTCAGCTGCAGTTTTGGGTACAATCAGCTGTCCCTGGTCTGAGTTGGACACAATTTGCTTCTCAAGGCTAAAAATGGTTGGGTAAAACACACCTCAGTTTGCCAGGAAAAGAGGCAAAAAGAAGTAATGTTGTGGAGAAAGAGTAGGGAGGAGAGAAAAACCCATCTTCTTGGGAAACCTAGGCTAAACCACCACACCCAGGCAACTTTGGCCCTGGTGTTGTGGAGAGAGGCTTGCTCAGCCCGCTGCACGTTCAGGCACAGGCTGACATGGGGGACGAGACATCTCCCGTTGCATACAACCAGGACCAAATCACCCTTTTTTAGAGGTCTCAGTGAGACAATTGAGGGGCAGGAGCTTGTTACCCATTTGGTGGACATGATGGGAGAAAAAGCACTGAAGAACTGATAGGACGTGACCCCCAGCGCTGCGAGACTCAGCCAGCTTACAGTAAATGGGGCAAGCATCTGGTGCTGTTTTGCAGACAGGTTAATCGCCGAYGTACAAACGCCAAAAATGATCTGGTATTTAGCAAACAGTAGAGCAAGCAAACACTACAAGAGAGACACTCTTTATCTCTTCCTGGAGTCAAAGGAGGTAGGAGGCAGCAACTGCTCCCCGCGGAGCAGCCTGCTAATTGCAGACAGTGCCAAAGAACAGGCAGATGCGAAGCAGGGGCGTGCACCAGGACAATGGGGAAAAGGATCCAACAACCAGTTCTTGCAGTGCTCTTGGTAAAGCCCCACTTGCCACTGCCTGGAAAAGGCTCCTCAGTACGTCACTTGGCTGCGGACAGCCAAAATAAATTGAAATTCAGGGAAGTAGAGACGCACATGTTCCAAAACGGTAACCAACGCGTTAATAAACACATTTGACTAAGCCGTTGTGGATATTCCTCCTTGGATAACACGGGGGATGACAGGTTTGAAGAGCCTTTTTAAATGATAGCTTTTCTTGCTGGCCACTACGAACAAACTGTAACTAATGAGTTAAAAGGGCTGGCGCTGGTGGGGTTAGTGCTGCAGAAGACAGATACTCTGGGTCTTTCTGCTGCTCACAGTAAACAAGAAAATGTCACTGAGTAAAGCAACTGTGAGCCATGTAACTGAGCAATGTAGAATGACTCAAAGCAACAGATTTGAGAGAAACAAATTGCTCCCTTCAGCTCAGCAGGTTAACTCTGAAACCTACAGACAACAATGGAAAYGCCTGCTGTGTTCACTTTACCTCTGGTTATCTTACCTGCGAAGGCTCTGCAGGTATATTTTCACCAGTGTCTATGCTGGGGTTAAAACACTGCCAGAATGGTGTGGGGAGGGGATACAAAGAGAAGGAAGMGCTATGGCATTCGCAGAGAGCGAGGTGGCAGAGAGGGCAGGGCTCGCCAGTCCGGCACATGGGCCTCCCTGCTGCCTTTCTGGGCTCTGCTCTCATCTCTGTGATGGCCCACAGCAATGCAAGACCCCGATACTCCTGGTATTTGGCTACTTCCCCCCAACCCAGTCCAGCACAGAGCTCAAGGACAAGCCGCACACAATCAGGCCCATGTTCACTCTGCTGCAGAGATGCCAGGAACATCCTTGCTTTGTCTGCCCCATTGCAGGAAGCTTTTCTGAACAGCAGAAACCAGGGAGCTGGGAGTATCGTGAGCACTAGAAGAGCCAGGGAAAATGAGGGAGAGCAGATGGTGGCAAAGCTGTGCAGAACAGGGTGAAGAAAGAGCTGAATGGGCCTGGAGGCCCTTCAGGAGAGACTGGGCACAAGGCCACGGAGGGATGGAGCCTCTGGCTCAAATGTCAAAGCCAAAGCAGGGAACTAGCGGTAACGATGAAATATTTTTCATCTATACACAAAGGAACCTCCACAAAAGCCCATAGTGCAGTAGGGTCTTCTAGGGACAGTAAGGAGCAACTTCAGTCGTCAAATGCAGACGTGCCAGACAGTTCCTGGCTGGTTCACAATTCATTCTTTTTGCCACAGAAATACACAAATTACGAGCAGGCTCAGGGCTCTTTTGAAAGCCGTGACTAGCCCAGTTGGGATTAGCAGGGTTCACAACAGAGTTTAATCCTCCAGCAGGCGCTTTCGGGATTATGCTATAATTTTTGTTCCATCTTCCTCACTCACCCTACGCAAGCCTCTCAGGATAGCTGCACGCGCGCGCGTGTAGACACACACACACACACACACACACACACACAGAGTTTGCACAATCACTCCCTTCCCATATTGCCACTGCTATAAAGCTATGCATTGTCAATGCTCTCTGAAGTATTCATCAGTCCCAGAGAGCCTCCAAGCCTGCTCCACCAGCTGAGCACGCAACATAGCAAAGATGGTTTGATATTCAAATWCCATTTCAAAGTGGCACAGAAAAACCTATACTTAAAATGCATCTAGGGAGGTAGAATTTGCATTTCAGCTCTGAAATGCAGAATCTCATTTCCCATTCTCTAATCATGGAAAACATCATCGAAGTAAACATGGCGCTGGGAACCCTGAGGGGGTTTCAGTGCAAAGCTGAGGAAAAAGACTAACAAATGCCAGTTGTTCTGTGCAGTTTARGGGTTGACAATTCTACATGCACACCTCTTTTGCCCCCCGGTTTTGCTTATTTGTCTTAGCTTATTGAAGAAGAAAGCAAAAACCAAGGGGAGCAGGCAGATACAGAGACTGCCTACATGTGTGTGGCTACCTCAGGCAGCCCATTCTACACATGCACAGTTGCAGAAGGCCAGCCACGGCACGCTTACCGCTCCCTTTTACAAGTGCAGTTGTCTTGGTCCAACTCAATGGCCATCAGGCCCTAACCTCTCTTGCACATGCATGCATGCAGTCTCCCATGGCCTAAAGCTAGCCTTGACACTCGTTTCTCTTGGYAGTTTGGTGAAGCCCTTTGAACTTTTGGTACCTCCTTCTTCCTGGCCTTCAGTGAAACTGAGGCGTAAAACTTTTTCTTCTTTGCCCCAGCAGGGTAAAATGATGCAAAAATCATTCACACCCACCAAGTGAAGCACAAGAAGGAAGTCATTATGGAAATGGACTTTAATTAGCTAATGATTTCTTAAACAGCATTTAACTTGGAAAGCACCCTGGAGAGCCCAAGTGTTATTACACATTAATCAACGTCTGAAACTTTTCTAAGGCAGCGTTTGGGTGGTGGTGGGGAATGGAGGAGGAGATGGCGGTTATAGGAAGCAGCAATATTTAGTATCCTATTAACTACCACAGAAATGCATGAGAGGGCAGGGATTGGGATTTGAGTTAAAAGCTGAAGGAGGAGAGGTCTTCAGGGAAGTGCGTGGCAGAGCAAGCATCCCCGCAGCAGAATATTGCTGGAAGAGACTGTGGTCCCATTCAGCAGCTCCCATCTGGCTCATACACACCATTGCACCAGTCATACACCCCTCAAACCACTGTGCTACACATTCACCATTGTCAATGAAATTATTTCTGCCTAACACATTAAGGTGCAGGCTCTGTAGAGCAGTTTCCTTGAACACAGTGCCCAGCGAAGGTCCAGGGGTGCTGAAGGCATCATTTCATCTGAAAAGACATTAAGTGCTGCACTCTCAGTGGGCTTGGAAAGGTAGTGGATGCTCYAGCCCTCTGAGCATCTTCATAGCCCTRTGCTGGACTCTCTCCAGTAGCTCCATGTCTCTCTTGTMCTGGGGAGCCCAGAAYTGGACATAGTACTCGAGATGATGCCTCACCAGGGCTGAGCAGAGGGGCAGGATCACCTCCCTYSACCTGCTGGCAACACTCTTCCTAAGGCACCCCAGGATACCATTGGCTTTCYTGGCCACAAGGGCACATTGCTGSYTCATGGTCAAGTTGTCATCTACCAGCACTCCCAGGTCCTTCTCTGCAGAGCTGCTTTGCAGTGGGTCAGCCCCCAGCTTGTACTGGTGCCTAGGGTTATTTTTCCCTASGTGCAGGACTCTGCACTTGCCCTTGTTGAACCTCAGGAGGTTCCTCTCCACCCAGCTCTCCAGACTGTCCAGGYCTCTGTGAATGGCAGCACAGCCCTGAGGTGTATCAGTCACTCCTCCCAGCTTGGTATCATCAGCAAACTTGCTGYGGYGGCACTCTGTCCCCTCATCCAGGTCATAATCCTACATCCTACAGAAAAATTCCCACCAACTTCAGTGCGGCACTTAGGTAAGTTCCTTATGAGAATATCTACATATGCAGGTGGGGATGTGCTCCCCTAAATGCAGAGAAAAGGCAGAAGATGGCTTCCACCTTGGACACCAAGTCAGCACTGCACAGGCACTACGACCAGCCAGCAGATTGCTTCTGGATGCAGGAGCAATGGGGGACTAGTATAAGCAACTTTTGGCTGGCCTGCTTCACCCATGCTAAGTCCAGGCAATACACATCCTACACTGCGGGAGATTAAGGGGACCCAGAGCTATTCAGGTCCATCAGCAGCTGTTTAGGGGTCTGGACAAACTATGAACAAGAAAATATCTTTATCCCTCCAATGCTTCTGAGCAGTGTCTTTTGGTAGGAAAAGGCAACACACAGATACCTGCAGTCACAGCAAATGGATGGAAAACAGACTGGGGGAAAAATTAGCTTTTTCTGTATGAACTTTAGAAGTAGTCTGGAGRAGAAAAAGCTAAATAAGTTCTGCAATCTCTGCTAACATACCTAGTGGCACCAATATTTTCCCCTTCAGCAGCATTTCTTGGAAAGGATGAAAAATGCAAGGCTGTATAAAAACACTATTGAAAATCCAGAGGGAKAGAAATGCTGCATCCCATCACACGTTTAACTCCAGCTCCAAAGGACCAGGTAATGTAGTCACCGTATGGCAAGTTGGGTCTTGTTTCTCAAATGAAACTTGGCATGTTTCCATGTAGCAACTTGAGTGTATTCGATTATGCGGCGGTAGGTGAGTAACATTTACAAAAGCACCCAGGTGTTTTTTTTTCTTGTAAGTCTGAAACCTATGGGGTTTTTGCATGCTGAAAGCTTGCAAACTCTAATGGAGTTTCCCCCTGTCATCTGGGCTGCAGTAACCGGCCACAGGGGTGCTTTCTGTACATGTGGGAGAAACAAATTACCTTAAAGCTCTTCCACGGAGATGTAAGCAAACACACTTTTCCCACAGCCAATTACTATGGCCTGGCTGGAATGAGGTTTGCCTGAGATGTTTTTGAAGAAAGTACCTCTTCCCCGATGGGAGCAGAGCTTAGAAACAAGGCTTATTTGTGAGCACAGTGGACAGTTAAGAACTGAGCACAGTGCAAGCATCTCTGCCAACCTGAGCAGGTAATACTGTCCATAATACTGTTAAAGGACATAGCACATGCAGGCCCTGCTGAGGCACCACTCGGCAAAGTGCAGTCTTCCTGAGTAGTGAGAGGCATAAATGCAACTCAAAGCGTCTTGCAAATTTGGGATTTTAATTATTACAGGCTTTTTTAGTAAGGCAATCTGTGTGTTGTCTGCTTTTGAAAGGCAGAGAGGAGAGGAGGGGTATAGCTYTCTTTCTGATGTGGTGACTAATTTCTGAAGAAGGTTCTCCTCAGTTACCTTCACACACTGCTGCTAATGCTAGGATGAAAAAAGAAAGGGAGAAGAAAAAAGTTAAACACAGCTTACTTATTAACTAGCCCTCACGACAGGGCATGTCATTCACTTGGGAGGCTCTTCTACGCTTGGCTACTGGTGGATACTTCTGCAAGCATGATTTTGTGCAATCAACATTGAAATCTAGATAAGCCTGCTTACTATTCCTCCCCTCCTTTGAAATGAGGCACCCAAATTTAACATGAAATGGCCAGATCAGAGTTTAATCCAACCAGTTCTTCTCACCAGCAAATGCCGAACAGCAAGYCCACTTGTTAAATAAAATCAGATTTAAACATAATAAAAGAATATTACCACTCAGTTGTTGTCCTCTGAAACACCTATTTATTTATTTWTTTAAGRTTGTGCTTAATCTAATTTCTCTGGAAGTTAAGGAGGATTAGACAGCAGTGAGCTCAGACTCACAAAGATCTCACACAGAATAGGAAACAGAGTCAGTGTTCAGCATTAATCTCCAGTTGAATAAGGAAAATAAAACGCGCTCTGGGATTCTGCACTAGGTGCATCCCTTTGGGAGCAATATGTTTTTCAGGCAAGTAATGGCTCTCCTCTTGAGTTAGCTGGTTTGTGAGCATCTAGAAAGCCTAAACTTTCTGTTCGTCTACCCATTTAGATCTGGCGCAGCTTTTCCATGACCCACAGATTGCCTTTGATCCTCAGAGACAAGACACCATAATGCTTACGACAGGTTTTCAAAGCAGTAAGGCAAACAGCAAAAAGCCCTCGAAGTATTTAGCAACGGAAATATGTATTTCACCCTGTCGTTCACTGAGGCTATTGCTTCAAGGACCAAAACCTGCTTTGAAGGAACCACAGGGCTGCTTCCAAGGCCAGAAACCAGCCTCGACTGCAGCCTTTGCTCCAGCCAGAAGAGATGAGCTTTGGCAAAACATGGGATTGGACATAGTTGTGCCCAAAATGCATTGATTTCATTCTGCATATGGATTGGAGATGCAAACCATCACCTCAAGCTTCACTTGGAGGTGCAGCAGGCAAGCGCACGTGGCAGCAGCACAAAGTCCTTCCTAGCAGGCTGCGAGGGGAGACATGGGCTACAGACTCAGCTCCTCCCTTATGCTCCTCCTAAGCTCTCTTCCTATCTGCCTGTTACTCAGGTGTAACTAGTGTCCATGCTCTGCTACAGCACCATTTGGGGCTGGCAGGACAATATAGCTATAGTTGATCCCTTTTAAGCAGATCTCACCTCATGAAGGTTTTCACTTACAAGCTACTTCTACCTCTACCTCTCAAA
The DNA here is from genome assembly GCF_003343005.1 of Rhea americana. Lineage (NCBI taxonomy): Eukaryota > Metazoa > Chordata > Aves > Rheiformes > Rheidae > Rhea > Rhea americana. Next base: position 1,145,621 of record NW_028186249.1, read on the forward strand.
CATAGCATCTGGCCACTGAGGATTTTAAATGTCTCCATGAGACACATTGGCATTTTGTTACTGCCTTTTTTATTCAGTCTTTATAGACATTCTTCAGAATAAATGGATGGGAACACGCTGCTCCATCCACAATGCCAAGCCCAGTGTCCAGCTAGCCTGCGGCTGCCTTCAACAAYGGGAGAAAAGAAAACACATTGCACAGTGGTATTTTTCCTTCCTGGATGGCCTTGAAGACTAAGAAACAACTGCATATGACGGCAAGAACCCCTAAAAAGCAGCAGTACTGGTGATACTGYCTGGAGTCTGCAGCCAAAACAGCCCTATCAGCCACAAATTGCTACTCACACAGCAAGGTTACCTGCGCTCTCCTCTAATCTCGATTTGGCCAAATCAGTGATTGCAACCCAGCAGATCCTTGACACAGYGACTGACCTATAGTTTAGAGCAATCATGGTTTTTGGGCCACTAAAATGGCTAATCACGCCAACCGACATCTGCAAAGAACGGGAGCCTCTCTGAAGAGGTGGAACCCTCAGGTTTTAAAGCTTGCTGCAACACCATCCTCCTTCCTTTTCCAACTCCATCAGACTAGCATGAAGTTCCCTTCAAAAAGGGGTAAGAATCCAGCCGAACTTGGAAGACAACTGGTCTGGCCTGCCACAGGAGCACAGGGGAACCAGCAATATCCTCCAGTAATTACAGCCTAAGCTTTTGAAGTTCCCTAGGCTCCCTTGAGCAGTTCAATCCTGTACTTTAACRTACTTACCCTAAATGAACACGCACAACAACAGCTCCAGTGATCACTTTAATTGCAATGTAACAGGTGTGAGTCACACCTTCCAGAAACTACCTTCTCATTTTCCACACTGACACCAAAAGTCAAACAGGGCTTCTTATAAAGTTATTAATTCTAYTGCACTATTAGGCTGAGGAAATAAATCCACAAGTAACCCCTTGAACATGCTAGATAGGATTTCCATGAGTAATGAATGGCTTCACACTCTTCATAATGTATTGCACCTAATATTCAATCCTCAAAATTCACCATTCTTATTAAACGGAAACAGTGATATGACTCATTTCATTTAGCTCCAGTCCTTTTTACCCAGGTTACTCATTGATATTTTCATAACTTCATTTTGCAYGCTGCATGTTCTTGCACTGCCCATGCACATTACTGCCAAGAGAAGTTTTTGCTATTCTATAATTAAATTGGCCCTTTAAAACACATGATTTGCTATAACYCAGTTATCTGCTTCTGCAGGAGAGACTGTTAAAAGTCAAGAGCTGCAAATCTCTTTGAGTCAGTAAGTCCTGTCTTTTCTTTGGCTTATTTCCTATGATACGTTAGAAATTGYCCTCATGAGGATGATTTCTCGTAAGAGACTTCCTAACGGCATCTCAAGGATACTCACAGACAGCACTTCACCCCAGAGGCCAGTAGAAAGCCTTTTAGGACATAAGGCAGGCAGGTATTTTAGACAATTTGCAAACATGATCCACAGCTGAATACAAAGCATCCTAATTCAAAGGTGTCCTTGGTTTAGATGTCACTAAAGGACCAGGTAGATCCAGAAGGATCAGACATCATCATCACTGTTATGATTATTTAAAAAAAACCAATAATTTTAGGTTGCGCCTCATAAAGATGTAGCACCCATTCTTCACAGTAGCCATAAATTCCTCTCCAGCACGCTTTGCTCTACTTAGTGATGCAAAATCATGTGAATCAAGAGGTGGCTTACCTACTGCAATATAGGAATAGCTTTTATGTTTCTTGCCCTTTTCTAGTTTTCTGTCCTGTCACCAGTATTGCCATGACAGCCAAAAGCTTCATCACAGATATTGTTATCACATCTGGGATGAAGGGACTAGCAACTTTCAAGTGATTCCTTGAAGCATGCCTCATTTACATACCCCTAAGGACTAATATGTCAGTGCTCACTTGAGTGCTCTGAAAATACTGGACCGAAATGACCACTGATGTTGAATGGTTTCAGATTAGCTACCTTAGCAGGTCTGTCTGCTCCCCCAAAACAATGTGGATGTATTTTGTGCAGCAGGGCTCTCATTTACAGACATCGTATCTTTAAACTTGCCAACACATAATCACAGGGCAGAATTTTCCACCTGGCTGTGCTGAATGGGCTGCAGAAGACCTTAAAAATACATTTCATTTTTGCACATTGAGTAAGGAAACTTCCAGCTCCTGTTCATACTGATCGCTCTGAATACATCACAGAGAATATGCCCCAGTAGACATTGGACTCACCGTCATCAGCTCCTTCTGGAAAGATTTCCTATCCTTGTTCTCAGTGTTGTTGCAATCTTCCTTCAGCTTCTCCAACACGGAGGCCACTCGCTCTGGCTCACTGTCCAGCTCTGCTCTGCAGAAAAACGTGAGTGGCAGGTTCAAATACCCCAGCGCATCGGCAAACGACCGCCAGCTGCTGAGGTTCTCCATGAGCAGAGTCCTCACTGAGGCATAAATATAGGTCAGAAATTTGCASGGTCTCAGAATTTGCTCAAGCAACAAGCTAGTAGTGAGATCAGGCCCGGTGAAATAGCTGGGTTTGACCTTCCCAACCACAAGGACATTTTTGGTGTGCACAAGGCCTATTTTCCCCTGGTAGTAGCCAATGTACCACTCCTTTGTCCACAGCTGCCCTTTCAACCTGATCTTCTCCTCACTGAGGAGGGCTATGACGTCTCCTTTCTTGTATTCCAGCAAATAGTGGTTTTTATTTTGCCGCACCACAGTTTTCAGCAGTTTGCCATACCTCAAGCTCAACACTGGCCGGTCCTGAAAAACTGGGTACTTGGCAGTGGCAGCCAGAGGTGAAAGGATGATCTTACCAACCTCATTCTTCTTGAGGAACCGCCTCTGCCCTGTGGGTTTGATGGCACTTTTAGGAGGCGGCTGAGGCGTCTGGACACAGAACTGGGTCAAAATGGCATCCTTGTCATCCTTGACCTGTATCCTCAGTGTAAAGTCCGAGAGCTCATTGGGATCATGAGATGCGATGGGAAAAATAAGGCGGCTGACCTTGCCCAGCTTCATCTGGAAGCCTCGCACAATTTTGGCTTGCTCACTAGCTTTTACCTCATAGTTGGTCATGTTGGAGAACATGCAGATTTTGAGGTCCTGAGGCCGAGAYAAAGTGAACTGATGTCTACCCCAAAGCTGCAGAGCAACGGGAGCAGGATTGTGAGCCTGTCGTGTGACCTCATTCACTAGGAGAGTTTTGGGTGCACATTCATGCCCAAACACAGCCACGACAGTTTTAAAGGAAGGGTGGATGTGTTTCGGGCCATAAACACCAATCGTGATCTTCTTGCTGATGTAATCCCATACAGTGTAAGGGTAGAGGATGTTCTGCCCTTGTGCTACGGCTGCGATATACATGCAAGGCTCCAGATTCTCCAGCTGGACTTGTATTGTGTCCCCATATGAATAGCTCAGCTGCATTGGTGTGTATGGCCCCTCCTTCATGTCGCTCCGCAGGCACTGCAATCCCACCAAACTCTTGCTCATGATGTCATTCTTGACCTCTGCTGACACCTTCATCTCCAGAATGATGAAGGTTTTCACCTCCATATTGCTGAGTTTGATCTGCAAGACCGGACTGATGGTGCTGCACTTGTCACTATTCAGCTCCAGTGGCGGATCCAGCATCGCTTTCATGGAGATCTGCTGCGTTTCCCCAGGGCACACATGACCCTCTGGCACATGGATGCTGATATTGGTGTCTGGAAGCTGAACAGCTCCACCAGAGCTATCCAGTTTGCAGACAATGTTGGTCTCCACAGGTTGTGTCTGACCCCAGCCAGGATTTTGACCAAGCAAATCCAAGTCGTGGCAAGACCGGGCCAACTTCCTATGATTCAGCCACGCGGTCCTAAAATCCTCCCGGCTCTGGAACTGCTCTGGAGTGGGAGACTTCAAGCCGCTGAAGAAACCTGATGACGTCGGAGTGTCTGACTTTGCTTGAAGAACAGACAGCTCAGACAAACTGTAGGAGCGTTTGCTTCTGAAGAARGGATTGTCTCGTTTCGCAGTCTGTTCCAGCTCCAGCCTGTTTGTAGATGGAAACTCATCGAAAATGTTACCCATGCTGCTATTAGCAGCTGAGCTGGAAACTGCTGAATTAGGAGCTCCTGTGTCAAAGAGCAGCAAGTCAACAGCAGCTTTGGAGTTGGACTCATAGTCAGAGCTGGGCATTGTTTGCAAATTCCCGTTAAGAAATGGGTTCGTCTGGACTCCATTCAAGAAAGGATTGTTATTGTAGGTTTTGGCTGAGTTTCTTTTCACATCAGTCCATTCTCCAAGCAGGTCCAACTCCTTGACTCCCTCGTCAGGGCTCTCCAGTAGATTGTCTATCATCCCACTGTCTGTTAAGGAAGAGTTGCGGTAGTTTACAGGCTGGACATAGGAGGAAGGGATGTAACCCATTTCTGTAGTGTTGTGAGCGTACCACCACTCGCCTCCTGATGTATCTAAGACATAGAGGTGGTCCCCCTTGGAGAACTTCAAAGTGGTGAAATTAGTTGGACAGTAATCTTTGATTGCTATTACTTCCTTTGCATTTCCAAAGGATGTGGGATTGTCAATCAACAAGGCACTAGGCGAAGGCACTGCAAAGTAAAGAAGAAAAACAGTAGTGTAAGCAATCAACAAGAGTCACAAGTTATTTACAAGCATTTATTTCAGGTAAGCAACCCATGCTACTTTAGCCAGTAAGGCCAAGTTAGTTTTACATACATCTTTAGGCTTGAGAGACTATTCTTCCCTCTAAAATCTTCAAACAAAAAGTCTCTCTCCACTGCTTTTGATGTATCTGTAATGGTGCAAGAGAGAATGTCTTCTCCAAAGAGATCGTAATCTAACAGGTCGAACATCAAAGCAACTGGGCAGAGAAGCAAAAGCCAGATAGGAGAGGAAGCAATTTGTTACAGCCCCATCATAGCAACACAGGTGCAGGAAAAACAGCTCTCCTCCTGATGCAGTCAAGTGTTTTAGCAGTAAGATCATATAGCCTACCCTTTGATTTAGGGCCTCTCACAGCTGCTTCTGCAGGAGAAGCCAGAGTAGGACAGCCTCTAAATTCACTGATAGGTTTTGCACAAAAAGGTGGGTTGGTGAGAGTTTTGAGGGAATTGGAGTCAATTTTTACTACAACCTCTTTCCACCCGGCATGTGGGGATTTGAGCTCCTAAAAGCTAGGGCTAAAAAAAAACAAAAACAAAAACATAAATGCTCACATTCGAAATGACAGAAATTAATTTAGGGTATGCCACCTGGGGAAGAGGCTATGTGGCCCAGGTGATCCTTCATAGCCTTTATCCTACAAATTTGGTCAGTGGTATCTCAATGTCTTTGACCACCAACTTTTTCTTTTAATCACTGCTGTTTTGATTTTTGTGAATATTTAATTCTGCTGCTGAAGGGGGACATCTGATTTTCAAGCAGATTACACAATAACCCAAGACAATGGCTGCAGGCTAAAAATGTTTTCATCTTGCCATAATCCCTCTTCTGAATGTTTGAAATATCCTAAATTTCATCATCAGAAACAACTAAGGACATCCACTAAGGATACTTCATGTTCCCACTTTTATATCTAAGCTCCTCAAAAAATATCAACACCATTTGCAAAGAAAGCCATGTAGTCTGAGTCATCAGAAATAAGCACAGTATCCCCTTACCACAGTGCTGTCAAGGACTAAGCAGCATCTCCAATTTCTCTTTCAGCATGGTGTTTTTAACAGCAAATCTGGCTGAAAGTGCTTTTGCTTGTACTAACAGATCCCAATTACAAAAAAAAAAGAAAAAAAAAAAAAAAGAAAGCTCAGGAAAGACTACAGATGTTCAAGACGTCACTGTATTTATTGCTTTTGGTCTCCCGTTAAGGACTTACTGATTTTAAGCAAGCTGCAGATAATGTTACGTCCGCATTCAAACGTTCATTATCTTACTAGACAAACCTAAGAAAAAACACTGACAGGGGAGAGGAAGAAGAGTTGCATTTTTGCAAATACAGGGCAGTAAGAGAAGTAGGACAACACCTGTTTCAATATGCTTGCTAGCTCTCTGGAGGGAAAAGAGGAATATAAAAATTCATGCGGAAGTCTTTAAAATCTGGAGACAAACCGATGACAGAACAGAGTCATCCATACAGCCATTAATTACAGATAGTCTGTATTTTTCGAACACTAAAGTTACATGAAAAAGGAGGATGCTTGGAATGTTAGGATGCCTCCCAGCCTTACAAACCCTAGGAAAATATTACAAAATAGTAGACCTTTAGGAGCCATAAAGCAACTTGCGATGCTACTATGGAATTAAAAAGTAACTTAAGAAACAAGAGCAAGGATTTTAGGCCTCCAATTTTGCCAAAAAGAGTCTGTATTCACACTAAATGACTGATCATTCATCCACTTCCTGATCCCTCCCTCTCACAGCAGGTAGTGAAAGTCGTGAGGACATTTACTCAATGTCAAAATCACATTAAAAATATCCTTATTGAAACCTTCTTGCCACCTTGGTAGGAAGTCACTATGGAACTAGCTATACATCTTCAGCTGGTGAGAACCACAGCTCGGGGTTACAAGTGAACCCTTCTCTGATATTTGCTCTCTCAGGGATGCTCCGTGCTGCTGTGACCATTCCATGTGATGCCACTGCTCAAGAAAGCAATGCACCACGAGAAAGCAGCACCTCTCCTCTGTGTTTCGAAGAGGCTCCTTAGCTGAGGTCTTTTAGCCTTGTCCAGGCCCCACAATTTGTAATGTTGATGTAAAGTCAAGGTAAAGCCTGAGGATGTTGTGTGTCCTGCAGGGATGCAGGGTAACCACCCCAGCACAGCAGGAAGGGCTGGATGGGCATGCACAGGGCTGGCTCTTGCACGGGAGCTGCTACCACAATCTTCCTGTGGGAGGAAGGATGGGACGCATCCCTTCAGGGCAATACCAATGGCATCCAGGTCCCACTTCTCAAAAGCTGGGGCACAATGCTGTGCCTGCACAACTCCAGCCATCTCTCACAGCTTTGCTTGCCCCCCTGAAGTGAGAACTGGTCTGAAATTCTGAATAAGTTTTATTCCCCTCAATTTTTTTTTTAATTAAGGGGGAAAAATGGCAACATTAAAACTGGAAGTGAGTGGGAAAGGCAGAATTCCGCAATCTTTCTCCTTCTAATAATTTTCTTTCCCCCCGCCCCTAATACTGGCTTTATCTGATGTGAACTTTTTCTTCCACCTGGACAGAGACAGAGCTCCCCTCAACCCCTCAGATATAATTTATAATCCAACTTTTAATTATCTACAGTGAAGAGCTGACAGGCCTCCAACCAGGAAAAGCACGTGGTTTCAACTGCAGCCCTGGATGGGACAAAGATTTGGCTGCTGAAGGTCTGTAGAACCAAGGAGACACAATTTCAYTTCTGTTTTTTCCTTCCTTAACAGCTGACAGCCATTTCCTACGGAGGGGGTGGTGAAAGCACTCTGCACTTAGAGCTTATTTTCTGTTTGTGATAAACAGAGACCCCCACTCAGCCTTATGAATTAAAGCATTTTCCTTCGTTTAGCTTTATCTCACAGCAATAACAGCCATGTGCTACCTGAAGAGATGGATAAACTGTAAAATCAGCTGCCTTTCAATTTCACTGAATATCCTGTTGTTCTGATCTTGGGGAAAAAAAAGAAGAGACAGTAAACAGGAAGGTGTATTATTCATCGCTCCGTCTCTCTCAATCAGGTTGTTTTTTATTTGTCTCCCTTGTAAAATAATCCTCATGCTTCCCCTCTCTCTTTCTCCATCCAGACCTACACGTGCCTCTGAACATATCCGGGCTGATGCAGCATGCAGCTATTAAAGGTGACTTGAGCTGAACCAGCAGCGTTGCATCCAGCTTCCAAGCAGACTTCTCCATATGTGCGCATGTGCTGCCCRCATGTATGTCCATGTTCTCCTTCATCCCACACGCCACTTGGGACTATGCCACACCAGGGGAAAGCCCAGCCCATGCTGGCGCTGAGCAGGRTGGTGCTGAAGCGGGGCAGCACAGAGGCATGCTTAGGGGCCAAGCTTGCACCAAGCCGGGAGACACATGGGGCTGTGCTGGATGAGGTGAACACACAACCAGAAAGCTGCTGTGCAGCTGCACATTTGCCACCCCCAGCAAATTCTCACAGGCTTTGGGGCAGGGATAGTTTCAATCAAGGCATCTCCAAGGTTTGTCATTTCCCTGAAATATCAAGCAAACTCTGCAGAGCAATTTTGGGATGCAGTTTCTTTCCTCCACCACAGTACAAAGTTTGATGATGGAGCTGATAGTCTTCCTGTTACTTTAGAGCAAACAAATAAAGGACCATCCAACCCCAYGAGCTATAAGAAGTTTGACCTTAAATCAAACAGCTTAAATATTATCTGGTGCTCCACCAACATCCAGAAAGAACACGTAAGACACATGCCAGCAGCAGCCCCGGCCTCCTTCACCTTTGACGTCGCTCAAGCTGTTTTCTGAGAACCCCTCGCTGAGGTCGATGAGTGTCCCCTCCGACTTGCATCGTGGCAGGCCGCTGGAGTTGGCTGCCCGGATCCTCTGAGCCGCCATCTCGAAGCCACCTTACAGCTACGGAGCACTAGGTGGTCACGACCTCTCCATGGTGGTTGCAGCGAGCTGCTTGTCAGGCAAGCGCAGGCAAAGCTGGCTATGGGGATCCCGCTGTCACGACAGCACCCTTGCAGCTTGGGGAACCAGCCTGCAAATGAAAACGAAAGGCAAAACATTAGGGAAGGCCCCAGTTGTCAGCACAATACCCACAGCTTGCACGAGCAAACGATGGKCTGCTCGAGCTGGAGAGGAGAACGCAAACAGCAAGTGCAGCACTGCAACATATCTTCAAAGATGAGAACTAAGCGTGTTCCACGGCTTCAACCTCTTGTCAGTCTGGGGGCAACTTACTTATCTTTTTGTTCACTTCCCCAGCTGTATGCTTCCTTTCTCTCTTTATTTGCTTATCGAGAAAGCACATCAAAAGCACTGTGCTACTCCTACCAAGCAAGGCATCGCATATAAATCACCAAAGGCTTTGAGTATCATACACAGCCTCCTCTTGCATTACTTTGCTGCTCACTATCTCCCTTGTACAAAACCAGCCCTCTTTCCCCTAAGAGTTACCTCAGGGTATGTTGTTCCCTGGCTCACAAACTGGTCCTTTTTCCTATTTAGTAAAAATTCTGAACTTTAGGGTATTTTTTACACTCCTGCAATACATATTTATAAAATGATRAACTGCTCCCAGATGGCACCTGAGGCTGTGGGATCCCAGGACAGCGATTACCAAGTTAGCTTACAGAGGGTTCACGTGACCAATTTTTGCACGGTAAACCTGGTCATTGTTGCCTCCTACCACAGTATCAGGATCTTCTGGAAAGAGAAGTGCTTCTTCCTGCTTGCTCCTTCCAGTGATCCTAAGCCAGGCAAAAAAATTCACAAGCACTCTGACACCTGCCTCCTCTGCCTCTATTTAATCTCCTGTGCCTCACAGGCAAAAAAAAAAAAAAAAGCCTGCTGAGCCCTACATCTCACAGAAACTGTTTGCAAGATGTCTGTGGAATGATTGATCTCAGAAGCAACCACACTCTATGTGTACCACTTTGCAAGCCAGCAAAATGGTGGGCATCAAAGAAGCTCCTTCCCCAGTGACCCATAAATAACTTTTACAATCAATAAGAGATGTCAACGGATCCAGCAGGGTGAGGAGTAGAAGCTGCTAGTGCAGAGCACAGACACGTCTGCCACTGGCCTCCCCAACAAGACCAGCCAGAGATGTGACCAGCCTTGGATGTCATMCACTGATGCAAACCTCTAAAAGTAAAGTGGATTTTCCTGTCTTGCAACTTCATACTGCCTCGRTCTTCCCCAGTCTCTTGCCCTTTTCCCATTTTGATTACATCCATCAAACCCAAAACATACGTGGATTTCGAGGTGCTTGAAATGAATCCAGAAAATACCTGGGCACAGACCTGCTCTTCTAATAACCCAGAAATACGCACAATGCTACTGAAGGGGACCCGATCTTCCTCCCCTGTGAAGCGGTCACGAGATCCAGTAACAGGACAATGACAGCAAATACAAACCAGCACTTTGTGGCTGTGGGTCTGGGCTCAGGAAGCTCCTTTGCAAACTGCTTGCTTCAGTGGGACACCAGACAGCACAGAGCAGGAAATACCAGCCACAGAACGATCACATGCTAAGCACAGCTCTCAGACCACACTCCAAACACAAACCATGGCCCCTCCAAAACCACAATGCCATCATCATCTCAGCTGGCCATTAGGAGAAAGCACTGCAGTGGTATTTTTAACTGCAYCCGTCGCATCACGTGGATGGTAGACTCGAGGTTTGAGGCACCCAGAGGCAGCAGCTCACAAGAAAAGCCAGCTGTCCCCTGCCTGTATTTGACCCATGGCCCCCACCACATGCACAAATATTTCCCTGGGATGCTCCTCCAAATCCCCTCCGAATTACTACTCCACATGCTAGCTCTGGTACTGTGTAGCTGCTAACAGGATCCTAAGGCAGCTTGCCAGCTCCAAATAGCTCCTCTGCTTGCTACATGCCAAGTGGACTGGTCCACTCCCTCCTCAGCTCCTGGCAAAACCCAGTAATGCTAAACTTGCCTCTCCAGTGTCTTCCTACAAAGTTTCCAGGCTCATAATAGCTTGCTGCCTGTCCCCAATGTCTATTTTGACCAGTCTGGGATTAACACAAACCATTCAAAGGGAGAGATGCCCCTCATCCCGGTATATTTTCAGTTTGCTCCTTATGCTTCTTTCCCCTTCGACAAAGTCCCTTTGGCAGGTAGGAGCCCATCGTCTCTGCCCTCTACATTGATACCCTCCCTTCCCACGACACTGCTGGGGATGACGGTGGGCAGATCCGTCAGTCACTCCGGTACATTGGAGATGCCCTTTCTAAAAGGCACAAGAATACCATTAAAAATCAAGATCAGGTGGAAAGGGCTGAAACTTCCCCTCTCTTAGTGACTATCTTGCCTCACTTGAGCTGCTACATGAAACCAGCACTGATATGAGGAGGAGGGATGGTAACAGGGGGAAGGTAAGTTTCTAATCGGATTGTTTTGGAAGGAGAAAAATACAACAAAATAGGTTTGAGATTTTTTTTGGGGGGGGGAGGTGTTGGGTTTTTTTTCAGAAACACTTGCAAAAATGCTCTAAAGGGTTAAACACTGTGGAAGAACAGCTGCACCCATGTCAGGAGAAAAATTAACCCGTTCCCCACTTGCTTGGGGAACATGCCAGGAGTTTGACCCGCAACCTAGTGCCTTGGGTCTCATAAAAGCATGGCTAAGACCTCCTCTTGTGTCATCCATGTGTCCACTGGAGCTTTGAGGGTGACCAGAAAGGCTGGGGACACGTGGATGAGAAGCAGGCCCAGTGCCTCTCTGCCAGCGCAAGGCAAGGCTGCAGCACAGAGCTGCTGGAGCCAGAGCCACACTTTGCTAATTCAGGTTTTGCACCAGTGAGCAGGTATGAAGTCTAACTCCACTACAGGTAATGCACCTGGCACCACCCCAGCTCTAAGCTGGCAAATCATACCCACCGGGGGTCAGACTCCCTACAGATGTGCCAAACTCTGGCCTGCCCACAAACCACTAAGAGACCTTAAAAATAAAGCCCCATGCAACGGAAAGTTATATCGAAATACAAATTCCTTGCCAAACTGCTTGAATTCAGCAACCTGAAGAGTTTTTTATCTGCTCCTAACATTGTTTTCCCCTTCCTCGCACCATTCAGTACAATTTTCTTTCCTAATTGAAAATAAACAACAAGCAGAAAATAACCCCCCAAACCAAATTCCTTAGATGGCAGAGCTGTGCTAGAAGTATTAAGATAATGAAAATGTGAAGACAAACACAGTGCTCGGCTGCCAGTTACCCTGGCTGCTGTTATTAAACCAGTGGGTTTCTCTGCGGGCAACACAAGGAGTATCAACTCGTGAAGGAGTGGAGTGCCCTTTTCAGGAAYGCAGTAAAAAAAAGTTTGCATTACAGGAAGGATAGTTTGAGCATGAGATACTTGAGCCTATTTGAGACACTTTCCCAAGCCATCCTCAGCCGGAATGTCTGGAATGCAGCTAATTGTAAGGATGCATGAGGTTTTTGACAGAAGACGGACAGAGAGCTTCTGTGCAAACACTTTTCCCTTTGTGAAAAGGTTGTTTCAGGTCCTGCCGAGAGCATTCCAGAGGGAGAGGACTTGGCAATCACAAAGAACTAGGCTTTGAGTCAAAACTGTACTTATCGAAGAATACGGGCCAGGTAAGATAGGAGACTTGGAGAAAAGCAGCAGCCATTAGCAACAGCAACAACAACAAAAAAAAGCAACAACCATTCAGTGGGAAGTGAAGAATGGAGGAAAGAGGCATCTGCTTGTCCAAAAAATGCTGCACCATCAACACTAAGTTGCTGGAAGCTAGGCAAGCAAAGGCATAACTGTCGTCCTTTAGTCCATCAGGAGGCTGTTCAGCAAAGAGGCTCCTATAAGCAATCCTCTGCGTACACCTCTCCTAACCAGAATAAAACCTTTGTAGGTAACGAATGCAAAGCTCACTGCAGTATTCATAAACCACTCTTCAAGAAGGTATTAAAAAGCTATCAAAGACATCTACCAACCCATGGCCCCAGCTGAGGAATCATGCTGGATCCTTTCAGGGTGGTTTAAAGTTTTCACTTCCAGCTTGCCCCTTTGCAAAGCGCAGACATTACACAGATTATACATTGTTCAGGCAGTGTGCAAAGACCCTAATTCTTGCTGTCTCCCGCTACTCCCTGAATTGACCTTTCAGAAACTTGGTAGGATCCTGCAGGGTTTTTCTTGCTTGCCGAGAAGAAACATTTGCGCCTCCCCAAAGTCACAGCCCGGCAGCTAGGTCGCAGGAGGGTTAAAGCTCAGATATTCAGGCATCAGGTGTGAGTCATCACATAAAAAGCTCAAGTGGTAAAGTTGTTCCAATTTTGGCAAAAAAAAAAAAAAAAAAAAAAAAAAAAAAAAAGAAAGAAAAACAGCCTGAAGTTCACCCTTTTTTGGTGAGTACTGCATGAAGTTTTACTGAGCAAGAAGAAAAAGAGTAACAGATTGGTGATTTTCCTGTGAATCAGAGTGTAAGCCTATTTTTAAATACCTGCTTCGTACTTCAGTGTCTAATATATTTGCTATCGATAATTATAGCTGCGTGCTGACAACTGTCACAGACATATCCGCAAGCCTCAGTGCTTATGGTTTGCAGTTACAGTCCCTCTTCCAGTATTTGTGTAACTACATGGGAAGCTTTATGTTAAAAGTCTGTGACAGATGTGACTGTATGGAGAAACATCTGGAAAAGTTATGTCCCATATGCATCCTGAAGTTGTAAAAGACAGTAAGAATGTATGTTAAAATGACTGATTATGGAAAGATATTTCCTCTCCCTGCAACAGCATCTCAGCTGTATCTCAGCCCATTCTGGAGGCAGCAACAGTATCACACATATACAAGGATGCAGGTGCATGCACCCCACTGCAATTTTCAGTCTGGACAGTGGGGAGTTGGAGGAGAGCAGCATTTTGGAGCCGACAGCCCCAGGGGATGGACTGAAGCCCTTTCTAAATGCAGAGGCGGGACAGGTAACTAGCAAGAATAAGTTTTCTGCTTCCAGTTCAGACTATGAAAGAAGAAAAGGGGAGAGTCAGGAGTAGTGTAGAGAGGAACAGGACAGGGTGGATGGGGTAGGATTTGTTTAGAAATGTTTTGTATAACTGAGGCTGAGACAATGGTTTGCAAACTCCTCTGAAAGCACTTTAAATATAGAACAGGAAAAAAAAACCAGTGACATCTGTTTGCCCAAACTGATGCACCACATCCTAAACAGGTGGGGCAAAGCAAACAGACAACACCTTAATGAAGACATCATCCTCAAGGAAGCATGTCCTCCTCCGGCGGCRTGCCTCAAGATAAAATGAGGAGCCCAGAGCAACCAGAGCTCACCCTGGGCGAGCAAGGAAGGAGACAGTGTGTCTCAACATGTAATCAGCTCCATGTAAGTAGCTCAGAAACACTTGCATCTTCTTTTAATGCTAGCTTTTTCCTCCCATGAGGGAAAGGCAAAGCTGCAGAGGGAAAATCAGCTAAGGAGCTGTTCTCCTTTTGCTGGGAACGTTGTTTCCCAGCAGACTCATCCTCTTTTCCTTCCTGGGAGTCGCCCACGATGTCACCCCATCCAGGACCCAGGGGGAGACTCTCTCTCCCCACCGCACAGGAGCTGTGTGGGTATTAGCTCTACATATAGGAAGCTACATTAGCACTTAATCAGCTCAGTGCTGCTTGACACTGTGCTTGTTTCACAGTAACATCAACCTGATTGGTTTCTGCAGCCAGCAAATATCCCCCCAGTCTTCCAACCACTAGCGTAAAACACGGCTGGAGCAAGCCAGGACCCTCGAGGCTGGCATCATATGGGGTGACGCAGAAGTTGCTCTCTCCTCCCACCCTGTTTGCTAGACTTCAGTTCCTGGCTTGACAACCCTAGTCACAGGATTCATATCCTGTGATTCACTTGTCAGGAGGCCAACACACTATTTTCAACAGGGACCTTCAGAAGAGATTCAACTTTGCATTAGCTGATGCTACTAAGAATTTGGGGGAGGGGGGAGTATGAGATGCTGGCAGATGGGACACCCAGGACAAATGTCAACCCAGACAATACCCGAAACCGTAGCAGCACTCCCCTCAGCCTCTCAAGGCTAATTATCTCCACATGAAATTGCTGTCACAAGCCCCAGTGATTTGGGGAAAGGCTGGGAAAATTTCCAGGGTCTTGAATCAGCATTGTTTTGTKAATAAAAAACCATACTTGCTTTTGGATCACTTGTACAGGAGGAGCGTTCTTAGCAAGCATCGTTTACAGCCCTGCCAAGGCAAGCCCTGCTGATATACCCAGAGAGGCCTGCAGTGCGGCATTGAGCGTAGCAGTAGGTCTGAGACAGTTTTGCAATGCTCAGTGGCCCGGGTGGAGCAGGACTCTGAGTCCCACCAAGCACTCACATGGGACGGCAGCTCTGCATGATGAAGACAGCCTGTTGGGGCTGATAGATTAACTACTTCCTCCCTGGTCTGCCTCTGGCTGTTGCTGTTTCTTGGCAGGAGGAGCAGGGTAGCCTCTCAAGGCGCTCAGGGGAAGTGCAGCTTGCTCAGGCATGGGAGRAGGACTCCTTGGCCAGCAGTATTAAAATCACATGCCAAAATGACAGTTCCCAGTAACCAGGTCCCAGCACCACCCAGTATGTGACACAGGCTCTCCCTCCCCATACTTTGGGTATGTCCTCTCCTTTACTGCCCACGGGACTCCTGCCAGGTCTGTCTGCATCTTGGTAAGATGTCATGGTGGTGGCAGACTGCTTCTTTTCTTGAGAAAAAGGGCAGAGAAAGAGTTAAAAATAATTTCAAAAATACCTCTGGGCTCATTCAGCCCGGAAATGGAGCTGTGCTCTGGGCTGCTCTTTCCCCAAGCTGCAGCTGCCGGCAGTCCTCAGCATCCGCCTTATTTCTCCTATCTATTCAACTCCACAGACCCAGCAAAGCTCCTCATGAATGCCCACTGTCCTCCTCAACATGGGCTTAGGACATGTCTAGGCCAATAGCAAACTCCGTCCTTCTGAATGCTCCCATCTACAGCCAGGGGAATATCAAGCATGCCAGGACATAGTAATGCTGAACTGGATTAAAGTATGTATCAGTCTCTCCCTGTACAATGATTATTTCCAACATCAGCCTTGTCTCCCTACAAAACCATTCATATCTTATCTAGGGAATTTAGTCACCACTAAATTAAAAATGAAAGATGTAGCATAGGCATTCCAGCCACACTAAACCAGATTAGTACAGAAATGCAATTGCTGGCAAACTACTCATAGGCACTATAAGCTCCATATCCACGGACAAAGAAACACAGTGAAAATATGGAACTACCTAAAAGCAAAAAGTATCAGGAATATAAAATGGGAGAACAAGCAGCCTTAAATTTCCACGAGGGCCAGAGCTTAACTGAAATGTCAAACATGAATTTGCACTATCCTCTAGTTTGGATAGCTCAAGAGCAGCCTTTGTGCAGGGAAGGTCTGCATCTGGGAGGAATGGCAAGGATGGCTCACAATGATCACTCCAGGTCTACTTTCCCTGTGCTCTTCTTCCAAGCAGAGCAGATTTACAGTTCCCCATCAAATGCGCTCTCTGAAGAAGGAGAAAAATCATAACGCAGTACTCCTCCTTGCAAGCTGCTTCATGTATGTGCATGCTACCACAAAGACTGGAAAGGGAAAAGTTCAGATTGCCCAAGAGCTGGCAAGATGGAGAGCAGAACTGCTGCAAAGCATCTCTTGCTGCCACGAAACTACCAAGTACTTTGGCTAGAGCTTCACTAGCCATATATAGGACAAGTCCCTAAACAGCAACAAACACAGTCCTAACCAAGAAAACTTGCAGCACAGAAGAGAAGGGATGCTAGCAAAGTGTGGAGACTTGTTGCAACTGTCATGATGTTCATAACTCTCTGCATTTAAGTAGTAACATTTGCAGGCAACTCTTCAAATATTATGATTGAAGAAAACCCCACAAACATTAATTCAAATCCAGTTCCCCAGAGAAAGTTGTGACCAACTGAAACTTGTACGCTAATAAATGGTAATGGCTAAATGCTCTGCTGCCAAGGAAATGGATATGTAATTCTCCCTTCTCACCTGAAATACAGATATTCGCATCTACTTTGTTAGAGCTCTTCTGCTACATTCCAAATCCACAGGAAAACCAGAATCAAGCSTGAAGTTAAACTATGGTGAAAGAAATCTTCATGTGTGCAAAGTTTTGTACTGGTATTTTTCCTCACAGTGCACTGCTGGTTGAGTTTAGAAGAAAAAAAATAAAGGCAAGAGCCCAACACACTGCTCCCCTCTACACTCACTTCATGCAGGTGTTCAGGAATAGTCAGCATGTATTCACCAGGGCGAAATCCTGCTTAAGCGCTCTCATAGCCTTCTACGATGGTATGACTGGCTAGGTAGATGAGGGGAGAGCAGTGGACGTTGTGTACCTTGACTTCAACAAGGCTTTTGACACTGGCTCCCAGAACATCCTCCTACAAAAGCTCAGSAAGTGTGGGTTAGAGGAGTGGACAGTRAGGTGGATTGAGAACTGGCTGAAAGGCAAAGCTCAGAGGGTTGTCATCAGTGGTGCAGCATCTAGTTGGAGGCCTGTGGCTAGTGAAGTCCCCCAGGGCTCAGTACTGGGTCCAATCTTATTCATCAATGATCAGGATGAAGAGCATATTACCTCTTCAGCAAGTTTGCTGATGATACCAAGMTGGGAGAAGTGGCTGACACACCTGAAGGCTGTGCTGCCTTTGAGAGAGATCTGGACAGGCTGGAGAGCTGGGCGGAGAGGAACATCATGAGGTTCAACACGGACAAGTGCAGAGTCCTGCACCCAGGGAGAAATAACTCCATGCACCAGTACAGGCTGGGGGTTGACATGCTAGAGAGCAGCTCTGCAGAGAAGGACCTGGGAGTGCTGGTGGATGACAAGTTGACCATGAGCCAGCAATTATGCCCCCGTGGCCAGGAAGGCCCATGGTATCCTGGGCTGCATTAGGAAGAGTGTTGCCAGAAAGTCGAGAGAGGTGATCCTGCCCCTCTGCTCAGCCCTGGTGAGGCATCATYTCGAGTATTACATCCAGTTCTGGGCTCCCCAGTACAAGAGAGACATGGAGCTACTGGAGAGAGTCCAGCATATGGCTACGAGGATGATCAGAGGGCTGGAGCATCTCTCCTATGAGGAACGKCTCTGAGAGCTGGGCCTCTTCAGCCTGGGGAAGAGAAGACTGAGGGGGGATCTTATCAATGTGTATAAGTACCTGAAGGGAGGGTGTCAAGAGGATGGGGACAAACTCTTTTCTGTTGTCCCATGTGACAGGACAAGACACAAGGGGCAGAAATTGAAGTACCGGAAGAGTCTCTCGAATGTGAGGAAGAACAACTTCACTGTGAGAGTGACAGAGCACTCGAACTAGTTGCCCAGAGAGGTTGTGGAGTCTCCTTCTCTGGAGATCTTCAAGGCTCGTCCGGCTGCAACCCTGTCTACCATGCTGTAGGTAACCCTGCTTGAGCAAGGGGGTTGGATTAAATGATCTCTAGGAGTCCCTTCCAAACTTACCGAGTCTATGATCCAAAGTGATTTCCTGATTAGAGCCAGTGACTTCACTCCTCGCACACTCTTRTGCATCGTGGACAGATGCCCTTGTCCCAGTCCTGCCCTACTTCCTCCCTGACATATCCAATAAGTCACCCTTCAAGCCCCACGCAAGACGTAATCTCCTTATTCAACTCCCATTACTTCAAAAAGGATCAACCCACGTGCTCTTTGATTTCAGTGGGTGTGCAAGGATGCAGTGGTGATCCAGTTCCAGATGGCATCAACAAGAGCACAGGATCTGTGATTACAGATCTATAATTTAATGCAAAGTTTGCTGACACTTCTTGAGCAACTCAACTGAATTTGCAAGGCCATCGCTTGCTGGCTGCCTTGCTCAGTCTAAATCTTTCACACTGGAGGTGGAGGTGCATGTCTTAGTCCCACTGCAGGATGGTACAATGGCTGGATGCTTGTGTGCTGCTGCCTTGTTGCTAGAAGTGCATGATGGTGAAAACTTCAAATAACAGCCGGTGGCTGAGGTAGCTCCTCAAGCCTAGACAACCCACTCCTGCCTAACACCTTACTTCCCAGCTATGTTCCTACCAATACTGCACTGTGCCTTTGCCTGATTGAGCTACCAATTTAACTCTGTGCATCTCCAGTGCTTTGTTTGGGAAAAGTTTCATTTATAACTTGCTTTCCAGACTGACAATAAAAAGTAGAGGACAAATAGATGGATGCAACTTGGGGAGAGACAGTCTCCCCATTTCTGTGTGTGAGCACTAGCAAAAATGGTTCCCTGCTTGTGCAATTCCAACCTGCATTTCTTAAGTGAATCACAGTGCTGTGCATTTATTTTTATGCTTGCACTGCACAGTCAAATTCACAGCCTGAAGGCAGTAAACAATATTTGCTCTATCCCAAGGGGGTTCAAATACCATTTTTCAATTAAATACCTCTTTTCTAGCCACTGTCTGAACTAGTCTTCCTCAGCTGAGGATACCAACACTACAAGAACTTCAGCACAAGCCGCTGAACTGCTGCAGCAGGTGCTTTGTGGGAACATCCCCAAGCACAGGACAAGACAGGCAAGCCCAAAGAAGTGACCCATCAGAGTCGGCAATCACTGCAAGTGTTCTCAGTTATACAAAGGGAGAACCCAAGCCTCACTAGGGAGAGRGGCACACCTCAGAACCCTGTAACAAGACTTTATCCAAGACTTGCTACACAGCGTGACACCTACGTACTCAATTCAATCACGCACGGCAAATCAAAGAGGCCAAAAGCCAACTTCTGTCCTAGTCAACTCTTTGCTGTGTCACAAGAGACCAAACGACCTATAAGAAGCCCCTCCTGCATTTCCCAAATCAGCTGCATGAAAATATCCTCCTTCACCATCCTGCCCATTTTCCTGCCTCCCCCTTTCCAACAGCCTTAGTCTCTAAGGCTGCAAATTCCACTAGCAAGCAAGTTCTGCCTGTCCCAGTGAGAACGGCTGCTCTCACATGCTTGGCTGATAAGCCAGCCTGCTGGGGATGCTTTATGCATCCCAGGTGATAGATCATAGCTGTCAGCATTTCCAGGGAGAAGAGAATTTGGCTTGATTGAGAACGGGGAGAACACATTGCTGGGACAGGTGCCAGGCAGGGTCTGACCTCCTCTCCTTAAAGCACTGACTGCAAATCAAAGGTATGTGGGATCTGCTCTTTCCCTTTTGGCCCTACTTCACAAGGTTCAAAGAGAAAGGATCACATGGCAGCAGGGAGAGTCCATGCTCATCCAAAAGCCTAAATGATTGAAAAATGCCAGACTGCAGAGAATTTGTGCCGATAAGATCTGGGAGGGCCAAGACAGCTGCCTGGTACTAAGTACCGTGCAAGTTGGAGATGGAGCCAGATCCCTCCACAACATGGCCAAACAGGCAGGGTAAAGAGTGAGGGGAAAAAAGCCAGTATGTGCATATTCATTGACGGGGAATGAAGGTGTGGAGGGAGAGGGACTGACTCACTTCCATTCCTCACCCCCTACATCACTGAGCTGGGTCAAAAGATCAACTAAGCCCAGGACCTTACTCATAAGGCCCTCTGTCCCATCAAGGTAGATGCTTGTGCCCAGAGGCAACATCAGAGAAAGTAGCCAGAATGACACAAGATGAGCTAACCCTGTTTTAAATACCATATTTGCACGCTCCACGGCTATTCTACAAAAAAACAAGTCAAAGCTTGAGCTATAAAACAAACGCAGACCAGGTGGCTGCATGGGCAAGGTTATGCTAGAGCTCTCTACTGCAACATCTCCTCCTGGATTTTGACTTCTTTCAAGTCTCAGAGTGTTCTGAGGTCAATCAGACAAGAGCTGTGGAAATGCAGTAGTCAAAATTAAGGAGCTACTGTGAAGGCTTCGAGTCATATAGCCCCACAAAACTGCCACGATTTAGGATGTTAGGATGCTCCTCAGCCTCACCTCATACTGAGACTCAAGTAGGGGCCAGGCTGCAAACAGCAAGGCGTGCTAGTGTGGGAGCAGGACTTGTCCCTGTAACTCTGCTGCAAGATAGGCATCTCTGGCAGGGAAACAAGAGGGTGCAGATATCTTTTTACTGCTACAGAATTTGCCAGAACTYATTCAACAAAGCCCTATATGCTTTTAGCCCTACCAGACAAGTAGATCCTGCAAAGTGGAAAAAGCATGTGGGTGCTTCATGACCCCTGYTCATAACATGACATAACAAAAGCATTACCTCTTGATCACACCTAGATGTTTCCAAGAGAGTTCAACAGAAATCTTCCATCTTTGACTTCCACTTTAAAGCCAGGCAGCAGCCTTCAAACCAGGTACACCCCTTGCTTAACAACCTTGAGCTATTAGTCAAATCTATATCGGATCCTGCTAGAAGCTGAAAGATGGAAAGAAAAGAAAGAACTTCTAATCAGTCACTCACCATCCTCTTACAACTTTCCATGGTAAAGCCAAGATCAACTCTAGGCACTTGTTAGTAATTAGCTTTAATTCACCCCTTCCTTTTCCAAAGTCAAATTTCCCCAACTCTGATACAAATGAGGAAGTGTTTTTGGAGGGTTTTAGAAAACACACTTATGCTCAGCTCAACTGAATTTAACTGTTCATAGTTAGAAATTCATTTTGAAGCACCAATGTTACCCACAGACCGCATTCATTCTACATAACAAATTTATGGAAAATATTTTATTTTTATTTTTTATAATTTTTTAAATATTTTTTTTTTATTTTCCATGCTTTTATTTCAGTTACAAAATCTTTATTAAATCAAGGCTGCACAAGCTGTCACAAGAGTTTTCTTTCAGAAATTCAGGGTATTGCACACAGAAGGGACACCCCATTCTCAAAAGAGCTGACCACCATCTGCTCAGAGAGTGCCAGTAGACGTGTCTGGGAAAGTAGGTCAGTATTAGGCTCAGGAGCTGTCTGAGGCCAGGCTGCTCGGCAGATCTAGATCTCCCATTCTGCTGAGCCCACCTGACTCTTCAAAGAAGAATAAAACCA
Organism: Rhea americana; assembly: GCF_003343005.1. NCBI lineage: Eukaryota > Metazoa > Chordata > Aves > Rheiformes > Rheidae > Rhea > Rhea americana. Next base: position 1,167,389 of record NW_028186249.1, read on the forward strand.
TTAAATGAATGATTATGCACTGCCTGAACAAGACTCCTTCACAATGGCTTACTGTGGTCGTGCAAGCACGAATGAGTTTCATTGAAGTTGGTTTTGCTGATGTATCTGCACAGGAAAGGATATATCTGGGGAGTACCAACAGAAACAAGATTCTTGGTTGCAACATTCTCCAAAAGAACACTTCTGGCAAACCAGACTAGACTATGTTACTATCTAATTTAGGGACTTTCTTCAGCCTGCATATTCCAGATCTTCATCTTCAATATCATCCTCATGACTACACACTACAATACAACCTTTGACACCTGTCATTGGTCTTATACTCCAGCACTTGATGTGCTTATGCCCAGCAGAAAGTGATCAAAACATCTAGAAATTTACCTGCTTTTTCCATGCTCACATTAACATATCTTCCAACATATAGCAGGAGGTGAATAACACAACATCCTCTACACAGGTTAAGTCAGYGTGGACCCAGCCAGGCCCACTGGATGCCCCACTGTAGCCTCTGACAAAACAGAACACTTTTTCAAACTGCCAGTGGCCTCTTYGCACCCACCCTAGCATGGCAGAATGCAAAAAAATAAGTAAAAGCTCCTGAGGCTCATCTCTGAGGTCACCCGCTGATGGACTGCATTGCAGTTGACTTTCAACTTCCACAACTGGCAGAGTAAAACCTGTGTATCTATCCATCAACTTCTGCAAGGAATCATGAAGGTGGCATGGTCCAGGGCCTTGCCAAAGTGTATGTTCTGGGAAAGACCTATTCGGCACATGGAACCCCATGCTTATCCCCACAAAGGGGCTTCAAGCTTGGTATCAGCCTCATCCGCCATTGCAAGACACCACAGATAATTACTCCAGCAAAAGGGAAATGCTTATTTGGCCTATGAGGGTCTCCAAGCATCTATGAGGGTCTCCAAGCATCTATGAGGGTCTCCAAGCATCTGGTCCTGCTTTGTGCCAGGAGGACGAATAAGGTTTTGGTTAGGAGGGAGAATGCAAAACCATTTTTCCTCCCTCATTTCCCATTCCCTTGACACTGCCTCCAGGATTTCAAGCCATGAAGGTGTGACTGCCTGGCTGCACAGAATGATTGATTCTGGTGTTGTGTCCAGGTTAAAAAGGAGCTTTTTTKGGTGGTACAGCTGAAGGCAAGAAAAACAGCAGCCCTTGGAGTTGGTTCCACTTCCCTACCACAGTGCTTGTCGGACTGCAGCTTTGGGCCACAGTACCTGAGCACCTGGGCAGAGCAGGTGTTTCATGGGAGGGACACTCAATTTCTTTACCAACATTAGGTGTGAAGAGCTGCTATAGTTGTTGAGAAACAAACCCTCAATTTTATCCAAAGCACATCATAAAGGTTTAAAGACAGGACAGCCTCCAAGAAGAATCGCTGACCCCTCAAAATTTTGTTTGCTCTAAAAGACTGGATCTAGTGGCCAAAACACTGACCTGGGACTACAGGGGCTAGAGGTTTAATTCCAGCTTCTCTCCTTTGCTAGTGGCCTTGGGAAAGTAAAGTTCTGGAGCCAAAGTAACTTGCTTCACATGATCCTGATGTCTTTCATAGAGCTCTTTGAGCCTTATCAAAGCAAAGATAGGGTCAGGAAGAGCTACCTATTACTGCTGATTCTGTAGGAGCCTGGCCCAAGCATTTTGTATGTTCGATGCTGGAAATGTCGCAGACCCTAGCGATTCCCGGACGTGCCACCTATCTGCAGTCTCCTCCTACTTCTTTCCGTTTGTGTTTGTAAAAGCCAATGCTTTCATCTTCCAAAAAAAAAGTCAACCACTCCTTAAGATAACACAAAACACAAGCTCTTTGTACCAGAAAGAACATTCTAGTGTGAACTTGCGTACGCCCCGGAACAATTCTTTGGAGCTGCTGATTTGAGAAAATAAAAGACGTGATATTTTACTCTCATTTCTAGCAAACAAGAAGGGATTGTGGGAATACTGGAACCCTTAGTCCCTCCCATAGCACTCTCCTTTCCCAAGGGTTTAAATCTTGGATGCTTCCCTGCCCACCATGATGGTCTACATGCCATGCAGCACAAACCCTGCCAAATCCTCCTTGCTAGCAAGGAGCTTTGAAACTGCCTCTGAAAAGCTGAAGTTCAGAGATAAGGAGTTGAAACATTCGGAAGGAAAAGAAGAAAAAACAGACACACACGCATGCACACGCACACACACATACACACACATATATACATGTATCTCCCCAAGAGCTGCAGAGCAGCAAATTAACTTTCAGAAACATTATGAAAGTTGCACTGATTAAGGAGAGATGGATGTGGAGATGTCTGGAGAAATTCTGACTTTTAAAATATAGGGGAAGTTACAGTGGATCACCGTAGCAGCTAACTTAACAAGTGCTGCATCTCTGCAAGCATACAGTGTGTGAACAGGGGAGCAAGTATCTATCCCCATTTGGGCAAATATGCTTAAATCCCTCCTCCTTCTCTTGCGAGGTAAGTGTCAGAAGGCAATTATTCACACCCAGCACCCCTTTAAACAGGCAGCAGGTTGCCCATGGAGCACAGCCTTGTGCTATATCCACCCACCTCAGCTTGTGCCAAATGTTTTAGAGAAATCCAGCCTGCAAGCTTGAACTTGGCTCTGCTCTCACCAGCTGAGCCTACTGCCAAGCAAGGCCAAGCTAAACACAGCAGGTTTGATGGGGGTAGAGGTAAAAAGGTGAAAGAGTCAAAACAAGAGGGAACTGTAGCACCGAGGAGGCTATGAGGTTTACAGGGACACATCCAATTTTGTATCTCCACTGTTGAAGAGGACTGAAGTCCATCTAACTCTTACTAATTGCAATTAGTCACAGCTGCCAAGGACAGGGACAGTAAGCCCACAGAGCAGATACAGGCATGGGAAGGCAGAGTAAATTTAAAATAGCTCAGCTCTGCTGCAGCAGCATAAGAATAAACCAGCTCAAGGCCCTTTCCTAGCAATGAAGCACTGCTGACATACCGCTGGCTCTGGATTCATGCTGTGCTGGGTGCTGTTCCATGGGCTGACAGTGGGACAAGGGCCATGTGCCCTGTGGCATAGCCAGAGACTAGGGCTTTTGACCCTGGCTCTTCCAGCGAGGCTCCTAACCAAGCGCCCGTTCCTATACTTGGGTAGCTGTAAAGGGCCAGATGAATGGGGAAACAACATTGCATGTTCTTATGTTTTTCCTCTCCTAAGAGCACTGGCAAATGGAGAACCGAAAGCTGCTTCCATTTAGGGCTCTTACGAACATGGTGCTCTTGCCAGCTTCAGCATGCAGCCAGGCAACAGAAGGTTGGGAATTTGGCATATGTAAATGATTCAGCTAATGGCTCCTGGGGTAAGTGGGAGGAATTGCTGTGAAAAAAATGTTATCATTGCAGAGCATGTGTTACTGGTGTCTCCTGGCACCTACAGAAAGGAGATCCATTACAACCTCCCTAGAGGGTATATTATCCTTTGCGAGCAAAGCAGAAAGGATGGGAAGGTTTCCTTTTATAGCAACAACTTTGGAGCACAAGTCACATTGAAAATCAATGCTGGAGATGGATATTCAGGTGACTAAATAGAGATTAGGTATCTCTGAGGGCGAACAGAGGCTTTCCCTGAAGAATCTCCTCCTACCGCAAGTACAGATTGCAATCCTGCAGCTTCCAACTGATTTTAGTAAACCAGATCACAAATGAGCAGCCACACAGGAAAAACTACTGCCCCAGCTTTGCTCATTGCCATTTCAAGTCAGCAAGAACCCACCTGACACTCAGCCTGTAACAACACTGAGGCAGGGTCACGTATGGTCTGAGACCTATCATATCAAAACCCATCGAAAGAGCTTGCAAAACACATCACGTTATCAAATGTTCCTTGATTTAAGCCCTGATCCAGCAAAACCCATGAGCAAACATGAAGCACAAAGTTCAATTCAGTATGTACTTGGCCGGATCAGATCTCCCAGACTRCCACTCACATGAGCGGAGTTTACCTTGGGATGACTGTTACAGCTCTCTCCCCACTGCCACTCACTTCACCCTTTCAAGACTTCCCACTGCCAGGTACTCAACTGCAAGAGTTACAGGCAGGCATATCAATCCATTTACTTCACCAACAGCAGAGGCAATTCAGCAGCCACTTCACGAATGTCCAAACCAACTCAACTGCACAAGCATGAGTGGAAATGTTTCAGAAAAGGGGTATCCTACAAAAGCTTTTCTCACTTCCAAATCAGAGACCTCAGTTTGGGGCTCGTGGAGAGCAGAAACTGGTGGTAAGTGGTTTGCAGAAGCCCCAGTGAAGAAAGAGGTAATGTAGTTCCTACATGCAAACCAGTACAACTGCACGCATAGAATAGACCCTCATGCTAGCGCTGGTCAGCCGCCCCACAGAGCCACAACTGTGTGACTTACAGCCATATAAATRCAAAGGACACCCAACACTCAAGAAGAATGGGTGGAAGCTAATGTTTCTATGGGGACTTATTGGCATGAAATGAATCCCAATAAGGAAAGTCCCCAGGCACCTTCCTGCGTGCAGAGCTGCACCAGATGCAGATGGCCAAATTAGGCTCCAATGGGCAAAATCCAATTCCTCAAACACTGAAAAATCTCTGGCTTTTACAAGCTCACTCACAAGCTGGCGTAAGACCACCTTTGCTACATGGAAATCCATTTTCCCCACGGGAGAAGAGATTAAAATGTCAAGGAGCAGCTCATCCAGGAAAACGCCTGACAGAGATCCTCAGGCAGGAACTCTGGCTCTCCAGACCCAATTGATTAATTCCCAGAAGATACCTAGGAACTGAGCTCTCTCCCTGTCTGAGGCATGTCTCCCACATGCCTCAGAAACTTAGGCCTAAATAACCTGTACAAAGCCACAGGAGATGCCTATTTTGGCCTCATTTACTAGCTCCTCCTCCTGGGCTCTGTCCCCCACTCAGCCTTCTCCCAGCTTTTTGACTTAAATGTACACATTCTGTCCCCAGCTCATGGAGTAACACCAAAATGTGAACAATACATTTATGGCTGCAGAGCCAACAGCAAAGCCATCATAGACTAGTCTCTGATGTGCTCTCCCACCACAGATTCAACTTGAAGAAATCACATGCATACTCCTTCTTTCAAGACTTTTTACGTTCCTCTTAGACTGGGGCCATGCGTCCTCTCCCAGAGCCGCAACATTGCTCCTCACCAGAGCTGGCTGCCTGCCCATACAAGCAAGAGAAATGGTGCTCTCGTGGCTTCAAGCTGTCCTGCCCATTTTGACTGAAGCAGATGAGGGGGTGCTGTGAGCAACATGTGCTGCCCAGCTGGCATTCAGCTTGAGGGGCATGGGGGTGGCTTGCCTGGCACTGATGGAGTTAAAAAAGCRAGGTGTGGCTGTCGCTGTAGGGAAAACTGCCTCGCCTTGACATCAAGCGAAGAGCAGCCTTGATGCGCTGACTCTGCAAGGGCAGAATAGATTCCTCAAGACACAGTTACTATCCTCAGGCATCCCCAGTGGTTTCAAAGCCAAAAAAATTTTGGTAAAAGTGGTGCCAGTGGTTTAAAATGGTTTAAAACACCTGAAGATATACAAAGGTACATTCTTGCATATACAGCAAGAATGCTCTTGAAGTTTATAGTGCCATAAAAAAAAAAAAGATGACCCTCTGGGGCTAACAGCGCATATCCTATTATTTGACTGCAATGTAGTCAGCAGTAAAACCATTACATGCATGTGAGCCCTGTCACAAGCAGCAGCAGATGATATAGCAGAGAAGCAAATAAAGTTATACACGTTTCCTTTCTTTCAAAGCTACCACAGGCTGCAAGATCATTGTCATCCTCTTTGTCCCACCTAACAACCCAAGTCCAACAGATGTCTTCAGAGGACACAATACTTTGTGCCGCCAATGCTGATCAAACTCCGGTATAGAGAGCTGAGTGCCTCCTCATACACCCTACAGATGTAATTCTCCATTCTGTAAAAATAAAAATAAAAAACATCTCCTGCTGAAAGAACAGAACCAAAACAGAGTATTTTAATGGAGATGTTCTGCCTGATGTGGTTTGCCCATTTTGCAGTCCTCAGTGGATTTCTCTTCCAAAAGAGGACTAGTTCAGTCTTTCCTTGACCCCAGCTAAACTTTCTGCCTCGTGATGTCCTTATGCAACGAGCTCCACACGTCTGCTGCCTGCATGGTGGAAGAACCATCTCCTTCAGAAATGGGCTCTCACCAGCTTCATCTGATGCTCACTAGTGCTCATATCAGAAGAGACAGTGTTCAGCCCCTATTCATCCTCTCCCTACTGTTCACTCAGTTTTCTTTCAAGACAAATACACCTAATTTAGGTGGGCCAGTTGCAAAGCTTTTTATAGGCAGCTGCAAAAGGACCCTCCATYCAGCAGAGCAGGGAGCTTGTTCCAGCCAAATGCCCATGGCGGTCAACAAAAAGCAGGAAAATCTAGAATCACATCCAGCAGATTGGTCCGAGGGGTAAGAGTCACATACTGCAAGTACTGTGAGTACTTCCTTGAAGGAAAACAGAGCCCAGGAGAGTAGTTTCTTGCCCTGCTGCAGTRTGCAAAGACTCTGCAGTGAGCTAGCTCTCCTTGGGCACGGCCTGGGATTAGTGCTGGCAAATGTGCAAAGATTAGCTCAACAACACGGTAGCAAGAAGTAGAGGAAGCTCCGGGAACTGCTGCTGCAAGGCACAAATTAGCAGCTTCTGCAGGAGTCATCTTCCCACCCAGGCTCCTGACATCAATTTGCACCCGGAGGTTGTTTGCTAGCGAGGAAGAGAAGAGACAGTGCTTTGGGAGCACACCCAGCACTATTGTTCATCACCTTGCCTTCATAAGCACCCTGACCTCAGGAGTTCAACGAGGGCAACTTTCCCTGCTCACTGGGTGAGCTTCACCAACTTGTGACCACCTCAAAAGCACAACTGTGCAACAGAGCATTGTCTTGCTTTTGAGAAAAGAAACAGGGTTTTGCTTAATGCTGTCAGTGCACATTAGCTTTGGTAGAGGTCAGTAAAAGTGCTAACCTTTCTTTTTAGTCCTTCCAGCCCCTCTTAAACTCCTTCTCAAGTCCAAGCGCTCTGCTAACGGACAAAGTGAGGCCATTCCTGGGTCATGTCTGGAGCTGAAAGCAAGGTGCAGCTACCTTTTAAAACAGGGTCAGGCTTATACACACAGGCCAGATCAGACAAAAGCACAAGTTCATGCAGAGAATCTGTGACAAAGCAGAGATGAAGCCCAGATTTCCAGAGCCAGAAACCAGCCCCAGACCACAAGGAGATATTTTTAAAGAAGAAACAGCCTTATCTGTCAACAGAAATCCCATCTATGGCTCATACACATTATCCTTTGCCTTGAAAGAGGAAGAACATCTCTCATTTTCTTTTTTCAGCATGACAGACTAATCAGGGCACTAATCTGAGGGCACATCTGCATCATGCCACAGACACCGGCACAAGCTGCTAAGGAGCAGGGATGCTGGGCATGGCTCTTCTGCTTCTGCCTGCATAGATGCAGCCACTCTGTCTGATGCACAGTGGGGACAAGTCCTTGGTTAAACAGAGGCATGCCAGGCAGCAGGTACAGATAGTTCATGGTTCTGCCTTAGAAAAATATCATATGTGCTACTGCCAAAGCAATGCTGTGGCAGAAGAGACGCTTCTTCACTGTCCCTTACAAAATCTCAGGACAACATCCACACAGAGCAGGCTAAGGACAGCCTGAAATGTGGCTTTCAGTGTCCATGTGGTAGCTAAGACATGCCAAGATGGGCAAGTACAGCCACAAAGTCAAATTATTCTGGTGCTGTGGCTAAGCCAAGGAGTCTGACCTCTCAGTCATATACATCAGGCTGAGCATCACCTAACCTTAAAGGCTCCCAGTTGTGATGGTGGGGCAGGAGCAGAGCCTTTCAGGTGAGCTAATTCTGGACCTGAGATAAAAGGCAAATGGGAGCAATCTCCTACCTCCATGGATGCTGCAAGAATAGCTTCATTAATGCACACTGCACTTAGGGAGGAAGGGGTTTGGTTCACTCCCCTCACCTCAGACACCAAATTAACCAGGGCAGCAAGCTGGTAAATGAAACCCTGGAAACTTAAAGCACAGGGTTCCTAGCTGCAATGCTGGGAAACCAGTCTTGCTCCTGCGATCAGAGAAGGGCAGGCACAGGAGACTCACTCACACTACCAGCTGGAAAGGCTGGCACCACAACTGATGCTGTGACACATGTAGAGGACAACAAGGTTCAAAGGTAAGTTAACTCTCCAGTTGCACTCCAGCTTGTTCACAGGTTGACACAGAGCCAACTCCACACAGTTCTCCTTGCCCACACCCTCAAACAATGCTTATCGTATCTTCCTGATGCTGACCATTTGCATTCAAAGAACATCAAAGGCCAATACATGAGCATTGCCTGGTAGCAAAGACCTCATCRTACACCAAAAACTTGGCTCTTGAAACTTGCTGCTAGTTGGTATTTCCTCTGGATAGGGGACTCAGTGCTATACATAAAGCATCTCAAAACTAAGTAACACTCAGTGAGGCCTTTCTACAGGGTGCTCAGGATCCTATCCCTGCTCCAGATTCGAAGGGGACCTGAGAGAGAGCAATGAACATAGCCATGAACACCCCCCCCTCCAAAAAAAAAAAAAAAAAAAAAAGTATTTTGTGCAAGACTACCACAGCCTAGAGCATCTTATGCCCCAGGTTAGTGTTCAGTGAGCTTTCTCTCCTGGCACTCCCACCCATATAACCAAGATCAGATCTCTGCAGCCAGACAAGTAGCACAGCACAGGTCTGCTGAATGCAGGGAGGCATGATGGGCTGCAGGAAGCATGTTTCTCCTTTATCAAGCCATCTGCCCACAGGAGATGGTAAGTGCTGCAAAAGTTGAGAAATACTTCTGCTTAAGCCCTTAGTACCTGCATGCCAGTCGGGAATGTTTCCTCCTCAGCACTGAATTGCTCCCCAGAAATGCAAGCAGGAGCTTAAAGGGTGAAATGAGTTCCACCATATTCTGTTTTCTGTTCTGCCCCAGTCTTTCAGTGGAAAACTGGGGGTTTTGGCCTCAGCTCATTGCCTAAATGTACTCCACAGACATTAAACAGCCAGTATCTAGCAGCTGGATTCTCACTAATGAATAAAACTTGTTTGGATTCTCAAACAGATGAGTTCATTCCAGTGATGAGCTTCTGCAAAAGCTTAACTTTGATTTAATGTTCTTACACACCTTGATTAGTCCAGATACTAACCTGCTGGTGAATTACATGAGACTTTCAGCTATGCTGAAAATGCTGACAAGAGCCAGAAATCTATCGTAAGCCTGGGTTATGCATAAACAAATGCAATCAGCACATTGCACAGAATTTCCTCAAAACAGTGTTTTTAAGCTCTCTGCCTCAGTGATTTTTTTCCAAGGCAGATTCCCCATGATACCTCATTTTAAGCATTTAAACCATTTGCCAGAGCTGGCAGCCTTCTCACAAGAAAGTGAGGAAGGGACACGCTGTGCAAAGTTGGATTGTGGGTTGCTTGCTCCACGGGATGCTCCTGATTTGATTGAACGCTGCTCCAAGAACTCATGTCAAAACTGCAGCAGCTCATTCGGAGCAGCAGGGAATGACATCTAGAGAACAAAATCCTGATTTACTCCCATTCCTCAGAGTGTAGGGGTGCAGCCAAAGTTTAAAGTAGACATGAAGGTGGACATCTCTTTGATCCATGGTGCACACTAGGATTTGCTGTAAGAAGCCACAAGCAACCACTGCTTCTGCTGATTTGGCTGGACTCCCTAACCTGACTTACGTTACAGAAACTGCTTTCTCCTCCAAGAAACTGTACTGTAGACTGGCATCATGGAGGCTCTCTTCTCCCCACTGCTGGTTGTAAACTGCCCCTCTCAGCCCTGCTTTCATTCTTTGTCCCATTCTTTTCATCCAATCCCATCTGCAAACCCAGTGAGTTGCAAACCCATACCAGAAAATGCTACTGGTGCAGTTTGGAGGACATTCTCAAAATCAGCCTCATTAAATTGGTACAAAAGACCATGTGGCTAATTTTGGATGCTTTTTAGTAGTCTTACTTTAGTTTATCTTAGAACTCGTCCACGCAGGGGAATTTAAGAGAATCAGCTTTTCAAGCACAGGCATAGCCTCTGTTCTCCAGGAAGAGGTTTAAGCTAAACCAAAGCAGGCTGCTCTTTACACAGTACAAGAGTAAATATCATGCCTTCTCCACCAGTTTAAAGTCACCCCTTAAATTATAACCCACAAAACTGCTTGAAGGCTTCAGGTAAGCTACAAATTAACTAAAGGAAAACACAGTCTGTGGGTCAGGGTACCAGATATATCCAGTGAGTAAAGCCCATTTAATCAACAGATCAAAACACTTCCTATAATATCAGTACTGCCGTGAGAGAAAAATAAAAAAACACAAAACTCTCCATCTGTCTGTCCTTTGATGTTCACTATTTCAGTCTTGCCAGGTAAAAGCTGTTCAATATCATCATGGGTAAGAGGGCTGATGAGAAACCAATTTCATTATTTTAAGGTGAGAGTGTAATTCAAAGGGTTTCTCTGAAAAGAAAGCTATGCACTTTGAATTGTTCAATTTTATATTAGTTAAAATGCATTGAGTCCTCATCTGGATGATTTCAAAGAGCTCAAAATTAACGTGCTATGAAACAGCACCGCAAGGCAATCCTATGCAATTTCCCCCTGCATGCAACGTCAGACACACTGCTTCTCTTAACTGGGACATAACCTGGCTCTTTAGCAGCCCTCTTCTTCAGGACGACTCATTTGCGGGGAAGGAGTTTCACTTCAGCAAGATGCCTTGGAACAGAAATAGCCAGTTCCATAACTGACAAAATCCCGATTCACCTTAAAATCACACTCATTCTCTTCCAAAACCAGGCTGACTCTTAGACACAGTCAGACAGTGTCAGTCAATGGGTGAAATTAAAACGATGTTTGCAATGAAAGACTTTCCCCACTTAAAACTGAACTTTGTTTCAGTGCAGTTGGTTTCTGCAATCCTCTGCATTCAATTTGCGCTTCAAAGCTGTTATCCTGAGCTAACTAAATACATTCCCGCTTGTTCATTAAATCAAGGTGACTAAGTCCTGTCATCTCCTTCTCTTCACAAGAGGAGCCCTTAAAAACACTTCTTTCTAAGTTACTGCTGAAAGCAGAAGGAACATTTCCGAAAGACAAGTTCTTCCTCAGCCCAACTTTTATGCATCAAAATAGCCCCAAGGTTTATGTTGTCTCTTGTGTTCAAGTCTCATTTCAGCGAAGGAAATAGGCGTACACACGTGATGTTTGGCTCATGCCTGTCCATCAGCACCGACAAGGTGGTTGCAGAGGTTCAGATAAACTGTACACACACCTGATCTACTTTGTCTTGTTTTTAATTTTTTGTTCTGTTTTTATTTTAATCTTTGCCTCGGGACATTCAGCTATGTGCTAAYGCTTGAACGTGCTATTTGCCACACTTTGCTTTCTCAGAAAAGTCAGGTCCAGGTGAGGCTATAAGGAGATGTGTCCAGCCCTCACTTCTCATTTAACGCTTCCCCATCAGCGCAGGTAAAAGCTGTCCAAGGCAGAGGCCCTGAGCAACCTGGTCAAGCTGTTCACAGTTCACCTGTCAGAGGTTGAAAGCAGAGCGCTAAATTTATCACCATTGAGATTCCTATGGCAACAAACTACACAGTCCACTGTTGGATTACTGCAACTTGTCTTAGGGATGTGGAGTTACTAAATAAATAAATAAATAAATAAAAGGAGCTCCAGAGCTCCAGTATGGGGTATAAGACTCTTGTCCTATACCAACACAAAACTTCCATATTGGAGAGAAAATGTTGCTACTGACAGTCATCCAGACTGTCCAAAGTTTTTCAACTGTATCTAGAGGAATGTTTCATCTTGGAAATTAACCTAAAAATGGGTGTTTAAACAAAAAAAAAAGAAGTCATCCACTCTGGGACAGATCTTTAGCATCAGCTGAAAAGCATTATGAAGCAGCAAAGAACCTCGCCAATTATTTATTTTGTACTTTTTCTAATAAAAGGCAACTTCAATCTGATCAGCACACCAGTCTTGGAGTACTTCAAGCTTCTTTGATATCTGTGTTGATATATGTGTTTTAACTGCAGTTCACTGTTTACAGCACGCAGCCTGAATTCTGTCAACAGATCTTCTGACTAAAGAACAATTTGCAGGGACAAGCAAAATTCATGGAAGCCCATCTTCACGAATTGGCCTAGATAACACCTACTTTTCTCAGCATCTTTCAGTATGACATTTTCTGCACTGGTGGATCATTTTCTTCCATATCCCAACACTGTTTCATTCCAGAAGCATGCAAAGCACAGATTTAAGCACCTTCTGGGGAAGCTCACCTTTGCAGCTGTGCAATAACAATCAGAAGGGCAATACGCACTTTTCAGGAGCTAAGGGACGCACTCCAGCAACACTAGCTGATGCCTTTGTGCATCTTGCAGAAGTTACACGCAACTTCGTGCATCTTGCACTTACATGGCAAAGGTAAGAGGCTCTCCTCTGCAGGTCACACACAGTCTGTAACAAAAATGACACTGAGCACTACAAGTCCCAGCGGATGTGCTGGGACAATGCTATGGGTTGATGAAGCCCCAGCAGGGTCCAGAAGGCTAATACAGCTACTAATTATTCCCCTTTCTGTAGAGCAACAAGCTGTGCAGGCCCTTCAGAGCTACACCAATGAGGCGGTTGCACTGAAGCATGTGCAACGCAAAACAATGTACTGGACCACTCAGACAACCTTGAGCCCTTGCATGGGTGGGCAGAATTAGACATTATTTCAGTAGGAAAACATAGCCTAAATATCAAACTGATGCAGATAATTTTTTTTAATAAAAACATGCTTTGATGAGAAATAAAGGAAGTGAAACCCAAAGAATAATTGATGCACTGAGTAAGTTTTAAATTTAGAAAAATGAAATGAGTACTTAATCTAGAGAAAAGAAATGGATTAAAACAAACCAACAAAAAAAAAAAAAAACAAACAAAAAAACCACACTGTCATGGAGGAAAAAAGAAAACCGAAGAAAGAAACACAGCTACCACCACCCAGTTACCACTAGGTAACATCTACATTTCAACCCTTCCTGCTTTTACACTAAATTCAGGAGACACTCTGCATGTGCAATTTCAGAGAACAATATTCATTGCTCACAGAATCTACAAGAAGAATATCACCTAAAACACATTGGATATAGTTACAAGAGACCTGAGATTTTACTGTCAGATTCACTTTCAATAGGACAACTAACAATGTTTTAGTACTTCAGTATAAAATAAATATATTGAAGGGATTAAAAAAAAGCCATTTGTAAGTTTTAACTGACTGGAGTTTTACTGTGTCAAAAGAGATACAGCATACAAATGTAAAATGCACTCCTTCAGAAATCTTCAACTTCTGGTGTGTTATTCATTTAAGAACCTTAAGTGCAGAAGTCAAAGACTTTTTCAGTAAAGTAACTCATCGTTATCTGTGCCTTATTCCAGATTTCTCTAATATTACTATAATTTTTGTGCAAGAAGAGAGGTAAAAAAAATTCTCTTTTATGATACTTAAAAGCAAAAGGGAAGAAGAAGCATTCACAGTAGTATGTAGGAATGCTGCTGGTCAGGCTTAGACCTTGGGGTCCACGTGATTCCCACGCATCCCATTCACAAATGTATTGATAGAAAAACAAAAACAAAAAACACTGGCAGCAAGCTCCAGCCCTTCCCCAAACACAGGCACTATCTAGCACAAACTTCACTCTTCCCATACACTACCCAAGGCACTAGAGGAGAAAAAAATGGCCTCACAAGAGCTTCTGCAATGCTTTACACATACTGTATTTCAAAAGCATTGAAAATTCTACACAACCTAGGAAATGAGAGCAATTTTCCTGCTTAACTTACTTCTTGGACCTAACCAGAAGCAAGCTCCAAGGTTAGGGCTCTGAAAAACATGAGGATGGGATAAAAAAAAACCCAAAACAACAACAAAAATCATCCTTCACCACTCATAGAAACCATCAGCCAGCAGCACACTGATTATTTCTGCACTGAGGCATGACAGTCCAAAGTGACCAAGTCAGATATCTGGTACTGGAATAGACAGAGCTTTATTGTTCCATCTTCAGTTTTCACCACAGCGAGGCACTGGAGTAGGCTCCAATAAAGGTGTGGAACTTGCTCTGCTTGGGACCACGRTATGAGCTGGACCTGCTCCCCACATCATGAAGATTTGTTCCAGGGCAAAAGGATCCAGAGAGAAGGTAGCAGGGAGACCTGCCAGGCCAGAAGGGAGATGATTTGGATACAAGCATCCCATCAAGCCAGCACCACTTCCACCCAGCAAGGCAACCAGCTGCAACAGCAGCAGCATGGAAGGAATGCATGCTGTGTGGTAGCCCAGCTCACCGTGGAGCCCACTCCATGAGGAATGTGTGGCTACTCCTGATGACATTTCTGGAGTTAGAGCTAAACAAGAGGTGAAGACACACTTCCAGGTTTATAGACCAGAGCATGTGATGAGGAATTCTTATTCCAATGGGCAAAGAAAAACTTTGCCAAGGGTTAGACAGACACTGCTGGGCTCTTCTGGATGCATCTATACAAGGGATGCCCTCTAGACTCTGCTGCTAGGCAAGTTCCAAACAGTTCCATCTCTCCCATACAAGGCAAGGTGAGCTGCAGGGTTTGGTCATTCCTTAAAATAATGTTTTAAAAATACATTATTTACATTTACTTGGAAACTTCAGCCTCAAAGGATCTGAATTTCAACATCTCAGCATAAAATTTATGAAGAGTTGGATATCTCCTACACCAAATTTCAAACACAACTTAAAAAAGAGGGGGTAGGCACAAGAATTTCAGATGGGTCAAGGAGTAGACCACATGAATCCACAGAAAAGAAATCCACAGAGGATTTCACAGAACTGTGAGGCTCAGGACAGCCTTCTAAGGGAGGAAATGCATWTTACTGGACATATTTTTAGATGGCTGCAGCTCATTTGTACAGACAACACGTTAGATGCTCCTGCCTGCTCTGCTCACATCACCCACCTTGGGTTGCACTTTCAGAAGCAAGRGGGGTTTTGGAGAAGGATATATGCAGCTAACTTCTGGAAGGCTGCTATGCAAGCCCTCCTTTCTCAATAATGTCTTCACTTACCATAAACACCCAGAACTGGGGATGCCATCTACAGCTCCATGTTCCTAATGCACCAGCTATAGAAGCTGGGAAGGGTTTTTCTGTACGCCCTCCCTGAGTATCAACTGCCAGGGGTTGTCAGGCACTGGGCTAGACAGATCTTTGCTCGAACCTGGTACAGCCTTCTTTGTGTCTGCTCCTTGCTCCCAGTAGTTCTCCAGGCTACTCTCAAAATTAGCAAGCTCACTAAAACCAAAAACGTCTGTGTTTAACATCCTGGACAGAAGTTTGTCTTTCTCCAGGATGGCTGTGTATATATGCAATCTTTCCTTCTACCTCCCAGCGGAGCAGCACGGCCTAGGGAACAGCATTATCTAACGGTACAACTAAGAATAGCTCCCAACTGGCAAGGAACAAGAACTTAAAAGAATAGCCTGGGTTGCTGCCAGAAAGTACGTTTCCTTTGTACTGCTGAGCCCATCGTCAGCCAGATACAAGGCAAACATGGAGCAGAGGCTGCTCTGACGAGGGCTGGGTTGAGCTTGCTCAAATCTCATCACGGCGCCCACGTCCGCAAGGACAGTCCCGTGCTCACAGCCACAGGGCTGCTCCTGGCGCCCAGGCGCAAACAGGGCCTTTTCATGGTTTCCGCTTAGGTTTGGCGGTAAGTGGCTTTGCAATTTTTTTCCCCTCTCTTGCCAACTACAAAGCCCAGCTGTGGGCTTTTTATCTGCTGGAGAACAGCATCCGCGTTCTGCAGCCACACGTGCACGTGCCCAAGCACAGCCCTCCCAACTCCAGGCCACAAGGAGCTCCACATTTATCTCCCTTCCCTTCAAATTGAATCAAAGCCATGTTAAAAGAGCTCAAACAGTGCTGTTTATTTTTCTTGTGCTTGCAAGTCCTTGTGAGGACAGCATCCCCATTGGGACACAACCTAGACAAACAAAAGCTACTTAAAGAGCAGACCTGGGAAACAGCCCAGAGAAGAGGGAAAGATAGGAGGGAGGAGATAGGCAGAGAGCTAAGGGGACATCCAACAGGGCCAGAATCACTACTTGAGTGTCATATAGGACCTGCTAGACCCTCCTGCCTATCCAAATGTGCTGCTGTTCAGTAGCTTGAAAGATACCACACCCTGATCCTGCAAGAGGATCCAGGAGGGAGAAACTCCGCATCCAGCAAAAAGTCCCAGACTCCCCACCAACCCACAATCTGGTGCTGGAGCGTGCTTCTTTGAAAGCAGCTATCCCAGGGGTTTCTAGAAYGGGACAAAACCTCCCTCCTCTCTGTCCCAGCCAGTCTCCCTGCAGGCTCGCACAGAGAGTGCTTTGAAGACAAGCAAGGGATAAGAAGAGAGGAGGCAGAACTCATTTGGAAAGCAATGTAAGCCTGGAAAGCAAAGCCAGTGCAAGGAGGGGAACTGCTAAGCAATGATGACCACAGCAGCAGAAAAGCCTGTAATACAAGGTAATTAAAGGTGGTGTTGCCACAAGCTTTTCAACCAGCAGCTGGAAAGCTGCTACCTCAGACCATCTACCTGGAAATGCAGCTCCTGTGTGTGGTGCACGCCCCAGGACCACCCGCAGGGCACTTCTCTTCACCTTCTGCCATGTCGTGGAGGAAAGAAATCTCCATGCTTCCCTACTGGTAGCTCCTCAAGGTGCAGAAGAAAATGGAGGCTTTTTAAACCTCCCTTCTTTCTTCCCCAAAATGTAAGAAAACAGAAGGGGTGGGGGTTGCAAACCCCCCTCCCCCCCCCAGGTTTCCTCAGCAGCTTGTTTGGCATTTCTCAGCCACTGCTGATCTCCGTATCTGTCACTAGTCAAGAAGCATCCAAAACCGCATGGTGACACCCAAATGGCACTTTAAGGCCTATCTTACCTGCAGGGTAGCCCAGCAATGGGAAAGGGTTCCAGTCATGGCTCAAGCATCACAACACTTTGCTCTATAGCATTCTAGTTCCAGCTCAGAGTAGCTTCCAACTCACTGGTTAAGTCAGATGGAAACAGCAGTAGAGATGTTAACAGCCTCACTCTGTCCCTGGCTTTCTCACTCACCTCTGCTGTGGGAATCAAAAGGCAGCACTCACAGATAATGAGGCTGGGAAGCACAGGAAGAGGAGTTTACAGACCCCGTCTGACAGAGGATCTGCTTCTGGCTGGAAGAAGCACACCCTGGACCTACAAGTTCTCCCAGGAGAGAGTTGTACAAGCAACATAATCTATGAAAAAGCAAGACATTCACACACAGCTCACCCTCAAAACTCRCACTGCCTCCCTGGCAGCTTCCACCTCTGCAGCCAAGAAACATCCCACATCCCTCGTTTTCTCCAAGGACTCTCGTTCCCTCTCCAACACTCACACGGTACGCTGCCAGCTCCCACTTCCCACCACAGCACTAGCTGAAGCTGTAGAGAATTTCTCCTGCAGGAACAGGGAGGATAAGGTGAAAGAAGAAGGATCCTCTGCCTTACGCCCACGCAGGGAACCAGCAGGAGCACGCCTGTAATTACACACCACARAACTTGTGTTTACACACAAATACCTTGGTAAGAGAGGGCAGCAGAGCAATGACCAGCCAGCTCCACCAGTATTTCTTCCTGAATGTTTCAGTCTCTCCTACAGCAGATAGAGGGAAAACGAAGGAACAGGAAGATTCAAAACCCCAATCCCCCACCCCGACCTATATGCTGAGGAGCTGTAAGCAGCATTTGTACCTGACACAGAAGCCCATTTGGGGCTCCCGGGCAGCTTTCACAGAGAGAATTACCTTCTGCCCTGCTTTCACAAGCCAAGCTGCCTAAAGCAGCATTAATTCAGGGACCACCTGCACTTTTCAAAAGCAAAACATCTCCCCTTCTCCCTCCAAGTACATAGACCATGTGATGCAGCACTGCCATCAGAGCTTTCCATCTACAATCCACTAAAAATTAGGCCAAACTCCAAATACTTCTCTATTGCCTTTATCTTGCCTGCCCATCTACAAGGCAATTTGGACACAAATTTGGGGTATTTTTATTTATTTGTTTGTTTTGTTTTGTTTTCCCCCTCAAGTGCCTAGGACCATTTTAGAACCCAATTTCTAAAAGACATAGGGACCATAATAMCAGAGATCCGGATTCTGTCCTCAGATCACACTGACCTGTTGCATGAACTCTGGCAATCCTGGTGCTCCACGCCTCCATTTCCTCCTCAGTACAATAAGCTCCATGGTATCCACCTGGTATCTAAACCCTTTGAGATATGCAGCTATGCAGAAACACCTAATCCTTGCAGGGAAACTGCCACTTCCACAGCCCATATTTCCTAAAGGATGCCTAATTGCTTTTTTCCTTTGAGACTTTCTACATGGTGAGGTAGCAAGAAAAACAGTAATAGGATGCAAAGCAGGTCTCTCCAAAGACACCTGTAATATAAGACAATTCAGCCTGGTCACTAACCCATTTGCACAGAAAATAGAGGTCAACATACAGAGGTAAAACAGAGACGGAAAGGTCATTCCCACTGCAGGGAAAATGCACAGATGGAGTGAAACGCTCACCCTCCTAAATCCCTGGTGCACAGCCCTGCATTCCTCTGCTCAAAAAACATGCTGGGCTAAAGCTTTTTGCTTGCTATTTCCATGCCTGGTCATGTCCCAAATCCTGGACTTGATGAGTGTTTTAAAAGCTCCTATTAATAGCTGGAGAACAAGCTGAAGAGGCGACAGCTGCTGCAGCCAGTTGCACCTTCGAGGGGCTGCAGGGCCTGTCCTGCTGTGCTGGGCAGGAGAAAGATGGGGTGCAAAAATTCCATTTCTTCCTCATCTCTTTGGAGGGCGAAGTGTTAAAATCACCAGGTACAGGAGCAAAAAAGGCTCTATTCACCCATCAGTTGAAGCAGGAACTAACACTGTGACCTTCAAACCCCTTGATTTCAAGGAATTTTAACCACAGKCTTGCCAAACTCACAACCAAAGAGTTGTAGGTATTGGTGAGAGGATGCTCTCATACAGCTCTGAAAATAGTTAGCACCATAGGGAGGGAAGAAATCAAACATATTAACTACACACAGTGAATGTGTCCTGCGCAGTCCCAATCCTTCTGCAACCTGGGGCTGCCAAGCACAGCCAGCATTCAGACAGTCAGCGAGGAATCAGATGGGTATCTCCTGAAGAGCAGCTTGGCTCTGTGGCTTATGCTTAAATTTTGTGAGTTTGCACTTAAATTTTTATACGACGGTTCCCCATTTTGCAGGGGAAGAGACTTCACTTTGGACACTGCMTGTGCATCAGCTTGCCTGCTGTTCTCCATCAGGTATTTCACACTGAGAGATGCAAGGTGYGTGCCTTGTGCACAACACAGATTTGTTCCTGGATTGCAGGGAGAAAAGGAGCACATGCTCATCGTTGCCGCTGTCACTCAGTATGTTCTTCTACAGTGTTAAAGAAACGGAGCCTGTATGTCCATGCACGCTGCTAGGGCAGGTGGGAGACAGAAAGACGATCCTACTCCAAATCTAGGGGCACTCTGCCCTAGCTCCTCCGAGCAACGCGGTGTGCGTTTCCTGGAAAACATTTCCTCTTTCCTGCAGGTACAAGAACAGGATGCTCCGGGAAAACAGTAACACCAAAAACCTGGTACTCAGCCCATCAGCACTGAGTCAGAGACCACAGCGCATCCCCGAGGGAGAGGACTTGAACAAGTTCGTCCCCCTTTCACAGGATAGAGCTATGACCTTGTTTCATGGGATTTAATGAAGCACTGCAAGAGCCCAGATGGACTGTCTGACTAATTGAGTTAATTAAAATGTTTTTTGCAGTGATTAACTTTCAGGAACAGTGCTCTGTATTATGCCTTTTGGAAAGGCTCCTTATGAGCAGCTAAGGCACTCTCTTGGGAGCATGGGCCACACCTCAGGAGCAGCATGAAATACAAGAACAATTACTTGGAAACGCTTACTGATTCCACCGAAATGTTTCTCAGCAGTGTTTTCTGACTCCAAGCAGCTTAAAAAAAATACATATATCCTTTTTAAAAAACAAAAAAAGGAGGAGGAGGTTGGGGCATTTCATCAACTGACCAAACAGGACACAGAGAAGGGAAAGATTCTGCAGGCAGTGCCTGCATGTGAACATGTAGGCTCCACAGGGTCTGTCTGGCAAGTCTTTCTCTGGGCTGAAAAAAGATCTAAAAGATATGCAGGAAGCCTGTAGCGGACGTGGGAAGAAACCCATCACCCATATCCCAATCCCAGAGCATCTCTCCCTCATCCTAGCATCCAGCAGACATGATAAGCTCCGGGAAACAAGCAACGCCGTCTGCAACTCAAAGACGATAAGCTGGCCAAGGCCAGAGCCAGCAGCACACAAGCAGGCTATCTTACAAAGAGACATTTTGCTGACGAGGTAATCACTAACTCCCTGGGACAGTAAATACTTTGTCTGTCTGCAGCAATTGCCTGGAGATAACCAAGCAACATCTACAACAGCCAAAAGAAAGGCTTCCTTTGTGGCTGCTATGTTTTTCTCCTAGACTAGGTGAACAGCTGCCACAAAACACTGAAAAGAAGCCACATTCTGGAAAGTTTGTATTGAAAAATAACCTATCATTCCAGGGGAGCTGGGAATAGACCAGGGTCACCGTAGGAAGCGACCACAAAGCAGCAGAGTAGGTGAAACACTATTAAAAACAAGTGACAATTGCAGTGATAAGAAGCGCTGAAAAGTTTAGTAACAGATTTCATTCAGTTCAGCATAGTCCTCACAAGACCATTGCACTAACTCAGAGAAACATGTTATTTGAAACTCAGCCTAGGCCAACAAATGCCAAATGAGAATTCGATTTGTTGAAATCAAATTAAGTATGAACAACTTGAATGGGACAATGCAAACTGAAGCAAAACTTCACTGGTCCTTACACTTCACTGGTACTGCAGTTACCTGGGCCATAGCATACTCACAAGCCCAAGCAAAGTCCTACAGAGCAGGAAGGAAGGGTGTTAGGACAGGGTTAGGCTAAAACAGGGGCCAGASCTCAGGAACAGGCAGGACGAATACTTTGCCGGGTGTGCAGAGCCACAAGATGTTTTTTCTCCAAAGACAAACCTAGGACAGAATGGAGACACCAGCTCACCTTTATTAAAAAGGAGGGCAACCTAAGCTACAACAACCTAAGCTCCCATCAGGAAAGTTAAATATATCCTCAGAAAAACCGACTGAAGCTATAATACACTCACAGATAGGGAACACTTCTAGAGTCCCTTGTGGATGTATTTTCCAAGACAGGATTTTCTGTCTCTGAGGCCAGCAGCTCCTACTGCACTTGGCAGGACATCCCCAGTGCTTGTGAATCTGATGCCATGAGCACAATGTTTCAAGTGCAGTCTAGGCCAGGTAGTAGGGCTTGGACCCTTTGTGACACTGGAGCAATTCACACACGCTTGGACCTGCTGGAGAGGTCGGGCAGCAGGGACTTCAGGGTAACCTGAACCACCAGCCTTGGGAGGAAACGAACCCGAGGGAGCTGCCAAGCCCCATGCTACCTGTTAAACACAGGGTGCAACCAGGAACCCAGCTTTGTCCTGTRACAGAGCAGAGCTGCCTTTGGCAGCCAGTTCTTCTAGCCTGGCTTCTAACTCTCCCTTTTTCCAGCTACCCAGGATGTGCCTGCTGTAGATCTCAGGTAAGAGAAAATTCTGGTATAAAACTAGTYGATTGAGGAAGCCATCCACCTGCAATCTCAGCTTTGGCATCAAATCTYTTCCAAGCCTGTGGGAACTTCAGTAAAATTGCTCTACAGACGCACTTCAGCCAGCACTGTGAAGTGCCCAAGAAAAGCCATTAGAGCTGAATGGGAAGATAACACGCAAATGTATTTAAGTTTAGTTCAAGCCCAGCGGAATTAAAGGAAAGGCTTTAGGAAAAAACAGGCTGGGCCATTTGAGCAGGCCAAGAGACAAGTTGCAGGSCGGCAGGAGCTGGGGGAGCTCCAGAACTTCAGAGCACACAGCAGCTTGCTATGACCCATTTTGTTGGTGGGGACCTCATGTTTTCTTCCTCCTTCCCAAAGCTGTTGCTACCCCTTTCCTATARCGATTGCTGTGAATTTCTGCCTGCCTTCAAAAAGCCTTAGCAATGGGATAAAAAAAGTGTGCATAATATAACCGCAGCACAGAGAATGTGCAAAAAGCAGCAAGTCCAAATGTTAGCAGCTGTTCCAGAAACATTACCTCCTCTCCTCAGTCTGAGCAAACATCAGATTAATAGGATGGGGAATTCTATACGAGGTGCTGCTTTTTCCGACAGCCACACCAGTAAATTCACAAACTGTAATCTCCACAGGTCAGGAAAAGTCCCCATTCAAGACGACAAGCTGTTGGGGGTTATGACACCTATATATCTTTCTCTTTTTTGGTAACTTCACARATGATAGATTGTAAGGAATCAATTGTTCACAGACCAGGTTTATTTGGAATTATCTGCTGTATTTTATTACGGTCTTTAATAGCTAAATCTGCAAAGGCATAGCCACACATACAGGAAAGAAAATCTCAAGAACAGTTCTTGAAGGAAAAAAAAGCCAGAAGGGTTTTGGGGCCGGAGGCGTGGTGCCTGTTTTTAGGGGAGAGAGAACACTGATTTCTACAGCTCAGAGTGCATGCGAACTTCCAGCTGGGAAATGTTGTGCATTCAGCCTGAAAGCAACCCCACCCTGGTACAGCTAATCTGATCTCAGTTTTTCAATGCTGTAGTCAGGATGCAATAGACTGGGAAAGAGGCTGGTGAGAGGGAAAGAAAGAAAGGAAATGCCATAGATGTGAGGACGCTTTTCTGGTGAGGCAAAGTTTTGTTTTGTTTTCCTCCCTTAAGTTAGTTGCCATTTTCCGGAAGTTGGATCAGTTGCAAAAATAAAAACTTTCTTTTTGTTTAATTATAGCTCTTGTAACCCTGCATCTGAGGAACGTAGTTCATAGAGGCAGCATTCTCTCTGGCTGCTGTGGGAATGGAGGCGAACAAAGAAAATGGCAGAGCAATAGGGAATAGTGTGAGAGTTAAACTTTAACATCTCCCACAAACACATGACTTGACCTCATCACTGAAACAGACTATTTTTATCGCCCGAGCCAACTTGGCAAATCTTGCTCCGTCCCAACGGCCAAAACCCAAGATGTCAGCAGAGCCTTTCGGACTTCATACTAYGATTTTTCACTGTTCACTCTGAATTACTATGACTGTCTCAAACAGAAGATTAAGACCAACCTAAAGCCAGGAATATGAAACTTAACTGGTTGAAGGCTGTTTTACTTCACAATTTAACAGTCAGATTGAGCAAGAGTGAAGTGCAGAGCATGGGTATATSGAGACGTGTGTGACCTGGGAAACACTGGCTTCAGTTCCCAGCGTGACCGAAGATCCTACTGCTTTGGTTCTCTACTTACTGCTTGTTTTGTTCTCTTCCTCCACCTTCTTCTAGTCCAAGAGCTTTCTAGACTGGAAACGCAAGCACCCTCTCTCTGTCTGCAACGTGCAGACTTAGTATGGTCATGTCAATCAAACAAACCCCAATGCCCCCATGGGCCAGTGCATTTGCCAAAGTCTGTACTAACATGCCTGGGAGGGCTGATCTRCATCTAAATAGTCCAAATAAACCCCATGGATTTTTTCCAAATTCAAACGTCCCCTAATCCAATTTAGKGCAAACTTGCTTTGGGAACTACGCAACACGAAGAGAACCAACCCACCTGAAATCCAAGTAAGTGTGACCACAAGAGGCTTGCTAAAGCACCTAGAAGGCATGCCTTTGGGTAACTATATCAAGCACCCCTGTGCAGACATATCCTAACTGAAGCCTGCACCAAGCTTGCCTTCAGCAAAGCAGTTACCCTACTAGCGCCCGACTCTCGCGTATAGGCAGCTACTCTGTGTCAAGCAGCTCTGCTTAACACAGCAACTCATTCAGACTGATGGGAGCGCAGTCTCTGCCAGGATTCACAGTTCTAGAGTGGCAGCTCTAAACCAGGCTGCATTTGCAAAGGCAGGCTTTTTCCTGCTTTTAAATCCACCACCTACATAATTTCAGAAAAGATTCCCAATAGCCCAACTCTTCAGACTGATAAAGACCTCGCACCTCTCCCCCCACGGCTCTCCCTCCCCAGCTCTGTAAGCACCCCCCCCAAACACACACACACACACCATTCAAGTGGGTTTCCCCTAATCCATGATCTCTTACACCTTTTATTTGCAACAAAGGCAGGCTGAGTCGAAAAGGGAAAGAGGCAGCTGCTAGATTTACCTCTGGAGAATTATTCAGCTACTTTGTAGGCTGTGTGACGTGGGGAGAGGGAGGCAATAGCTACCTAAGGGGTTAATCTAGAGCATGTGGTGGATGGCATGAGAACAACCCACCATAATGACTACATACCGTAGCAGTGTTCCTCTGCTGTGTTGAGAGGACGTTTTCTGGAGTCAGCTAGAAAACATCTGGTTTTACTTTGTGGCAGAGATCTTCGCTCCAGAACACACCAAAATGCTGCCAAGCAGCTCCCCAGAGTGACCTTCCAGAGGGCAAGGGTGGTCTGCAACCAGAAAGAGGACAGAAAGGAAATAACTTCCCAAGTCTGCAGAGAACCATCAAAATGAAAGACTTTTTATTACTGTTGCATGTTGCCCTTTGTAGTTTACCATCCCTCTAATCTACACCAAAGTGCCTGGATGGTGAAGAAGCACAAAAGATGAAAAAATAACTCTGCCACCTCACACACTAGTATTTTAATATATACAGGTTTGAGGCTACAAAGTGACTTTCACATTCCTCATCAGTGTCTGCGCGCACAGAGAGGAATGCGTCAAACCAACCCATCACCACAAAAAGCAGCAGAAGATAACCCACAACTCACAAGGTCTTTTTGCTAATGGGCCTAAAAGCAACATCTCTGCCAGGAGCTGGGTAAAGCTGGAGCACCTATTCACGTAGGAGAATACAGAAACAGCCTTAGGACTTTCAATTCATTTTCTTCTATCAGTAATGAGTGTTGCACTCCCCTAAAGTTCACTGATGTGCCAGCTGGAAATGATCACTACTCAGCACCAAAAATAAACCTTTGCACAAATCCAAACTAACTCAGCTGGTCAAAAATAGAAACATCTCGCATGAGGGGGAAAACTGGCCAAGGAGGGTCATAAAAGAAGAGCAACAGCCTGGCTAGCCTACTGACAGTGTGGTGGCAGAGAACTAGTTCCTGCAGAAAAATGGGAAAAACACAGTGAAGGCTGGGAATGCTGCTTGCAGGGCACCATCTAATGTCTCTTCCCATCAGTTGATGCTCTCCTAAAATCCTTGGGGTAGGGGAGAATTTACCTGTCTGTAAACGGAGCATCTCTTGGCTGCTACATCACCCCTCTTCGCTCCCTTGCTGCCTGCTGTCACTGTCCCCACGACTCCATACAGGTCTGCACTAGAAGAATCACAGCAGCTTTTCTAGGCTAGAATAAAGGCAGCACTGCTTTACTGACCATCTGCCCRTGATACTGAGAAAAGCATTTGCAAACTGACTTCATGTAGGGGGCCTTGCTGAGAAAGGAAGGCAACTTCTTCAAACAATAAACAACCCAGCCCAAAACTTGAACCTTCCTAGTACAGTAAAAGCACGAAGCCAGAGACCAGAAGAGACTTGCAAGTTTTACAGTAAGTTATTTCACACTTTAGAAACCAATACCACCCTGGAAACACTTTCAYTGTGTATAGGGACAAGGGAGTCTGGATTGCAAGTCAGGCAGAAAAGCAAAGGCGTATTATTGGAAGGAGGAAGGAAAAAAAAATGGGGGGGGTCCTTTATCTTGCTCTCAAGCTTTTCTTTACAAGCCCGTAGGAGCAGAAGTATTTTGAAATAACTTGACTCCCAGAGTTGGGACTTGCASTGTTTGGTGCTTTTCATCAAGAATTGCTAAGTGAATCAGCAGGCAGCAATGTTTTCTGAAGAGATTAGTTTAACTTCCAACCATATAAAAAACAAGCAACTCTTCTGAAAGAATAGAGCAAGCAATTAATAAACTCTCTGCCTCCAATATGAGCAAATAGCCTTGCATATTCAGTAAGCAAGAAAAAAAAAAGAGTTTAAGAGTCCTATACTGGAGACAAAATTGTTAAACGCTTAACTGATTCCCCATGCTATCAAAAGAAATAAAGAATTCCAGAACAGATTGGGAACCATGGGAGAGGAGAAACACCAAGAGCAGCCCTTGCCTCCTCAGATGCCATTCTGCAGTGAGCATGGCTTTGTGGATGGCTGCAGTGTTACTGGAACAGGGATGTCACCTGAGCATTAAATAAAAAACAGATCCTACCATCTGATCTGCTGGAAGCAATTCTCTTTGCCTTGTTTAGAAAGCCAAGTCTCTGTGCTGGAGGGAAAGGGGCTCGTCAGGACACGTATAAGCCCACTGAAGTACCTGCTAGAATTAGTCAAAGAAAGTTACAGGTCCTGCAAGTGCCTTTTTTTTAATGCGTTATTTACGGCTACCGAGTGAACTCGGGATGCAATTCACACTTCTGAAATTAATAAATCCCRTAGCTTATTAATTAGAAGCAAAGTTGTACTTGTATCCCTGTACCAACCCCTCAGGTCTTTCCGGGATGTATCCCCTTCACAAGGAACAACCCTCCCACTGCTCCCTGATGTGCCTCATGCTTTCCGATATCCCTATATCTCTGCACAGTTTTCTTCCAACTCACATCCATRGCTGACTGCAGGCGTTCTCATGAAGCACTGAGAATGCTGTCCATGTGCTCTTTGTCCTAGCCAAGGCCGGCACAGGGCTTTTAATGTTCTCTAACAACAAGAGTCCTGTGCACGAACGCTGGCCCGCTAGGAGGGTTAACGCGACGRTTGTTCACTCGGCACTCGTGCTGGTGGCCGAGACCTCTTGGGGATCAACAAGAGGAAGCAGCATCACCCAGCAGGCAGGGAAGAACCCATGGCTGTACTCACAGCTCTTCAGCCTCACTGGGTGCTGGATAAAAGCCTGCAGAAAYCGAGTTGCAAGAACTCATCCATTGCAAGCTTCCCCCAACACATAACCCTAAGCGCGCTCTTTGCAGAGACGGCACGATGCTGACCTTCTGGAAAGCCACCCAATACCCCAGGTATCTCTCAGGGAGCATCCGGAACAGTTTGCAAAGCTCCAGTATCTCAGAATGAATTTGCAAGAGGTTAGAAAATAGAGGTGCCAACCAGAAAGTGAGAGACTCAGAGATGAGATTACGCCTGCATTTATTTCTCTATTTCAAGGACAGTTGCCTTCAGAAATCCACCTACTAAACCAGAATGCAACGTAACTTTCAGACCTCTTCAAAATAATAAGTAGCATGCAAATTTCATTTTATATCCTGACTCTCCCAGCTGCTGGCTTCCTTTGCACAGACAGGCTTCTGTGATGAAAAGCTTCTTGCTGTATYGAAATGTTTTTCTTATTRAAAAAAAAACAAAAAAAACAACAACAGTTTCCAAACCACCTCCTCAACATAGATACAAGCTCTCCTAAACAACCACAGCAGGCTAAAATAAATATTTTGTTACACAAATAGTTTTCTTCTCATTAAAATGAAAATACAATTACAATGTTAAGTACAGGGTTAAGGAACGGCTGCAATTGCTCCGTGAGGCACTGCACTGATGGTTATTTGATTAAAAGTAACAATGCTTTTACTTTTTAAAAGAATACAGTCCCTTCTCTGGCTCACTCAGAGTTTTTTCTGGAAAGCCAACGGCCCTAGTGGCAAAATTCCCACCCGGTACCCTGTTGCCAGCTCCTCCAGGCAGTGTCCTGCATTCAGCAGAGCTGCTTCATTTCTCAAAAGCCATTGAGCAACCCCTTTGTAATCCAGCCCATGTCACCAGCTGCAAGCAGCAAGCTAAGACTGCAAGCGACCAAATCCACTTTTCCCCTATGCCCAGGGGAGCAGGGCAGTTAAAACACTGCCAGTGCCACCACCAGCGTACTGCACGGGCAGCACTAGGCAAGTGCCGCCAGGGAGACAGGGAGCCGACGGTCAGTAGAAACTCCACAGTGACACAGACCTCCACAGCAAGCCTTTATAAAATGCCAGAGATCGAACTGATGGAAAGGCCAAAAGAAAGCAGAGTATCACTCTCTAAGACTTTGCAAAAGGGCATATAGACAAGAGTCTGGTACCAACAGCAAGAGCCCAGCCCAGGAAGGGGTTAAACCCACCACTTCTGAGCAGAGAGTCATCAAAACTTTTATTTACAGCTCCTGAAGCAACCTCTGTGCTACCGATCCATACAACCGCACTCAGTGTACTATTTATCCGCACTCCTTTTAAGAGTGGCATCTCCCCTTCGTTTTAGGGTTAGGGGCTTGCAGCTTCACTGATTACCAGGGGATTCATCTGCAAAGCAAAGACACTGTATCTGTTCCTTCCTCATGCTGACCATCACCTCCCTCCCACCCCCAACAGCTCCCAGGCTCCASGCAAATCCAGGATGCTGAATCAGCCCTGTCTGCGATCGTGCCCTTTACTTTGCGTCCTTCAACGGACTTTGAGAGGCAAGGAGAAAAACAGATCACGGACAGACTCTTATTTTACAGGACACTGCAGAAGTCTGGTATCCTCAGTATCTTTTTTTTTTTTCAGTAGATCATCATCATGTTGCTGCATTAGTAGTTAAGCACTAGGAAACATAGGACAAGTCCTTCTTCTAGAGCAGATATTTTTTCATCTAGACACAGAAGCTGTCGACAGGACACACACCTCCCTTCAACTTCTATCAAAAATACAAACCAGTGCTGCTCTAATTATTGTTTGCCATAATTCCATTATTGCAAATCTCAGGTAGTATTAGCCAGAAATAGCTTGGAAATAGGAAAGGCAGATGCAAAAAGCAACTATTCGCACTCCCACAGTGTAAAATCTGGGCCACCCCCATCAGCATAAAGCCATCATCTCAACCATAGCTGAAGGGAGCTAACCCTTCAACAAGATAACCATCATGCCTCACCATCGCTGTGAAGGAGGCAAGGGTCTCTCACCAAAAGGATGAGGGTCCTGACATAACATTGCATTGAGCTGGGCAAGTCCTTGTTGCAGGACAATATGTTTTCCCTGAGCTACATGTCTTTAGAGGCCGGGAAGGGGAAGACGGCAAGGGAAGAGGATGCCAGAGGCATCACATATGCTTCTTCTGTCCCTACACCCCTCCTAAGCATCCCTTTCTGGCTACTGTTAGGGCACGGCTGCTGCACTAGCCATTTGTGCCCTGTTATATCCTGCTACTCTACAGGTAAGACAAGCTCCACAACCAAAATTAAAAAATACATATTATAGCAACTCTCCCATTGCAGACCCAGAGGTTAACCGAATACACAAAATAGCACGCTAAAGTCATGGTCTTCACTGTCCTGTTCACATCACAGGAGCCCTTGCTCCATCTGTAAATAATGCCTAGCTGCCTGCACTCCCTGGAAGACTAAAAAGACACTACATCTGGCATCATGGATACGCTGACTGCAAGAGAGGAAGAGCATCCACAGGCAAGTTGTGGCCAGATCTTGACCTGTTTCAGGCAAGCTCAACAAAACCAAGGCAGTCGTGCTACTTCCAAACAGCTTGGGGCCAAGGCAACAGCTCTTCATCAGCTGTATTCTATTTTTTCAGCAGAACAGGGCTCAGAGCAAGACTGATGGAGCCAGTAGACCTCAGACTGGTAGCAGCGTTACACAATGGTACAGCTCCCAAGAGCGAGTCCCCAGGAAGCCCAAAGTAACCCCCCAGCAGATAGCATCTGCTGCCCAGAAGGGGTACCTCAGTCTCAACGGCTAAGGTTGCGACACATCRACCACATCACCAACACACACATCTCTGCATAATGCACTTTCTGCACAAGTTGTCCTCTCCTGCCTGATCACCAGCCTACAAGTTCTGTTGCAAAGGCAGCAGCTCGCAAAGCAACCATGACATGCTGCATCCTGGAGGCATTGCAGAGAGGGTTAACTGTCTGCAGGAGCAGCRCGGCTCCTGTGTGGTCACACATGCCTGCTTTCCCACTGTGTGCGCTTGAAGTCCCRCTCACCCCCATTCACCATCACAACACAAACGTTAAAGTTGGGATGCAAAGGAGGTAAAACATCTCACATGTCCACCACGGTTAAAGCGCACGCAGCTGGAAGCTGCGGATAAACACCACAAACTCCCAGCTTTACAGTCCAGGGCTTTCAAGAAGTGGTCCCCACACAGAGCATATCCTCTCCAAYGCTATGGATAAAGGCTCCCTGCTGCAAGTGCCGGCACGGACCTGCCCAGAGAGCTCTGGGGCCAGCTATCCACTCAGCCTGCTGCCTCCCCAGCTCACCAAGAGGGCCTGAGGCCAGCGTGGTCCTTCAGCAGAAAAGTGCTGCTCCACTGCCAGCTCAGCCCGTTATTTTTCACCTTGTGCTCATGCCACACTTGATTTTCAGAGCCACACCTACCATCCTTTCAAWGGCTGTAGCAACAACTAAGCCAGCAGCAAGCACTTTAGCCTCTCACCAGGGAAGTTTGGTTTGGCAGGGGGATACGGAAGAGGCTCCAGATAGGAACGTGCAGATTGGGGGTTCCTCACCAAAAAGCTCTTAATCCAACAAGGGCCACCAATAGTAACAACCACCACAAACAAGGCCCTGCCTGTGGGATTGCGCTCTCCCTCTCTTTTTCTCTCCAGGGAAAATCCTTCACGCCGCTGATTTGCCTGGCTCAGCAATAAAATTGGCTGCAGGACACCACAAAATGCACACCAAACCATTGCACATCTCCTCTTTGCTGCCATCCCAAGTCCAGCAAGAGCAAAGGACTCTTCACTGCACCCCTTAAGGTCCATAACTCCCGGGCTCACGGACAGAACACACTGCCACACCTCTGTCAGCAGCTGGTGCTGCTTGCACCAAGCCTCTGGGTAAACAGTATCTCCTGCTTGCAGTATCTCCCTAGGGTCCCAAGCAAGGAGCAAAAAGATCAGTGGGGAGCAAGAGAGGAACAGGGGAAGGCGAATGACAAGGTTCTCTTCATCACTCATCTGCTTTTCTTCAAATGTGTGGATTCGTTTGAAGGAAACGCTACCCTAAAGCAGTCAGGATCACAGGAGACCAAACCAGCTTGGAAAAGCAAGGACGCGCAACCTCTGCGAACGCAGCGGCACAGTCCCGCGGCCCGAGGGGGTCGGCTGCGGCTCCCAACGCGAGGAGCAGGCCGAGCCCAGAGCGGGCAAAGCTCGCCGGAGCCGCGGCCGGTGCGGTGCGTTTCCCAAAAGCCCCGAACTCGCGGGGAAGGCGTTTCGCCCAGGGACAACGAGATGAGGAAGAAAAAGCGGCCCTCTCTCCTCCAGGCTCAGCCGCACCAGGCGATACCAAGTTGCAGGGCCAGGCACATGAGGACCCGTGTTTCAGCAGAAGGAAGCCCCGGGGCATCCACCCCGCTAGGCGACGGTCCCCCCACCCCGGCAACCCTGCGCCGTGCCGCACGCACCCCGAACCGCCCCAGAGCGGGCACGGCCGGGAGCCGCCGCTGCCCCGCCGCAAACTTTTCCCGCCCGGCTGAGCATCCCGACCGCGGCGGAGCCCCCGCTCGGTCACCCTCCCCGCCGCCGCTCTAGCAGCCCGGGGGCGCCGGCGGCGCTTACCTGCTC
>NW_028186249.1:1202006-1213017 GCF_003343005.1 Rhea americana
TAAATCCCTCTTTTCTGGGGTTCCAGTAGATTACCAGCTATTAGATGCTCTTCTTCAAGTCCCAGCACCTTCAGTCATGGGATTGTCTCCAAATGGCTTATTTCACTGCCATAATTTCACTTTAAGGCTTGATAACACAAATTATTCCAGCACTGGAAATAAAGAAAATGAATCCCTGACGTACCGAATTTAAATTTTCTGACTTTTCAGCCACTATCTTCTTCCTCTTTCTGCATGGGACTGGCAGCTATGGAGTGACGGGAAAAAAAAGCCTTTGGGCTCACTAAAACCGCACAGACAAATGAAATATCCAACACCGACTATTTCAAATTGAGGGCCGAGGAGGCAGTTTTTACTTTCTTTCTGAAGAGTCAGCTTTGGCTAATGCCAAAGAGCAGTTTAAGCACATTAGAAATTAYGGGCACACTAGGGTAGCATGAAAATATCCCCATGCTTGAATGAGTCTAGAAAGCAAAGAGYGCTCCCTATGCTGCAATTCCCTGTCTCCCGTGATCCCTGTTAGTGGGTGAAGGAGCTGAGCAGGGCCAGTCAAGGGGGCAGGAACTCTCTACATGGATATAAGCAGGTCATGGGAACTGCAAATAGGTCCAGGAGAAACCCAACAGGACGGCGGTAATTAGGGATTTGCAACAAGGTGGTGGCCAGCGTTGCTCGGAGAAAGGCAGGCGGACCCCCCACGGGAGCTACTCCTGCCTCCCTCCTTGTTTTTTCCTGGATTTAATTGGGTTCCTGATCATTGCAATGATTAAATTTCCTCTTCCTGGGGCTGGCTCCTCCTGTGCCCAAACTTAACAGCTGCTGCAACCATGCACTGCGTTTTTGCTGGGGTGAGATGAAAGCAAGGCCACTGGGCAGACCCATGGTGCACACCCAACATGGTCAAACCCAGTTCCAAAGTGCCTACCAGAAGCCACCCAGAACAGTTTTGCAGCCCTACTTCTCTGCTTTGACTAGTCGTTTCTTATGCGTCATTTACTGACTGCACGTTAAATACACTATATAACCACTTCAAAGTTACCTGAACAGCTAATTTATGTTGCATTGCTTCTGTAGGTTTGGGTTTATCAAAGGAAAGATTCCTGGAGCTGGCTAGCCTGGTTCTTTAATTGCAATGGGGCATTTTGATCTGACTTTTTGGTGGAGATGTTTTCGGTGGTGCTCGCAGTTGCGGGATTGCCGCAAACAGCAGGACTGAGCTTTGCTGAGGCTTGCGGAGGAGGAAGCTGCATGAGGCTGCTTTTACCAGGGTATTGCACAAATGACAGAGGTTCACCATCTTGGGAAACTGCTCCAAAACATCGTTATTTAGCTACCTTTTTAGCTGGTTTACATATGTCTGAATTAGCTAAGTATGATATATCTGACACCATAACGCACCGGATCATGTTCTGTTGAGTAACCTGACTTTATTTGCATTTGCACACTGGTGAGATCAATGCATTATATTATCTTAGTTAAAATAACTAGCTGATACTTTAAAGTCTAAAACCACTTGTCTCAAAATTTTGTTTTGTTTTGTTTTATTTTCCCATTAGAATTGCAGAAGTATCAAATCTGCRTACCAGAACAATCCCTAATCCCAACCATCTGGGTTGTGATCACAAAGGTGATTGCCCTGCTTTGCATCAGTTAGACCATGCCCAGGGTAAATCACTCCTTCCTCTTTATTTCTCAGCAAAGCTTTAACTTACTAATTTTCTCAGCCTTCCAAAACCCAGTTCCATTCTCACTCATTTTAATAATTTACTAAAAAGCTGAAGGCTGACAACCCCCCTGAGAAGACACTTGGAGGAGATCGTAGAGATCTCTAGACTCGCCCACA
Organism: Rhea americana; assembly: GCF_003343005.1. Taxonomy (NCBI): domain Eukaryota; kingdom Metazoa; phylum Chordata; class Aves; order Rheiformes; family Rheidae; genus Rhea; species Rhea americana. The sequence continues at coordinate 1,203,850 of NW_028186249.1, forward strand.
CATTGAGTGGGTCTGGGAGCAAAAGCACTTTTCCAGACAAGCTGGCTTCTGGGAATGTTCTGGGAATGAGGAGGCGTACGTACGTATAGAGTTCAGCTCAACAGCCATGTGATCTTTCTGTGGTAAACCCAAATCTCCAGGTGATAAAATGTAAAACTTAAATTAACTTGAAGCTGTCTTCTTCATTTAAAATCAGCAGTTCATGCACAAAGATTGCTGCCCAGCCCTGCTGAGCTGGCTGGTTTTAAGGGATCTGCTTTCTTTCTGCATGGATCAGAAAAATGGAGAATTGGCTTGCTTTCTCATCTGTACAGGTTTGTGACACGTGGTAAGGTTTGTCTCTCCTGCTGCCTCTGGTCAGAGATTTTCTTGCTGCCCCTGGTTGCTCTCCCAATATCCCACGACAGCCAGGGTGTTTTCCGTAGTGTCTGACCTCAAATACCTTTGTGGAGAATTGAGCTGCTCCCTTTCTACCTACTCCTCAGTGACGACAGGGAAGGATTGTCATGAAGACTTTTTTTATGTTAGCTGTAATTCCTGCTTTGCCCTCCTTCTCCTCCTTCCTCTAACCTTTTTGCCCTGCCCTTTTTAATAAAAATGTAGCAAAATTGGAAATAGCCCAAGTTATACCTTAAATACGTTGCTCATTGGGAAGGTCCTGGCAGAGCTTGGGAATCAGGAGGGTGAGTTCAACCCCAGGCTATGCCACCCACCAGCTGCATTATTACAAAAAGACTCCTTATTAAAAACACTAGACTAGATGTGCTCGTCACAGCCTCTGGAAAGCCCCCGGAAAATGTTTCTCAACACCCCACATGAAGCTCAGAGCAATAGGAGGCCATAAGGCTTGGTCCTTCACTCCAGTGTCAACACTGTAAGCAGTTGAGATGCAGACCGCCAGGAGAGCATTTCCTTCTGGTCTCATTGCCCAAGGGGAATTGCTGGTGCATTGAGACGTGGCTGCATCCTGGACTGCTGAACTCATTTAAACACCTTTGCGTGGGCCATAGGCAGGGTTTGTTTGAAAGGCAATACTGAGAACTAATGGAGCTGCTCCTCAAGCTTGTAGTGAAAGCAGAGTTACTGGGAAAATGGCCATGAAAGAAAGAAACCAARAGCTGGGCTGTCTCAGGCTCCAAAGTTCGTGGGTATGGAAGAAGAGGCTCCCACCAGCATCCTTTGACCACGCACCAGTGTGAATTATGCTAGGCTCCTACCTCCATCCCCTGCTCTGCGATCAGCGCTGCTTCCCATGGCAAAGAGGCTCTTTCACCTTTCAAAATGTGTCACTCATGCTTCCCCTCTCAGGAACTGCTCAGGAAGTGATAGTGGTGAGCAATTAGATCTGAACAGGATGGCCTAACGAGCTCAGGCTTTTATACGACACTGGAAACAATCTTGGAGGAGCTCCATGTTAAAGTTCATGTAAAACTTTCTCTATCTGTTTCCCTATGGTACTTCTCAGGCACTTTGCAAAGGCACCTTSTGAACTGAATTGTCTTAGTTTGCCTAATTATTACTTAGGAAGAGGGGTGGTCCAAGACATACCTGTGACTCAGCTACAAGAGCGGATCTGGCTTTTTCAGAAAAAAGAAGGGCTCTGCTTTGCTTTACGTTGTGATGCTGCCTTTGAAATTGCAGCTAGAAACGYGGTATCTACTTGTCTGAAACATGTTACGCTGCAATGAAGTCCAGAAGGCAAATGGATGAGATGAGCAAGATGAACTTAGCAAGAGCAGGACTCCCCTTGGCTTCAACAAGAGCCGAATTCAGACATTTGGGCCGAAAGGGCAGAAGGAGGCTCTACCAGCTGGAGCTGTGGCTTGTTGAGTGAGTATTGCTGACATTCAGCTCTTAAAACCTTACAGACAAGAGCATATGCCAAGTATTCACAAAACTAAGCCTTCCATAAAATCCTGGCCTTCAGTGGGAGTGTCAGAATTCTCACTAAGACCTGGATTTGTTGCAGCCTGTTGCTATGCACTTGGAGTGTCCTGAGGGAATATGTTTCCCATTATTCTTGGATTTTGGGAGGAATCCAACAAATCCCTTTGCCTGTATCATGATATAGATTGCCTTCCGGTGCTGGGGAAGGGAGTGCATTGCTGCCAAGGTACACTTAATAGCACTTCGTTAGTACTGCTAACCCAGCAAACTCCCCGGTGTGAGGTCTTCCAGGCCGATCTTTCCCTTTACGTGAATGAATTACTGCCACAGATGATTAACGATTTGCCAGGGTAAGCGAGATGAGTCCCTTGGCAGCTGACTGTTTCAGGTATCCCTCTTGGTTCTTGCCATATCAAGACGGATACTGTTCTATGGAAATGTGTGTCCAAGCTCTTGATGACTCTCGTGGGAACAGGGACTCTTCAGCATCTTCATGGCAAGAAGGAAGGCAGGTAAGGAGAGGAGCTCTGGAGCATTGCTGATACTATCTGCACTTGCAGGGATTTGTCTGAATGCTCTTTGTTTAGGGTGCTTGTTTTTATGACTGGTACAAACTAAATGAATGATTCAAACAAGATTTATTTTGTATGTATAACTTTCCTGCAGACTTGATCTCATTTAAAAACCAATTACCCACAAAAGTTTCTAATAAATAATTCTCAGTGTATTTCAAATGGGCAAACAAAGCATCATCTTCCTCCTGCCAAACTCCCCAAATGGATGTTTTGCTTCATTTTCTGAATTAGATTACATTGAGCTGTAATGAAAGCAGGACAAATTTACTCCTCTGATTCTCTACTGCAGACGTGCATTTTTGCTGGTTGCTTTTGTAGCTGGAGTTTGGAGGATTTTTTTCATTCTTTCCTGGGTCATGCATTGTAACATTATGCAAGATCTCAATCTATTATGATGGCCAAAAGGGAAAGCAGTAATTGTCTATGCTGCATTGGTGAACCTGTTTTCTTATTTTGCTTTTTCTTAATTCTCTGGGCACAATATCCCCAAAGCCTGGGGAAATGTTTGCTGGGTAATCATTGTCCTGGAGCAGGTGAGCAAATGCATACCCCYCTCTCTCAATAAAATCAGGATGATGTTGTTTGAGCTGCCAAAAGGGGAAGAATGTTGCAGGCAGACTGTGAGCTACAGAAGCCTGTTTTCGTGGCTCTGAGCAATAGGCTTTAGGGTCAGCCTATTGACTCACCAAGCACCCAGTCCCTCCCTTCACATGAAGCTCCTTTCCTCGATCAGCCCTTGCACAAACTCCACATGCCCCATCTACGGGGTCTGTAAGGTGAAGTTAAACACTCAGACGGGAAYGATCATTTCCTACAACTAACATGGGTAATTTTTTTAAGCCTCAAGAGGAAGTATACAAAGCAAATGACAGGGCTTCCTGAATGGCTTTAATTTCTTTGGCTGCATGACATCAACTACACAAATGAACAAAGAAAAGAAAACAAGAATCTGGAGATGAGAGATAAGTGGGGCCCAGGCCGCAACCTCATGCTGCGCATGGGTTCACCTTCCTCTGCCTACGAGCACCTGAGCGTCTTCCCCCTCCTTTGCACTTTCTCTTGCACTGAGTGGCTTTCTCTGCCCAGCTGCTGGTTCTCGCCGAAGCTTACCCCCATCGGGGCTGACTCGATGCTGGTGGTACCCTGCAGAGGAAGCTGGTCTYACCTTGCTGCTGCAAGGCTCATGGCTGGAATCTGCATCCTGTAGCAGTCCCAGCTGTGCAGTTTCCAGGCTAGCACCTCAGTCAGCAGTATTGTGGGGTGTGTTGAAGCTATTGCTTGGAGAGAATTTTTTCCCTGTCACGTGACACTGTGGGCAACAAGATCTGACTGAGGCCATATCAGGAGTACTGTGTCCAATTCTGGGCTCCCCAGTATAAGGGAGATATGGAGCTACTGGAGCAAGTCTAGCAAAGGGCTCCTAAGATGATTAAGGGACTGGAGCATCTGCCCTATGAGGAACGGCTGTGAGAGCTGGGCCTSTTCAGCCTGCTGAAGAGAAGGTTCAGGGGGATCRTATCAATGCGTGTAAGTATCTGAAGGAAGGGTGTTAAGAGGATGAGGTCAGACTCTTTTCAGTGGTGCCCAGCGATAAGATGAGAGCAATGGGCACAAACTGAAACATGTGAGGTTTCATCTGAATATGAGGAAAAATTTCTGTACTGTGAGGGTGACAGAGCACTCGAACAAGTTTTCATGAAGTCTCCTTCCTTGGAGATATTCAAAAGTCATCTGGATGTGATCCTGGGCAACATGCTCTAGGTGATCCTACTTCAGCAGGGGAGTTGGACTAGACGGTCTCCAGAGATCCCTTCTAACCTCTACCATTCTGTGTGATTACCAAGCCCAGGAATTAATCAATCCCCCCTGGTATGTAAACAAACTGTTTGCTGGACCTGAGGGGGTCCCTACAGCTTCTCTGGCACTGAGGGCAAACTCCACAACATCTCTCCCTTCCACCTGCTGCCCTCAGTTTTTACAGTGGCCTTGCACTGTTCTTGCCACAGTCACACCCACCAGCCTCCCTCACGTACATTAAATGGTGTGACTTTGATCTGTCAGGTCTCTGCTGGCTCACTCTTTCCAGTGGAGAAGGACACACAGTGAAGTTTTCTTTTTGGAAACTTTTAGCCGTTATAATTCATTTAATACACACATACATTCACATCCTCCCTCCCTGTGGAAGAATATTAGATGTGGCAAACTACTTTTGAAATCAATCATTTCCAGTAAATAGCACTTTTGAGTTTTCTTTGTCTTCTTTCTGCTAAGGGAACCAATCCCATCAAAATTTCAGTTCATAAATCCCATGGGCTGGCTAAACAGAAGTGCTCTTTGCAATGAGCGACTGCTGTCTACGAGTTAATGCTGTGGTTTCTCATACAGAGTTTATTTTCCTCCCTGAATCCAATTGCATAAAATAAAATAGCTTTTGTTCATGATGGATATTCTCCTGGCAACAGAATGACGGAAGCAGCAAAAAACATCAAGGCTCAATGACAGCTCTATCTAAAACTAACCACCAAGATTAGTCCATTTTATTGTAGTTAGGGAAGAAAGGGCCAAGCTAATGTGAAGGGGGAAATCGCTACTATATATGATGGCTCTCTGAATGGAATAATATTCTTGCATAGCATACAAGGCATACAAAAGGCCACAATTAAAAATGTATCAARTCAATGTATTGTGAACCTCAAAATGAGCTTGTGAGACTAGAAATGCGCTTAAACCTACATCCTGTGTACCCCCTGCTAAATTACAAGTTCAGCAGGATTAGGGGATTTGCTGCAGTGAGTGAAAAGCCTCTAGAGGATTTCTGTGGGTCTGGATCAGGGCCAGTGCTTGCAGGAGAGAGTTAGAGGGGCAAGAAGTCCTGTTTTGCTGCTAAAGAGGACTTTGGTCTTTAGCACAATGTACTCCTGCACTGTCCTTCAAGGTGTCCTTCAGCAGTTCAAAGCACCCTTTCTCCACCAGTTTTGACTGCTGACCTTTAAATTTCCCCTGACTCATCTGAAAAGTGCTGATCTTCTCTGGGGAAAAGCAATGGGGAGCAAGAGTCATTTTGATTTGCTGTGGAGTGACATGCCAATAATTTATTTCCTTCCATCGAATCACTGTCGGATTCCCTCTACCTTTCACACAGCAGCAAGATAAAACAGGTACCTGTTTCAGTCTTGTCTTACCAGTGTAGGGCATGGTAATTCCACATGTTACGTGACAGGTAGCCTCATTTATGAAGTCTGCTGAGCTCTTGTATTAATCAATGTAGTTTATTGAGCTGATGATTGTACTTGCTTGTGTGAGGAACAGCTGTTTCACATCATTAGTGCCACTTAATATGATGATCTGTCAGAAGGGCTGCCCACAGTTATTTCCACCCTGATGCAAATAGCGTGAAATCCCRGGGGATAGGACCACTTTGCTATGGCTGGCAGCAGATTGCGTACTGGGTAGTGAGTGTTGCTAAATTGCATCTCCCCCGTCTGGCTCCAGGGCAAGCCTGTCGCTATCCGTTGGCTGTCACCTCTGTCCCATGTTGGGAGTGGGACACTCACTGGGATGGAGACTGTGGCCAGCTACCCATGGCAGGAGGACTACTATTGCAGCCAAGGGGCCTTCCCAGAAGAGCTGCAGGGCTTTGAAGTTGTCTCCAGGTGAAAAGCAGTGCTACCTGATCTACTGAGAGGGATATGAATGGCGAGACAGCTAGCATATCCCTTTGGCACTTTGTCTGGTGGCATGCACTGTTTTAAACRTCTTGTGCTACTATCTAATGGCAAAGGCATAGTTTACTTTCTAGGGCTTCTTATACCTACCTCCCTCCAGGCTTCAGAATAAAGAGGCTGGTTTCTTTCTGGCCCCAAATTTAACTGTCGAGATAACTTCTATCTCACTTGCTTTGGACGTCTACTTCAACTCTGTGGAGCAGAAGCAGAAAAAAAGAGGTGACTTTTGTTGAAGGAGGTCACTGTGACATTTCAGGTTGTCATTATGGTGAGAGAGGCTGCATTTCCTTTGCAACCTCACTGAGGGTTGTTTTCTGCATGGAGTTGCAAGAGCAAAACTGCTGGGCTGGGGCATCTCCTGCTGAAAAGTCCTTTCCAATGAACCCTGGCTGCGGTCAGCATCCTGTCCCAAATGATGAAGCAGATCCCTTTCCACAAATAGGCTTCTGGAGTGTTCTCAAAGCATGACAGCTGCAGCTGCTGGGCTGTCACCAAAGGCCAAGAGGGAGCAGAAATAACCTCTGAATGTCCAAAACGAGCAGCTGAGGATAACTCGCTCCCTTGTGACTTGGCACTGTGGCTCATCCTGAGCATCCGTCTGCAGCTGGGTCCTGCTGGGCTGCTCCTCAGCTCTCTCTACCAGACCCTTTGGGTTTCCTCACCCTACATGGCAGCAGAAATCACACAGTGGTTTTTTAGGCAGGGGCATACATTCAGAAGACRCTATGTTACAATCATCAGTCTCATTTCTAGTGCATACTAGCAGTTTGAACTACCAGATTCAAACCCAAGGGCTAAATGCATCCGATATATGTACAGTGTTTTCTCCAAATTTGTGCCAAAAAGCTGAATGCAAGTCTMCAAGAGGAAAGGATAAAAGTATTAACACCTTTGGCTATTGACTATTCCTGTCACAAAGTGTTTGAATGTCAAAAGATAAGGGAAAAATAAGAATTCCCAGGCCTTTATAGGTACATAAAAATGAGAGTGGAGAATTAGTCCAGTAATTCTGAAGAAATCAGAGGCATAAAACATGTGGTAACAAGGGTTGGCACAAGACCTGCCTGAGCACATGTTGGATCAGCAGTATCATGACAGCAGTCGGAAGACATATGATGATGATTTAYGGCAATAGTGTCTTTCTAAAGCAAACACAGAGCACTGAGGACTGAATGGTGAAAACAACGCAGCACTTAGTAGAGCCCAGTGCTGCTGAACATCTCCTGCAACGCTCTGGGTGTTCCTACTCTCCTGCTGTGCAGCTCGTGAGAGATGGTGCCTCTGAAACCAAATGAAAAGTGCCCTGATTAGAGAGTGAAGCTGAGCACACAAAGCTAGGAATGGCCAGGAACACCATGGCAAACTTAATTCCCCTGCCTCTGCATATATGGCCTATTAGCATTTTTCAAATCCACTCCTGTATGCTATACTTTTATGCTGCCCCCACTCTGTATGCAGGAGGGTCTGTCCTCACAGAAAGAGGCATCTGTTCRTCTCATCCTCCCTTTTCCACCTGCAGTCATTGGGTCTTTTTTACTGAATACTATCCAAACCCTGGCAATTATCATTTTCTGCTGGGCATTTTTGCTGGGGCTGAAATCTGAGTGACCACATTTCCAAAGCAACTGTATCAGATGGGAGGGCATTATCCCCATTCGACACATAAGCCARGCCACAATGCTAAAATTTGCCAGCCTATCCATAACCCAGGGTATTCTTCAGCAGTTTCTCACCCAACTTGAGACGCTGGTCATCTGATTTCACATTGTATAGCATCTCATGAATGCTAAAGATTGGGAAGATAGTAGCTCTATTAACGTGAAGGCAGCTGCCCCATCAAGAAGAGATGTTATTTCCCACAAACCGCTCTTAGCATCCTTTTTGAGCCAGCAATACAAAATTCCTCTCCAATGATGTACTCCAGTCCCTGCACGACTCAGTTCAGGTCACACTGTCTACTGAACAGAAAACACTTCTTAGATGGGGAGAAAGTGCCATTCCCTTGGCTTTCTGCCAAAGCATCATGCCAGATGGGCTACATTTCTCCAGCTGATTTTCAGGAGAGGCTAGAGGCTTTCTGCAGAAGAAGAGTGAAAGCTCTGATCCCAAAGACTTCCAGCTGAAAATCTCTCTTGGAGGAAAACTTCCYAGCAGATTACTCTGAAAACTCACATTCATCCTAAGCATTTTATAATTTGAGTCAGATATAGAGCTTAAAGTCTACATCATTTGAAGATCTGCATTTCTGTGCCTGATATAACGACATTCTATCTACTGGACATGTTGGCTGTAGTTTTCCAGTCGAGGCAATGAGGCTCATAAGGTTCCTAAGCAAAGCAGTGCTTGGAACTGTCTCCAAAGCAGCTCTCTGGTCAGGATGATCCAAGCATTCATGTCGGGACCAAAGAACTGCAATGCTTTCCCTTGCAAAAGTTAAAAAAGTTAGGAGAGGGCATGTGATTTTCTTGTTCAGAAGAACATTGCAGGATATTTAATGTCCAGGAAGGAGCAAGACCTTGATTTTACTCCTCTGACATCTGAAAGCCTTCTGTTTAACCCAGAAGTGGCTCTGTGAGGTCCCATTTGGGAAGATGCCAAGCACAGTCTGCCCAGGACCTGGAGAGTGTTCAGGACTTTGCCATACTGGATGCTGCAGAATTGCAATCCTTTCTCCTTTCTTTCTTTTTTTTTTTTTAACTCTGGCTGCTCTACATTGGGAAGAAATATCCTTGCTAAAACCTTCACCCAAGCCATTTCTCTCTGCAGGCTCCTGTACAACCCCACCATGTAGCTCTTTTCCCCCCATACTCCCTAGCCTTTCTGCTACCTTTATAAGTCTCTAGCCCCAACCAGGTAAAATTGCCTCCAAGATAAAAGTGGTGACATCTGTTCTGCCATATTCAGGTAGCCTGACATTTTTCCTCCCTCAACCTGTACTGCTTTCCCCTCTTTAGCCTGTGCATGACTCTTCTTGGGAAATA
>NW_028186249.1:1213067-1290856 GCF_003343005.1 Rhea americana
GGCCTACTCAAAGGGTTGGACAACTTTCACCTGGAACAGAACTGACAGTAACAAAAAGGGAGAGCATCCAGCTGGGAGGTGGAATGGGGGAAACCTGAGCACAGACTTTCAGACCAGCATGTCCTCTGAAAAGTTGCAGGGCTGTCCTTCCTCCTTCACCAGAATCCTTTCTCTAAGTTTTGTAAGCTAAAAGCTGAGGGCGGCCAGGTTGCCTGCAACCAGTGTGACCTCTGGCTAAAAGCTGAGGGTGGCCAGGTTGCCTGCAACCAGTGTGACTTCTGGCTAAAAGCTGAGGGTGGCCAGGTTGCCTGCAACAAGTGTGATCTCTGTGGTCTGCCTGCAGACTCAGGAAAACTTGGCTTCATTGCTAATGTTGAGGTTGCTTAAGTTTCCCTCTGCAATGCTGAAGGCTAAAGAGGTTGAAAACTGAGCAGAGGAGCTGCAGCTCTGGGACACCTCCCATGACTACCTGCTTCTGAATCCAAACCCTCCTTGCCCTGTTGAACCTCGTACTGTTGTGAGCGACAACCCCTTTGGGTCTCTCATGTGAACAGGACTTGGCTCACAGAGGYGTAGGCAGTGTGGGATTGCCCCAGCAGGGCCAGCTCAAAGATTTTCCAGTACCCCTCATGGCCCTGGCTGCATTTTAAATCCTGAAATATGAGCAAACCCTCTAYTCCCTAGGCAATACATCCTCTGTCCCCATCCACATAACAGCATCCCAAGGAGGTTATTGCTATGGCTGGGACAGACAGCATTTTGCAGTGGTTACTGCTACCACRTACCRCACACAAGAGCCTGTCCYAGGGATTATTATACACTAACAAGGRTAAAGAGCAACATGATTAAGTTATATCATTATAAAATGATGTTAAATGTCAGACGTGCATCCAGCTCCACTGCCACAATTCCAGACACTCTTCTATGTAGCGCTCCACAAATTGTACTGTTTATAGCACTCTTAACAAAGGGTGCGTTATAAAACCTCTGCCTGGATGAGATTTGAGCTGTTAGAGATAACCGCTTGGTTGTTTCTTACTTGGGCCTCAATACCTCCTATTGCATGTTAAAACACACTTCCTTTCTGTCCCTCTRCATTTGCTTTTCAATGCTTCATTATGTTTCAAGGTCATGGCATATCAAGCAGTTTGGTTGACTGCTCTGAAAAGAAATTAAGTTGCAAGAATTTTTTGTTTAATAAATGTATATGCCAAGCCTGAATTACTTTTTTACAAACATGTAAAGGAGAATGGAAAACACTTGAGTTWACATTTTTTCCCCTGTCTTTTTGCTATTTGGACTCCTTTTCTTTAATGATGAAATGCCCGATTCTTTCCTTTTCTAGCTGGCAAATGATAGGCTCTCATTTAGTTTCCAGTAGAATGGGATTATTTGCATAGATTTTGGAAACTGTACCCTTTCTGCAATACTAGTAGTGATCAGCCAGCACCAGACCAAAAGCAGAGCTTRCCTTTTAGCAGATATCAGAAGAATTGCCCTTGGAAGGAAAGGATTATTTTCAGTTTAGAAGAGGAAAGACTGACCGTGCAGGTTGTTAAAGTAGACAAATACAGCAGAAGTGCACAAAACCAGCACTGATTATGGCTACCATTTTCCCAAAGATGTAACAGGAGATGACAGAAGAAGAAAGCTACTTATAGCTGAACTAGTGCATGATACATTTTATACTGGGGTTCTTCCCGTGTCTCCCACAGGGTCCAGCTGGCGTCATATGGGAAAAGCAGACTGGAGAATTAAGCCTTAGGGAAAAACGTTGGTCCCTTTGAAGTCAATGGCAAAATGATGCAGACGCCAGCTGCCTTTCGAGAGGAGAGTTGCATGTTATTTTTGCCTCTGACAATACTCATCCCTTACTCTGGCCTGTCTTCAATGATGCTGTGGCTCCTTTTGCTCCAAAAGTGTCTACCAAAGCCGATTTCTGTGTGAAGAAGCATTTCATAGAGAACCAAAACCTTCCCTGCGGATGTGCCATTTCTGTTGAAACTCCAGCTGCAAGCAAGACAGCCAGGCCAACTGAATTTTCACCGGTTTTGCAGCAGATTTTTGGCAGGTCCCATGACAAGGAGCCTGGGAGTGGGGATTTCTTGTGCACTGGCATCTCAGAGAAGCTGAAAGCCTGCCAGCCCTATGTTCACAYCCCCAAAATAACCCTTGTAAATCTATTTCCATTCTTCCAAAACTGAAGCTCTTGAAAATGTCTCTCCCACTACAAATCACACTTATCTGGCTCTCAGAAAGTCTGATTATTTGACTRCTACTAGCTTTCACTACCCCTCCATCCTGTTAGCTTGATGTGTGCAGACACTAAAGTTCAAGAAGCCACACTAGCTGGGGGGTGGCTCTCCTCCCTGTGGAGCCACATGTGTAATTTCAAGCAAATCTGCCGCAAGCATGGTGATTCCTTTGACAAGTATGTCYTGACAACATTTTATGGAAAATGACATTTGCGTGGACAAGATCCTGTAAGTATCTCAGTGAGGGAGAAACTGCATGAAAACCTCATACTTTATTAAACATCAGAAAACTCATCCYGAGAGTGGTATAAAAGTCCCTAGCATGAGAAAAGCATCAATCAGACCATGCAGTTAATCTTGAATGCATAAGAAACCTGGCTTCGGTAGCTTTCTCATGCTCATCTAGCTAGCCAGGGTGCTATGCTCACCTTTTCTGTTCATGCTAGAAATGTATTCTGCCATCACTGGCACTCCCCTTTTTATTAAAAAGATGTATTAACTAAATATCACTACCTCATCCTGTCTTTATTGCCTTTTTCACTAGGTATTCCTGGGGCTGGCAGCTCATTGATGGGGCCTTGCCATCTGAAATAAATTCTCTACTGTTTCAAGGGTGATATACAGAGCTGTGATAAAAGCCCCAATTCCATTGCTGGATGAATTTTTATAGACTATGAGTAATGAACGAGCAAGTAAACAACCAAGGATTTTCCCCTGTGCATGAGGGAGCATCTCAAATGCAGTGGAAAGCACAATCAATAATTGAGTGAGAAGGCAAACTGCTCTGAGCCTTCACAAAGCACAGTCTGAGCATCCAATATTTATTTTCAGGCCTTAAATAATGCATCTGAAAACACTCCTAACTGGATATATTAAAGGAAACAAATTTATGTCATGAAAAGTTAATTGGCAAGAGCACCTCCAAAGGAAAATCAACAACAGCCATAAAAAACACCCCTTGGCTCATCTGCACATTTCTCCTGTTCCTCTTCCTAAGTTAGGGTGCTTTTGTACCATTTCTACTTAATGGATCATTTATTATCAATTAGCCAATATAAGCAGATTTCACTTTCACTGTTGTGCTCCCAAAGAGAAACCACTTTCTCCTCCTGCCATAATGACAACCATCAGCAGGGCGGCGCGGTGTGGGGATGGAAGTCAGGGAGCCAGCAGCTAAGTCCTAATTCTGYCACAGATGTCCCATATGAACTTGACACATCAGTTCATCTCCATGGGTGATTTTCTATGGCAGCCTTGGCTGTCTRGGCTGAGGGAGAGGGAACTCAGTGCTCTGTTTTGTACAGCACTTACCACAACTGGTTTGACACTACATGATGGGGAGCAAAGGTGTTCCCTCTCGGATAGAGAAGTTTTGGCTGAGCTGGTCTGAGAGAAGGGCTTTCTGGTGTGAAATAATTAAATGAATTGTTTGTCTTTCCATAGTGTAGTAGTTATCACATCTGCTTTACATGCAGAAGGTCCCGGGTTCAGGTCCCAGTGGAACCAACAACAGAAAATCTTTGGGGAGGTTGGACTAGATGAYCTCCAGAGGTCCCTTCCAACCTTACTGATTCTGTGTTTCCATTCTGTGAATTGCATCTTGCCACCTGAAGGCCAGTAGGGCTCAGCCCATGAGATCCCTGCTCCTGAGTTGCTACTTCCATATTTGCACACTTGGATTTGGCTCCAGCAGTGAAATGCTGAGTTTTCAAGAGCTAGTTCTTTAGGATTCAGAAGAAAAATCATTTCACTCAGCAGACATGTAGCAGATAAGCAGCTACTATAGGCAAATGGAAAAAAAAAAACCCACCTAGTTTACAGGCCTAGGATGATTGGAGTCTCACAAGACATGGAGGTAAAGTCTTATGTCCAGTGCAATGATCACACAAGCATTTCAAAGGGACCCTGGTGCTCTGACAAGTTGAATTATAGCAGTTATAGAGAATATAACCAGAAGATGAAGGGAATGAGGACTTCCCACCTCCAGCTCATGCACCAAGGTTTCCCATGGCTGCACCCTAAGCCCCACACTGCAGTCAATATGAACATGCAGGTTAGACATCTGTAGGAAAGACCCTGATAGTGTCTGGCATGGTCACATAGGTGCTTCCTAGTATGTCAGCAGCAGATGAAATACCTGCTGTTTAATCTATGATGGCTTTAATGCTTGGTCATCTCTYGCTCCCCCCTCATCCTTTACCTGCCTTCATCCAAGGCATGCAAAAACAATTTGCCATGTCAAAAGAGCTGCTGGCAGCCAGCCCCAGGGACATGTACTGAGTTTACATCTTTGATCCTGGAAGAGACACAAGTCYTATCACACGGCATCATGTGGCCACTCTGTGGTGAGGCTGCCCTGACCTYAGCCCAGTGCTGCAAACTGCAGAACCTCTTGACTTTCGTCCTTCAGTAATCCTGTGCCACAGAAGAAAGCTGCCCCAGTGGATCGCTCCTTCTTCTGACCCCAGAATCCCTCGATATTTGTTCCCAAAGCAGAGTCCTGAGGGTCAGGCTGCTTAGAGTGAACTGTCACTGCCAGATCAGGATTTCTTATTAGAAGACTGAAACAGATAAGCTAAGAAAGGTTCATAACCTCTCATCATAGGACAAGATTTGTCATACCCAGCAAGGCTTTCTTGCCTCTTATGTTTATTTGCCTTTATATCTAGCACCAACAAGTAGATGAATTGCCTCCACTGGGATTTCAAGTCAGTCAGATCAGAGCAAATTGGTTTTGATAGCTTTGCGATAGAAAAATCTTGGGCCAAACTCATCTCCGATTAAAGCTCATTGGGGTCAGCATAGCTGCCCTAAGGCTGAATTTGGCTCTGGTTGGCTGGGCAAATGCGAACCAGTAATGAAAGGTCTGGGACCAGAATGGCTTGGATTCAAGCTGTGTTCTCCCAGGCAGAAGGGGATGGTTTTGTCCATAACATGCTCAGGAAGATAAGCTTAGAGGGCAATTCAAGGAAAGACAGAAGGACAGAGAGACTGACGGTAACTGAATCAGGCTATATTTGCAAAAGCAGATTTTACTGGCATAGATCTTCTAGGACTTTGGCTGACACAGAAACACAGACTTAAAAATCATAAGCTAACCCAAGACAGTCATACCCCAAATGCTCTTGTGTAAAGCAGCCTAGACTAACAGAACGAGCACTGATGTTTTTACAGGATTCATTTTTTCCCAGGTTTGTAGAATGACCAATATTGTGCTAATATGGAGCTCTGAGTATCCAATTGTTATTCCTCAACTCTTTTCTTAGAGCAAAACCTTTAGATAGACTGAGGTTTTCTCCCTTGAAGAATTTACAGGGAGCGGGAGGACCAGGGAAACAAAGATATGCTTCAGTGCTCAATTCAAAAGATTTCCACTTCTCTGAAAGCACATTCCCACTTCTATCTAGTCAAAGTGTCTCTCTTCCTTTTCAAGAGCTGGAACAAATACGAAAGCGTTAACTTGCTGAATCACTTTAATTGTCATCTTTAACAGTTCAGGGCTGTGCCTTAAGCTTAGGCGCCCAGTAAAGCCTGCATCATAAGGGTGAGAGGTGAACGACTGCTGCATTAAAGGACCTGGGGGAAAACACTTAGCAGCTGGGTGAGGCAGCCTTTCCTGCAGGCTCAGCCAGGACACACGTTCTTCCACTCTTTCACATCAGCTGGGTATATCACTTTGAATGAGCTGAAGGATTTGGGCGGAACATGTCCTTCTGTTTGTTTCTGTGTTTGTTTGCACTGTGTGCAGACATTGGAGAAGGGCTCCTCCCTGGCCTTTTGATCATTTCTGTCTCTTGTGTATCAGGAAAGTCACAGCAGGTTTCTCTGATTTTGTTGCTGGATCACTGGAGGCCTTGAAGCTGGTTTTTGTGATTTCTTAATTGATGAAAGGAAAGGAGGTCTCACAGGCCAAGTCTGTTGGGTTGTTAGCAAAGTGCAGAAGCTCTCTGCAGCAAGGACAAACCGTTGGAGCAAAGGTATGGCAATGCTGCTGCCTACATCCAGTGTGGAGAGAGAGTCATACTGTGCTGCCAAGTGCCGTATCAGGATAATGAAACCTCTTCAAAACAGAGTCAAATGGAGCTTGTAGCCCTCTCCCCACTTTTCTGACCTCAGGCTTCACTCTCCCACTGGGCACCATGTCACATGTTGCCAGTCTTTCAGCCACCCCCTTCAAAATACTGCTTCTCAGGGCCACTCCTTCCTTAGAGCTGGGACATCAGTTTGGGATGTTTGCTTTGATTGAGCCCAAAACTTTGTCTACAAACGGGTCAATTCTGAGAAAAACTGGGTGAAGCACTTTTAAATTGGAACTGGGTAGAATTAGCCTCTTTTTAAGGTGGTTTTGCTAGAGCAGAATCCCCTTCTCCCAACCCACAAGCCTAGAGGAGACTTTGTGTTTCTTGTGCTCTTGTGGCTCCTGGACTGGGCAAATGATGCAAAAGTACAGATTAAAATGAAGTTATGAGAAGTCAGTGATGAAGACYAAAAATGAAGCGTGAAGGAGCCTGTACACTACAGAAACCCAAAGGAACTGCTCAGGCAGCTGTCCCATTCACATTTTTTCTGAGGAGACAAGTAAATAATTTGCTATGCTAATTCTCTCTATTTTATTGAGATGTGAATTCCAAGCACCCCTGATTTATCCAGCTGCAGGGAATGTTAATTGTGGAGAACCTTTCCTATTCCTGGGGCTGCTGGCACAATTGCTGAGATTCACACTGATCCAAGGCTCAACACATGGCAAGGACTTCTGCTCCCCATGCTGCAGAACCAACGACATGGATTGCGGCCAGCACTGGGCACTGTCTTGGCAGATGTGCATGTGTGTGTGTGGCTCTTCTTCATGCATCACAACAGCATCTGGCTTAATTGCATCACAAGAAACCTTAGCCAAAGTGCTTGGGGATATCAGTCACCACACTGAAATTCAGCTTACTGAATCTGATGCCACTTACAAATTTATTTATTTCAGAGATAGGGCACAGAGTTTTGGTGGAGGAGGAAAAAAAACATTTTTTTCCCTAGAAAGCAGTGAATTTCCACAAAAATCAGGCAACCGTTTCATCCAAAACCTCAGTTTTCTTTAAAAGACTGCACAGGCAAATCAATTTTTTGATCAGCTATTCAGCTGGTGCTGCTATCAGCTATGACTACGCTGTCAGCAGGGACAGGAGCCTGGCCTGCATCCTTTGGTCCAGTCCCCTTTCTAGGGATGTCTCCAGACACAACTAACTGTGTGCCATTACACTGCACAAAATCTCAACCTAACCTCAAGGATGTTCTCCAGGGGCCCACTTCATCTGACCACAGCCTGGCTGATGTGTCAGGCTGGTTTGGACCCATATCAAAACTCCACCACTCCTTTTGATTTGGGCCCAAATCTTTTTCATTCAGCTTTTGGAACTTGGAAGGGAGAAAGGTGGTAAATAAACATTTATAGAACAAACTGCTCAGTTTTGCTTGGTGGCTTCATCCTTATGCCCAGTGAAAGCCACAGCTGAGCAGGAAGGAAGCATCATGTTTGTAAAATGCATTCATTATTTAGCAGAAGATACTTAAAAGATTTAAAAATGTAAGCTAATTCTCCCTCTTCTATTGCCTGTCTGAGCAGAGGCAGGTGGCTCTTTCTGTTCATATCAGCTTTTCAGAGAAAGGAAAGACTTGAAGTAGGACTGAACCAGTGATGTGAAAAACATGCATTCTCTCCCACCCCCTCCATCAACGAATAACTTTGTGCTATGGTATTGGAAAAACTACTGTGGCTTTTGTTGCAGCTGTGACAAGAGAGGCTGTCACAGCAATTTTTCCAATATTATCTAAATTTAACATGAAGATACCATTTTAAAAATATTTCAGGAGTTATGTCCTAGAGTAATAAAACCTAAAGAAAGCATAAATCTGATAGGAAAACTGTTTAAAAAGTTTCTCATTTTCAAGGTGAAATGTTGTTCTCTGTTTTGTTGCCCACAATTTACCCATACAGACTTGATTAAAGATTCTGGTAAATCATTTGTGAAGTCAAAAGCTTGCCAGTTTACAAACAGATAAATGGCATGTTTCATTTCACTATTTTATTTATTTGCTTAAATTGAATAAAAGGTCAGGTCTGACATTCAAAATCAACAAGAGGAAAATGGATGATAGCAAAGGAAAGTTTAGGATTGAGTCATTTTGTAATTAGTACATAAGAGCTGATCAACTTTAGAAAACTTTCATTAAATACACAGAAACTATTATTTATTATATAAATACTACATATGTACATGTATATGCATTTATTATAATGCATCTTAAAATGTTATTTACCCCTTTCCTCTCTTCCATCAAACTCAATTGCAGAAAATAGGATTTGGGACCAATCTAAGCATTTTTACTTAGGTTTCTGAAAGGCCTACAAGTCCAAGATCACATCTCAAATGTGATAGATGCTGTACCTACTTTGGTCACACGTTCTGTCTCTCAGATTGTGTCTTTTTTTACATGCAGGAAAGTCACATTGGATTATCTCCAGGACCACCTAGCTCCACTGTCCCACCTCCAGCAGCAGTCAGGATCATATATTTCAGAGGATGGAACAAAAATCCTCCTGCAGGCAGATGTGTGAAAAATCTCCCTACACTGTGATAGTTAGAAGCTGATTTAACTCTGAAGCTGAGAGGTTTGCTCCCTTTCACTTGCCAACTCCCTTGCTTTTGGTGGCTGCCTGTTGCTCCTTGGGGTCACCGGTCACTCTTCTGGATCTGAAACAATGAGTCCAATGCATCCGGGACAGGCTGTACCTTTGGGACAWCCCATCTGCATGGACATAGTGAGAATGTATAGTGCTTGTGGTGAGCCCAGAAGGCATTTGAAAACTACTTGTTACGCTCCAGGAATTGGTGCAATGGCAGCTCTGGCACAATGCTTCTGTTCAGCCCCTGGATGCTTTCTTTGAATCTTGCCTTTGTAGTATGGGTGTAGATAAGTTCACCTCCCTCAATTCACATTTTTGGGTGATTTTTTGCCCTCTGGGAAGTTTAGGCTTTCCACCAGCTCCTGCTGATGTTTTCCTGGTGAATTTGCACGAAAAAGGAGCTGTGACTCTCCTTGGTTAGGACAGAATGAGATGTCCCTTCCAGGCCTATCAGCAGTTCTGCTTCATATTTTACTCCCTAAAATACAGCATTTTCCTTGAGTGGTATTTTCATTAACTCCAGGGTTTTGTAAAACTCTCAAGAGACAATTGTCAGAGTTGTCAAACTCAAAACATGCCCTCAGCAATGAACAACCTTCTTCCTCCTGCAGTGTCTGCTTGCTATACCAACGGTTGCTGAGCCTTGGATTCAGGTGCAATCACACATTTTAAGATGCAGATAGGATTACCTTTTCTGATTAGTGTCATGCTTCACCAGACTTTTTAACTAATTGCCATTAACATTCATAGACATAAAATCACCTGCTTTGTGTTAGACAAATCTGTTATTTCATTTACTATCTTAACGCATCAAACTCTACAGATTTTTATCCATGCACTTCTTCTAAAAGCCATGTTTTCCATGATCAGATCAGACGTGTTGCCCAGTGAATCTGGCTTGCCCCGTTTTCATCTACTTTGAAACATCAGCAATGCCTCAGTCTGCAAKCCAAGCTGTAGTCAGCCTTTTTTTGTAAGGGCATGTTTTCGGCTTGTTGAGGACAACGATCTTATGGTGTAAGTCTCCATCAAGCTGGAGAAACCATGCCACTGCACATTTTCACTGAGATTGCCCTCATCTTGTCTTGCTTCTAAGGGTACTGTAAAGTGCCAGCACCTCACCTGCACTGTCTTTAGTCTTTCAAAAGGAATCAGATGCAAGAAATGCAAATAATCTCCAATTTGTCTGAAGTGTTTCTCCAATTAAAGAAGCCAGGAAGAGCAAACACTTCAGCCCTATGCTCTGTGCTGTATCAGAAAACTTTGAAAATCATTGAGCCAGGAAAGTGAAAGTAACAGCCTTCTTTGCAAAACTATGGGGAAAGATGTCATGAGGTGGTCCTAATTTGATACAGCATTAGATAACTGGTATTTGCCTATAGACACAAGCAATGTTAGAGGTATTCCAGTACTACCATGCAGAAAACCCGTTTGTCTAATTTCCTCTTTTAAAAATGAACAATTGTAAGTGACTTCATATTAGCCCCTTAAAAAGGCACCTAATCTGAATGTCTGGCCAGCATGGTGAAGGATAACAACCATGCACAACTCTGTCAGCCAGACTGGCTCATGGCTCCATGTCCTGGCTCTGTCCCTCAGCCCATGGGACATAGCGGGATGTATTAGAAAGAGGAGGAAGATGTCTATTGATGACCCAGATAAACAACAGGTTCTTCTCATCTGTTTGCATGATTTTCCCAGTTCTTCCTTCACTTTCTAAAAAGCTGACAGTTAAGAGAACATCTGGAGGCTCTTGGGCCTCTGGGATGGTATAAATGGGACAGAGCTTCATGCAGATGAAACTCTGGACTTCCTGGGGGTTCTCCTTTATGAAGAAACCTCTTTCTAACTGCCCAAATGCCAGAAGTAACGGGACAGGCAGTAGGAGCCTGCAGGGTGCAGACACAGACAGCTAACCTATGCCAGTGCCCGTCAAGACTATCTCTATCAGTAGAGGCTTCTCTGAATGGCCACTGGGACCAGCAGGTACTCCAGCTGATGAGGTGGCATGGTCATGCCCTGTCCCACTAGGACATTGTGCCAGCCACCAAAAACTCGTTTGCCTTCAGCAGCAGCTGAGCTGGGAGAAAGGGCCCAGCATGCACAACGTCCTGCGTCCATGCRTCTGTCCCAAGGACAGACAAAGTCTCTTTCTGAGGTGCCTAGTGAATCCAAGCATAGTTTTTCCCTGTGTTACAGAGCAGCCTGGACGTCCCACTATGAAGGAGTAASTGCTCACGCACAGGACCGGCTTTTGCAAAGCCACTCTAAGCTTCTTAGAAGCACAAATCCATTGAGACCCTCTTTCCCCATGCACAGTATTTATCTGTGGAAGGACCCTTTTGATCCAGCCTGGACTACACCACATGGCAGCTAAGCACTTCTTACTCCRAAATAAGCCTTATTCTTCCAACATAGTGTAGCGTCACCATACAGATAAGGATTTGCAGTGTAGGTAAGCGAGTGTCCACAGTCTCATGGCAATTCTGTGAAGGAGCAGGGACTTAAATATGGCCTTACAACAACTCAGCCAAGTGCTGTTTTCCTTTCTCCACTCTCACAGGGCCCAGAGATCACAAAGAGCCTGAAATAATCAACAGCTCTGTGGTATGTTTTACCCTCAAATCCAATTCTTTTCAAGTGTCACCTCCAAGCCATGTGCCCTTTCACAGCTACATACAGATGACAGCTGCATCCTTTGAATTCCAACACTCACTTGAAGAATACGGCCCAGCCATTGCATAGTTTGGTATGTGTCTTTTTTTCCTCTCTTCTAGTCTTGATGGCTATCACTACTTTTCGCTGTCATATGGGCATTTTGGGGAACTCATCCTCAAAAGAACAGGCTAGAGGTGGCTGCAGAGTCTTTRCTGTGCAAGATTAACCCAGCCACTGCTCTCTGGAGAGCTGTGTGCATC
This sequence comes from Rhea americana, assembly GCF_003343005.1. Lineage (NCBI taxonomy): Eukaryota > Metazoa > Chordata > Aves > Rheiformes > Rheidae > Rhea > Rhea americana. Next base: position 1,224,917 of record NW_028186249.1, read on the forward strand.
TTGGCTTTTTTTCTGCATTTCTGATTTCCTTTTGGATTTTTATTTTCCTGTCTATTCACAAACAGTTCGTGTATTTTAAGTGCCACTGAAAGAAGGGGTGAAGAAATCCATTAACAAGGACAGCTGAATGGGAATAAATGAATGGGGCTTTTTGTTTGTGCTTGCCTTTCCCCAACTAAAAAGTCCCTCTGCCATGCAATGTTTCCAGTCATCACAAACATAAATGATTTTCATGAAATTAACTCCATTAAGACCAATTGGAAGCGGAAGAAAATAATCTCATGTGGTCTCTAGTGAGAGTCCATTACTCTGGATGTTTACTGTAAATATCTATTTGTTTTTAAAGTCAGCAGTGGGAGCAGGATTTCATTAATTTCCCCCTTGGGGAGTTCTTTTTCTTCATCTCTCTGTCAGCAGCATCCCCCACACAAGGGCAGGGAGCTGTCTAAGCTCRCCAGTCTTCTGGTCTCTCTTGCTTCCCTACAGGTCAATACAGTGGGGGGAAGTGATGGAACAACCCTAAATCACTGTACATTGACAGCAAAAGACTAGTAATCACAGYCACCAGAGAGGCAGCAAGGCCATGGCACATACCTGACATCCAGTGCAGTCAGAGAAATGTTGATTTCTGGTGTCAGATAGACTGAGGGCTGGGCTCTGCTGCTCCTTTCACATTAGCTGGGTCATGGGAATGTGGTCCAACCTTCCCTGGATGAGTTGAAAGTCCACCAAACCCTGGATTCCATAGCTAAGCTGTCTCAGTTCTGGGCAAATGCTTGCTCAAGTGCTGGCCCCATTTTTGGAGCTGATCCGGAGTGAGTTGTAGCTTGAAATGTGTATCTCATCCATCAGGCACAGGGCGGCTTCCTGATGGCTCTTGAGCTTCCTGTGGTGGAGGAAAGGAGAATAGATCTCACTGCTGCCTCTGCTCTGCTTCATGGTCTTGTGCAGCTCCCTTCCTTCCTTGGCTGAATGTAGGGTCACAGCACCCACGGGAGCCCAATCTGAGTGTGTCCCCTCAGGCACCCYGCTGCTCTGATCTGGTCCTGGCCTGATTCGGCCAACAGTCTTTCAGGTGTCTTGTAACACCCTTGGGTGCTGCTCTGCTCCTTTTCTTGTCTTTTAACAGAGGACTGAAACACCCCAACGCACAGATGAGGGACAGGTGACCTCTCAGCATCAGCTATCCTGCTGCCACTGCTTTCCCTCACCCCTAGAAGATAGGGTGGGTTCTGAGAGGAAGATAAAACTTTTTACTGTACGATGCTGCAGGAAAAGTCCTGACATCTTGTACCTCTTCATCAAACCCTATTTACTGAAGGCTGCATCCTGTACTCATACCTGTAGGTTCTCCCATCATTCAAAGGGCTTCCCAGCTTCCTCCCATGGGAGATATCACACAGTATGACCCTGTGCTGAATACCAGTGAGTTCCCTTTTGACTCCAGTTAGGATTATTGTTTCTTCTGCTGATGCAGGAAGATGGCRCAAAGCTTAACTATGCTGGTGGCTTGGGCCTGTCTTCTCATTGACCACTTCATCTTACTCTTGGTCATTTTAGCTTTGCTTTCCATCCATGGGAAGTGGGTACGAAGCTGCAGATTGGCAGAAAGCAGGTAAGGATTGAACATAAAGAGCTATAGAGGCATCTGTCATGCAGACTGTGCCAACATTTTGAAGTCGTGGCCCAGCTGCCCCTAGATTTGCTGGGCTTCCCCCAGGGAAGCTGTTAGCAGCTTGGTTGTGAGGTGAGCTGGGTAGCAGGATTCTGAGAAAAAGAACATGACAAAGGCAGTCAGATTTTTGTAGGTGGCTTTGCACTTCTCAGGGCTCAAAGGACATCCCTCCTACTCTTCTATCTGGTTGTCAGAGTTTGCTCTTCAGCAGTTCAAACATAGTAAAGGAGCATATCTCTATGGGTACAAGTCTGGCCGCTTATGGGAAAGAGAAGGGCAGGCATTTTCTCTCTTTCCTATTCCCCTCACTTACAAAGGCTGTGGCAAGAAGCTCAGAGCTGCATCTTTCTTCATCAAGAACTCTCCACCCTGCAGGTTCCTCCCCACCTCCCAGCTCTCTCAGATTCAAGTACAATCTCTTATCTACCTGTTGCAAAGGACCTTTCAGATCTACTTCACGTGGGCCTGGATGACCTGTATAACAGCTGTCCAGATCTTTTCCCATGTGCACTGGAGACAGGGCTGGAAACAGACCCAGAGCGTGTGCCGAAGGGAAGTGGGGTTCTAGCCAAGTTTCTGAAACAAAGGAGGAACAGGAACAGCAGCTCCCTGGGAGTAAAAGCTTTTGGGCAGAAAGGACACAGCTAGGCACYCCTCTTCTGCTGCTTTAACTGCAAGGCAGGTAAAACACCACCTCAAGCAAGAAGGAAGCTAATGAGAAATCAAGGGCTCTCCCYTGCCCACTACGGCTACGTTCATAACCTCATGTCTGAAAAAGGAGAAGCTGTGGTTGCCCGGGCAGCTATGCCACAGGGTGTGCACCATGGCATTGCACATGCCTCACTGGGCTGAGAGCTGTGTAGGGTGGATGACATGGCACAGAGATGCTGGCAGCCCTTCAGATCATGTGCAGATGTTGTTTACTGAGGCCTAAGCAAATGCAGTTTCTGATAGTAAGGTTTGAGATCATTAGCTGGAGTGGCTGCCACAAGGAGTGGGAGATTTGCCTAAAACAAGGTCCTCCTTTGTTTTCCTGGGTGCAGGTTTGGTGGCTTTGTGGCTAAGACAGTCATTGCTCCCAGCTAATTTCAGCTTGCCCTTAAAATGCAATAAATTGCAGTGRTGTTCATTTTTCAAAAGCTTACACATCTATGAAATATAAGTTTTGCCATCTATCTCTAGCAAAACCCATCATGCTCATGTTTGAGACAGAAATCTTTCAGAAAACCCCAAACAAAGAATTTTACATATGGGGAACTTGTTCTATTCCCAGGACCTGAGCATGCTGCAGACTGAAATTGCTTAGACAGGTGTGGCAAATGAAAGACTCTTTCCCCACCTGCAGTACTGTCTGTGAAGCTAAAATCAGAGGCCTTTCAAAGCTAATGCGGTGATGCCATCGGCAGTTTGCATTTCTCCATTTCAGCCTCTGCACAGCCAGTGAGGCTGTGCAGGTTAGTACTACAGTCAAGCAGGTAACATCTGCCCATTTGTCCATCATCCTGGTCTTTCCCTATTCCTGTGTGAGTCACAGAGGAGCCCCACGRCCCTTGAAAAACCTCTGTGCCTGCCTTGCTTTTGAACTCTCAGCTTTAAAACCCTAGTTGCATGATTGTTAAAACACAACCTCCTGAGTGGCTCCTTATGATCTAGGCTTTCCATGCTCCTCAGTTAGCAGTAAACAAAACACCCAATACATCAGTCTCAGTTTGACTTTTAAGCAAATAGTTTAATGCTTCAAAATACTTCCCCCCACTGCTAACATTTGGAGAGAGATGTAGCTGCTCCATCTCTGTCCCTGTTGCAGCCCAAGCAGTGGGACAGGAGCTGTTGGCTCCCATTTCTGCTGTGATGCTGTCTTTCCTGGTGGGTATCCAAATCTTTTCCAATTGTCTGAAGGACAATTTTTAGTTTATAAACATTAACTCCTCTCCTGATGGTCTCTAATGCTGGGCACATTCATTGTTCACAGCATGTGGGTGTCCAGGGGAATGCAAAAGAAATTGCAGTGGAGACCTGGGATTAAGAAAACTCATTAATTCTTGGCCACTTTACAACTATGCAGTCTGGATGTTTTTTAGTATGATTTAATCTAATCTGGATTGGAATTGATGTCCCAATGGAGGAGATGCCCGTGAACAACCATTTTTCCAGTGCTGTTTTGATTACAATGTGATTTCCCAGACCAGCCATCATTTGTACAGCTGTGATGGGAGAGATGAGAAGTGTTTTCCAAGGTGCTGCTAGAAAATTGTGGGCATGAATTTCTGCCCAGCATCACTAAAGCTCTGAAGTGCTTGGAGGAATCTGTTTTACTATAAAGCTCTTACACAGGAAGGAAATAATCTACGGTTGCTTAACAACAGCAAAGTTTGTCAAAAGTTTCCTTGCTGTAAAGAGAAACACAAGCTTGAGTGGTAGAAGAAGAGTTCAAACACTGGGAATCTGCTGTCATGTCAGTTTGCTTAGCTTTTTCAATGACCACCTTTATTGCAAATTGTGTAGCAGAGCCTTACCAAAGTAATGGGAATTGAGATGGGAACCAGGGCTCTCTGTTCCAGAAGGTCTTTATAGCATTAATATTAACTGAAATATCCAAAAAGATGAGCTACAAGAAAAGAGACATTTTTTCCCCCAAAATCACAAGAGGCATAGGCTGAGATGATATGGAAGACAAGGAGGTTCCATATAAAGCCACAGAGAAGGCTGGAGAAAAACTATATAAGGTGAGCTATGAAGCTAGTGAGGAAAATAGCTTCTAAGGAGGAGGTTTCTGTGGCTAGGAGAATTTGCTAATTTGGATTTGGGAGCTGGAATGGCATTTTACAGCAAATAAAATATTTGACTGAGAAAGTTCTGTTCAGTTCACAAAAAAAAAAAAAAAAAAAAAAGATTCAGCCCTGTTAGTATTCCTGGCCTTCCCAGGAGCTCTTCTGTGCCACCAAAACACATTCCCTAGGAGAACTGTGAATAGTTATAGATCTCCAGGAATTTGGTGGCATGGGAGAACCAGACTGGCAGTCTCAGACATGCTTGGACTGGAGTTTCAGCTGGGCTGTTCCCTACTCCTTGCAGCGGGGGACATGGACAGTAGGAAATGGAAACACTACTCAAGAAAGCCAAGATGCTGGACTTCAGAAGGGGACAGGATGTACCAATTTCTGGTGTCATGCAGACCAAAGAAAATAYTCTCCTTAGCAATCAGAAAGATGGAGATAGTTTTATGTACTTCTTTTGTTTTCCCCAGTGMATCTCAGGCTTTAAAAGATGATGTTGACTAAGCCTGGTATCAGAATACAAAATATCCTAACCAGATTTGCCTCTGCTGGTTCTGCTCCCCCAGAAGAGGGGAAAACAATGGCATTTCCCATCAGCAGGTTCAGCCTGACCTGACTACCCACCTTCCAAGGTATTTCTGCCCACACCTTTTAGTGTGGACTGTCTTTCTCTCTTCCTCCTTTTCTCTTGTCTCAGTCAGGGTTTGGAAAAACTAGTATGAATGAAGAAATGAAAATAGCTGATGAGGCCTCACAGCTTTGTTTCTGAGCTCCCAGCACCATGATGGGAACCAGCTCATCATCATAGCCCAAGGACCACAGTGCTGTCAYGGACTCATTCAAACCTGGCCACTAGAATCTGAAGGGAGGGACTAAGGACAAGCAGGAGGAGAAAGCTGAGCTCTCCTCACAGTAGGACAGACAGAAATCCCTCAAGCAGCAAACTCCAGGGACAGTCAGATTCTTTGCTTTTAATAGCATATTGAAAGGACAGACACATTTAAAATCTGACTCAGTTTCCATAACATCCCTTCATAGATTCTCTGTCCATTCATGATTTCCCTAGATATCAYAAACTCATGAAGCTGTTGAGACCTTAAATACCTAATGTGAATTAGAGCCAGAACAGACACAAAGCCCTATTTGGGATCCTTTCATACATGTCAAGAAACAAAAGAAGCCATCAATCTGTTGTTTTGTCTTTCCTAATATATCCTTTTTAGCAGGTTTCAGGTTGCAAGCCTCCTGCAGAGAGAAATGCCAAAGAAAAAGTTGCCTCATACAGCCTAAGATTCAGAGAAATCACAGTCAGGAGGGTGGGAAGAAGGGCAAAAAGGAGTTTTTGCACTGCTGAACTAAGATGGTATCATATCATGCCTGCTCCCACTGGCACTCTCCCTCAGATGTTATTTCGGTATTTTGTATGTAAAAAAATGCTGGAAGAATCACATGATTCTTAAACTTTACTGACTGAGAAAGGACAGTGAAGACTCAAGACCCCCAGGACGGTGAGTGGAGCCAACATCAGCACATCTTAACTATTGCTTCTCAGTGACTGTCTTTATAATGCTAATATCCTGTGGAAAAATGGTGCCAAGAAATTGCTTGCATTCCACCATGGAACAACAAACCCACAAAAGCCAAACCCTGTGACCCTGTGCCTTTGCCTGAGCTAGGGGTGGCTTGGCACTCACTTTCATGTCATTGATTCTGCCTGACATGTTACCTTTCATTCCCAGAGAAAGTCATGGCAGAGTAGCCCAGCTCAATCCCTGCYTGCAATTGCTTTGTGCATCTCAATACCAGGCAGCTGCTGGGTGCATTTTAGTCCTCTCTTCCCACCRCATCCTCCCCAGCTTCTGCTGCCTCCCCCCAGCCTCTCTGTCCCTCTGCATTGTTTGAAAAGCTTCAAGCTTATGTTGCCTTGTAATTCTTGCACGGAAAAAGGATTTGGGAGCATTTCTTGGCAATCACTGGTCTCTGCAGTGTGCAGATCCAAAACTGAAGGAGGTCTGGGCCCTGCTGTTTTGTATCTCTCATGATGATTGGGTTAAGCAACACAGCTCCTGCAGACATGGAGYAGCACCAGTTGTGACTGTCAGTGGTTTAAGAGCAGAGGCACTAGCAGGAGASAGTCTGTGCCTGCCACCTGCCAGGGAGGCTGCAGTCCATAGCTGCCCAACCCTGGCTCTTGACTACCTTGATGGTGACCAGAGTGGTGCCCACTGTGCCTCCCTTCCTGCCATCTTCTCAGTTTTCCTGTTGGGGGCAGGGAGGAGAGGATTGGCACATGCCCAGCTCTTGCATCCATAGGAAGTTAGTGGTGCTGGGGCCCAAGCTCTTTGCCCAGCTTCTCCTAAAGTGAGAGTCTTGGAAGCTGCCAGGCCTGAGCAGAGATGTCCTGCAGTGCTCTTTCTGGAGCATCTGCCCTATGAGGAACGGCTGCGAGAGCTGGGCCTCTTTAGCCTGGAGAAGAGAAGACTGAGGAGGGGATCTTATCAATGTGTATAAGTATCTGAAGGGAGGGTGTCAAGGGGACAGGGCCAAACTCTTTTCAGTTGTCCCATGTGACAGGACTGGAGGCAATGGGCAGAAATTGAAGCACAGGAAGTTCCGCCTGAACGTGAGGGGAAATTTCTTCCCTGTGAGAGTGACAGAGCACTGGAACCGGTTGCCCAGAGAGGTTGTGGAGTCTCCTTCTCTGGAGATATTCAAAGCCCGCCTGGATGCAACTCTGTCTAACATGCTGTAGGTGACCTTGCTTGAGCAGGAAGGTTGGACTAGATGATCTCCAGAGGTCCCTTCCAACCTTACAGATTCTATGATTCTCTGATTCTCTGATACAGCCCTTGGAAAACACTTGCAGCAGTGTCATCAGCATCTGTCTACACTCTCCACGCTACCATAGGAGGCAAAATGCTAGTTTTCAATGCTTTTGGACTGTTGGCACTGATATTGCCTAGAGGGCTGCAAGGGCTTTGCCCTTGTGCAAGGAGCTATTCTGCATGCTGGAGCACAGCTGAGAAAACAATTCAGGGTAGGCTTATAGGCCACTGGGACATCATTGGCAAGGAACTGCCCTGACATTCGCTGGTGTCTGGCCAAGCCAAAGTGCAGCCTGAGAGTAAAGCATAGACCTGTGTGACCCAGGGTCAGTTCAAGGTTAGACATGATGTAGGTCCTAGAGGAGGAGAGTGATYCAGAACCAGCAGTCCTGTCCCTGTGTCCTGCAGAAAGCACCATGTTTAGCACAAGCCCTCCCTCGGGGCTACCACACTTCAGGCAAGAGTGCTTCAGCTATTCCTAACAGTTTTAAATCTATCTGATAGCTAGGAAGGTCTGAAATCCTTCCTGGTAAGCAATTARCTCTAATTAATAGACAATTAGAGGGCTTCTATTCCATTAGAGTGTATCAAAGGGAAAAGAGCCACTAAGCACTATGCTGGTGCAGCAGCAACTTAGAAGATTGCAACCCTAGGATGAACCTGCATTTTCCAGTCTTGCCAGCTTTCTGCTCCTGGTCCACAATTCCCTTCTCTAATTAGGGTCCAGACACCCAATGAGGCTGAACATCAAACAACTACAGTGAAAGCTTCTTTGAAATAACTCCACTTTTCTGAGCAGAGCGCCTCCTTGCTCAGCTGAAGCTTGCTCTGAATTCAAATGAGCAAGTGTTAATTTCGAAGTGAGGGACAATCACAAGCCAAATACTTTAGAATAATGCCAAGCCAGGGCAAGACACTCTCTGCACACGGGCTGGCAGGGTAACTTATCAGCTTGATAGAAAAGCGGGAAAAAAACCCAAGCCCCACTGAATTCATGTTCCTGTATAAATTTCAAAACATTTGTTTAGGAGACAGGCGAGAACATAAAACAGAATGAAAATACTTTCATATTGTTTAGGCACCTAATTCCAAGGAAGACATCCATTGACAAAGCATGGCAGGGTGCGTGGTGTTTATCAGCCTTTCAATTTACTTTGGCACTGAGGCCATAAACCAGAACACAACAGTCCTGAATCTCTGAAGTCCAGAAGAAATCTCTTGGCTTTGGAAGGACTCTGTAAATATTAGGATAAACACTATCTTAAAAGGCTCAATGCCTTTGATTTTGTTGCCATGTCTGTCTTCCTCCATTTATTTTCATCTTTCTGTCTCTAATGTTGACCTGTTCCGCCTGTAGAGAGGGTCTGTGAAATGAAACACCAAGACAAGTTGCTTTTGATGGAGCCTGAGCTCCAGCAGAGAAATTGGCAGTTATAATGGGAGCAGCATTTCCAGCCAGAACCTTGCAAAATGATATTTTTCTAGTGGCAGAGTTGTTGTAGATATGATAATTCAAGGATATAGGTAAGGTAAGAACTGATATCTTTTTCTTAATCCATAAAATAAATTAAAAAAAAGCCTAAAAAGCCCAGTCAAGATTTTAGACATGCAGAGCCTTCACATTATCTGTCTCATTATGAGAAGGTTAAGTGTTCCCGGTATGTGAATACTTTAAGACATTAAAAATGAGAGTGAAGAGTGTTTCCTATTTACACAGTTCTGAGATCTGAGGCTTTAAATAAACTGTGTAGGACCTGTAGATTGGATGGTGTAGAACCTGTGGGTTTAATGATGTAGAACCTATAGCTTGGGGGAGTATAGGACCTATGATTGAATGGTGCACGATCTGTAAGTTGGGAGCGTGCAGGACCTGTGAGCTAGATGATGTGGGAGCTGTAGGTTGGGAGCATGTATGACCTATGGTTCATATGGTGTAGGACATGTAGGTTGGACAGTGTAGGACCTGGGCATTGACTGGTGTAGGATCCTTTGGTTTGGGACAACCTTATTGCTGAAGCTCTGGCTTTTCTGTAGAGCCAGCTTGTTAACAGCTGTTTTGGAGACGCTGTGTCCCACTGTGGCCTCCATGTTCTAGGAACTGGCCTATGTCCTTCCCAYATGCCTCCAAATGGTGGCTGGATTTGTCCACGTGTCCTGAGAGGAAAGGCCTCCCAATCCTATTACTAATCTTCTGAGCTGCAGCAGCTTATTGTTAGTGCTTCTAATGCTCTTAGRGCAGAGGTCTGTCATAGAGCCTTGCTGGTCTAATCATGTTCCCCTTGAGACCATGGCAAAGTTCCCACTGACTACAGTAAGAACAGAGACCTAGCTATTGTCTGACACCTTTGAAAATTTCTGTGCCTGAAAGGAGTTATTTTTGGTTAAGGAAGTTCAAAATAAGAGAAGGCGTGTGGGAGGAGGGTGGGCAGCTTCAAAGCTCAGCTCTGAAGTCTTTTTGGGCAGGAGTCCATGGAGCTATGTGGACATAGCCAAAGCAGGACCAACCAACCTCACTTTGAAATGGGGTTCTGAATGTTGCTTTTATGCTGGAAAGATCCTTCTGGAAAAAAGAAGGTTTCATGAGCTCCCTATTGGGGATCAGCCACTTGGCTTGCTGCTTCTTCAGTATAAGCTCATCTCGAGTGTCCTCATCCCAGGCAGCCGCAGAGCTATTATGCATTCTTCAGGTGGTTCAAGGCATAAAAACCAGAGAGCAGTGCATGTTKCCATTTTACAGTTCCCTTAGCACAAGGTGTGAACAAAGTGTTTCTGAGAGCCCTATAGCTTGTGTGACGGTGGTTATCAGTGGCRCRGAGTCTAGTTGGAGACCTGTGGCTAGTGGAGTCCCCCARGGCTCAGTACTGGGTCCCATCMTGTTCAACTTCTTTATCAATGACCTGCTCGAAGAGACAGAGTGCCTCCTCAGCAAGTTTACTGATGACACCAAGCTGGGAGGAGTGGCTGATACCCYAGAGGACTGTGYAGCCATTCAGAGAGAYCTGGACAGGCTGGAGAGCTGAGCAGAGAGGAACCTCCTGAGGTTCAACAAGGGGCAAGTGCAGAGTCCTGCACTTAGGGAGGAATAACCCTAGGCAGCAGTACAGGCTGGGGGCTGACCTKSTGSARAGCAGCTCTGCAGAGAAGGACTTGGGAGTGCTGGTGGATGACAAGTTGACTATGAGGCAGCAATGTGCTCTTGTGGCCAGGAAGGCCAGTGGTATCCTTGGGTGCCTTCAGAAGAGTGCTGCCAGCAGGTTGATGAAGGTGATCTTGCTGCTCTACTCAGCCCTGMKGAGGCCTCGTCTCGAGTAYTGTGTCCAGTTCTGGGCTCCCCAGTACAAGAGAGACATGGAGCTACTGAAGGGAGYCCAGCGTAGGGCTACGAGGATGATCAGAGGGCTGGAGCATCTGCCCTATGAGGAAAGGCTGCGAGAGCTGGGCCTCTTTAGCCTGGGGAAGAGGAGACTGAGGGGGGATCTTATCAATGTGTATAAGTACCTGAAGGGAGGGTGTCAAGGGGACAGGGCCAAACTCTTTTCAGTTGTCCCATGTGACAGGACTGGAGGCAATGGGCGGAAATTGAAGCACAAGAAGTTCCGCCTGAACGTGAGGGGAAATTTCTTCCCTGTGAGAGTGACAGAGCACTGGAACCGGTTGCCCAGAGAGGTTGTGGAGTCTCCTTCTCTGGAGATATTCAAAGCCCGCCTGGATGCAACTCTGTCTAACATGCTGTAGGTGACCTTGCTTGAGCAGGAAGGTTGGACTAGATGATCTCCAGAGGTCCCTTCCAACCTTACAGATTCAGTGATTCTGTGGAGGTGCCTGTGCTGGCCTTGCAGACCAGGAATGAGTACTATACAGGTTGAACATGACTCAGGCAAGCATGCAGTTCCCTGGCTAGGCTAAACCCAGGGTTAAGCACATCACTGAGTTTTGTTTGTGCATACATATGTACAGTGCTGCAACATGTATTCCCAGCCAGAAATGACATGACTGAATATTATAGTCATTCAAACGTTTCTCAGAAGAAATAACAACCCATCTTGTTGATTCAAAACCATGAGTGGTACTGTGCTATCTCTACATAATGATATTATTGTTGTTTACTATTAACAAAGAACAATGCTTTAACTGAGAGTGAGGAAAATATTCCTTGCAACTGTTAATATTGCTATTAACCCTGCAGTTTGGCTGTCTACCTGACTAAATCTTCCCTACCCTTCAAAGCAATAGTAATTAGGAACATAAATTTGACTGAAATTTTAAAATTAATTCCTTTCTCCATTTGCAATTGGCACCTTCCATGAATCATGCTGGTGATACAAGSTTTCAAAAGAAGCCAATGAGCTGGGAGTGTAGGGGAATGGGACTGTGTTGCTCTTGCTTTTTTGCGAGACAGATGTCAAAGAAAATTAATTTCAGTGTGGAGTATCTATCAATTATAAATTGTTAATATTGGGGGCAGACATGTAGTAGCTACTAATAAACAAGCACTCAGTTTGCAAGGGCTACTCTGCAAAAAGTTGCAAGGGAGCTAATTGGAGTAGGATGTTACTAAAAGCAATGTGGAGGGCTTTGYATCTTATTTTCAGTCTTATTCTGGCACCAATTTTGTAAAGTCTGCTTTGATGCTTCCTGGGTTTGCTCACTGCCATCCTTATGACTTTTAGGTTGTCCGTAGSGTGGCCCTCCATGGTGATGGCAGGATCTAGGAACAGATACATGGAGTATTTCAGTTYGGAGCTGCTGAGGAAAGCAGGACTGATGCTACAGCAACATGTTCCCTTCACTCACTGCAGTAATTGCAGCTGTGGCCTCCAAAGCCTGAGAAGGGAAATWGTTTGGTCCCATTCTCCTCAAGAGAGTAGGTGTCTTTCTGGGGCAACAATATCACTTTTACTTATATAACATACAACAGCCTGGAAAGAGAAGGTGGACCTTATGCCTGGAACATGATACAGGAATTGTGGTCTGCTGGGGCTTTAGATTTGTAAGGAAAATAGAAGAATAAAGCTACAGCTCCCATAAAATGTTATAGTTATTTTTCTGCTGATATATTTTATCTCAGGGCTGAGGAATGAGAACATTTTTTACTTAAGGGCACTTGGTGTTTGTTGATTTGGCTCCCTTTCCCCTCCATGAATATTTGTAATGGTTGCTAGACAAACAAAAACGTCACAGACGCTTTTGATTTCAGCTTAGTTTCATTGCGATCCCAATTTTCCATCAAAAATAAMGGTTCCAAAAGAGAATTTTAATGTGTTGTGAGAATTTGTTTGTGTTTTTGGTGTACAGAAACCAGCAGCAATTAAAAGCAATACACTGCATGTACAGCATTGTTTCTTCTGGGGAATTTTTCCATAGGTGAGCAGGCCTTCGCACCAAGGATGCCTTCCCCTGTTCCATTACTTCTGCACTTCCACAGCCTGATTCTCATGCCTCACACACGGATGTGCCTCCTACTTCCTCCTAAGCAATCCCCATCTCTTTGACATTATATCCTCCCAGTGTAGAAGTCACACATTTGCAGCTGTGCTTTCTTTCCCTATAGCTGTTACCCTATTAAGCCCAGAGAAATACYAGTTGCTGGACCTCTCCCTTGGAAATTAATTCCTTCAGAAATTAATTCCCTCAAAGTTGCTCTGAGCACGAGATTAGCTTCAAGAAGATGGGCTGCCAACAAAGTCGAGTGAAAGGCCACAGACTGCCCTTTGCAGCTCTTCCTGGGGGGCTGCCAACCCCTCTGTGCCCTCTCTCCAAGCACACCCAGAGATGGGCAGAATGCCTACCACCCACACCTAGGCTGGCAATGCTGGGCAGAACTGGGCCACATGCAAAAGCCTGTGTTTCTGGGGGGCTTGCTTGAGCATTGCTCCAGTGGCAAGCTGCAGAGAGGATACCATCATAGCCAGTGCTGGTTAGCTGGGCAAGGGGAAAAAAGGGAGTACAGTTGTCAGCTGGACAAATGCAGCATGTAATGGCTCTTGAAGTGGGACTAGAGTTCACAAGAGCTAATTATCTGGAGAGAGTGAATTATCTGRATTATTGACTGAGGGAGTCAGCCTGTCTCTGTTTCTGTGTATCCATAAACCCTGTGAGCTCAGATTCCTCCCCTTTTATTCAAATACAAGGCCTTCTTCCAAGAAGTCTCTAAGATGCCTGATGGCAACACAGTTGAACTAACTCAGGCAACAGGATAGGAAAGGTGATATTCTATTCAGCATCAGTAAGAGCAGAGCTAAGCTTGGGTTATTTTTGACTACTTTCTTTCCAGCTGCTCAATAATCACTGCAAGTAAATTTTTGCCTTGGCATGAATGCAGACATGTATGCATTTCCTAGAAAACGTCTCTTGGGAGATGTAAATTTTATTGCGTAGAACGTCTGGCAGTGAGTTGAGAAAGACTGTAAGTAACTGAGAGCATCCYTGGCATACACCCAAAACGTCATTGACAATAGGATTGGGGAGGCRAGGCAGTGGCATTCACCCAGTTCAGTCCCAAAGGACTTGCTGGTGGCAGGGCTCGTACCTGGCATGATAATGAGCCTCTGCTAACATTTCATAAATCTGAGCCCCGCAGTGGGTGAGAGAAGGAGACAGATGGGAGTCATTTAAGATGACTGCATTTTCTCTCCTGGGTTTTCAGTTATTCCTCCTGCCCTGCCCAAAACCTCACTCAAGCACTGTGTGCAATTGCAGTTGCTAGATTAAAACAGTCTGGCTACAGTCCCACTGGAGAAGGAATATAAGAACCAGGGTGCCTAGATTCTGGAAGATGCAGCATTTCCTGAAGTCCTAAGGCAGACAGAACTGGTCCCCCAACAACAGGGGAATCTTTCCATCCACTCTGTGATCAAGTTAATCTCATCTGCACTTTGACTGAGGATGCTATGGACAACTTGTTTTTCTACATGACCCAGTACAGGGCAATAGCACTGAGATACCCAGTCCATTTCAGCAAGCCCTTTCTTCATACTAGCAATTATTACATATATTTTGCAGCATGGTGGGACCTCCAGAGAGAGATTTAGTTTTCCCTAGCATCCTGGTTGTTTCATCTGTGAAAATGTGTGTTTCCAGCAAATGAAGGGTCTTGGGCTGCTTCTTAGATATATCTTTTGTTATAGGTTATAGAAAGCTAGACACCACACGACTAGGTGTGTGATGTGACTGGTACAACTAATATAAGCTATCTGCAACACCACAGTTAYGTGCAATCCAGAAGCTGCTAAAACCTGGGGAGTGACCTCCTGAACCTAAGCCACAAAAGTACGTTTCCATCAGCTCAGCGATCAAGCCTGCAGTGTGAATGCAGACTTGGCCTGGGGGCTGTGTAGTGTATTACAGACTGAAAAAAAGGCAGGCCTCCAAGCACAGGTTATGTCTCATGCAGGGCGGCTTAGGAAACCTGAATGACCACAGGAATGCCTTCTGTACAGATGCTGGATTTGGGGCCCTGCTTCCCTAAAGCACAGTTCTGCAGGCTTGAGTGCCATTTGCTCCAACAGAACAACTCTCATTCTTCAGTGATTTGYTGAGTTGAGCCGTGTATTAGTTTCCTGAAAGATTCACATGCTTGGCAAGAGAGGTTTARAAGCAATTTCTTTTTTATTGCATTTTTTGCTTATTGCTCTTTACTCTACTAATAAATAAATACATTCCACAGGCTTGACATCACTTATGGGAGAAAGAAAAAATGAAGGCAGGATATGAAAATGGAAAAGAAAGCAGAACCACAGGCAGAAGCATCACTCATTGATTTTTTTCTTGGACAGTTTTCCAAATGCCAGGCTCTTTCTGAATTATTTGTGTCATAATTCAAGCAAAAGCTTTTCTTTGTGCTGTTCTTGAGTTGCTAAAATATCTCATTCACCCAAGGTCAAAAGAAGTGAAGGTAAAAATATTATTTGATAACAAAAAAATGGAATCTCTTAGGAGACATAAATACTCCATTTCAGTCTTTGATAAGGAGGGACAGTGGCTGGCATCAGCTCTCGGTTCCAGCAGCTCAGAGGTTCTCTGATGTGCAGATACGGTGTACAGACTTGAGTTTAACCTAAGAACAGGGGATGCCAGTGGATATTAAGGCTGGATCTACTTTGAAATCTTAACAGCCAGCACCTTCAAGATAGGTGTATTCAAATTAAATATTCTAATTCTCACCCATCTCTGAACTTATGCCATGAATAAGAGATATACTACCACTTTTATTCATGGAAAAGTCCTTAGCTAAACCGGTGAAAAGGCAGCCACCATGTTACTAGAGGTTGCAACATTAAGCTGTAAGTGTTTTTATAAGACAAATTCTCTTGCTTCAGGCCATGAGCTAATGAAGACCTGGAAGAAACACTCTTGGGAAGGTTATTCCATGCCTGTAGACTTCCATGTTTCTTATACCTTCTTCAGAGGCATTGTATTGAGCTGGAAATGCCAACATCTTGATCTAGTAAGCTTGGTGGTTTTAAGGAGATGTTAAACTATGGATTATTTTATTTCTTTTTCTAATGGYTTCTGTGCAAACTCTTCTAAGGAAAGGTTCACATAGCACTGCATCTAACRCAGTTGTTTGCTTGACTGCTGCTCTTCTCATTTAGCTTCTCTGTTAGCTAATGAGCTGCCATAAGCTCAAACTCAGAATATGATTATGTAGGCATAGCTTATCTCAGACAAAAGAAACTAGAGAGCAGTATTTTGGTATCTCTGACTTCAAGTCAACATCAAGGCCTTGGCTACTTAGAAAAAAAAATGAGGTGTTCAAATCTTGATTCAACAGTACATTTAAATATATACCTACATTTAAATCTGSAACTTAATCAGGGCTGTTCCTAAACTTCAAAGGAGGTGAAGGCTTAATTACATTGCTGAATCAAGTGCCTCACTGTGGAGAACTTCAATGTTAATTGTCAGCATGAAGACAGATTCCTATGGCTGGTCACAAATCTCTAGGATTTATAACCACTTTATATCCTGGAAAAGTTGACAGCTTTAAATATAGCACTGTGGCTGTGATAAATTGTTTACATTTTTTTCTTGTTASCCTTTTGTAACTAAATTTAAGGTATCCATTTCAGCATGATCCAATTATGGAAGTATAATCAGAATGTCTCCCTACACAAGAGGCCGCATCTATTTCTGTTCATAAAGCCTAAGACTGCATTTCTTAGTTCATGCTTTATGTCAGACTTTAAATTAATAATAAGGCATCTATCCACAGGCAAATATTAGTATTGCAAGACCCATTCAACAGGAACTTTGCAGCTAGCCAGGATCCCTAAGCAGCCAGGATTCAGTTACAGTGACAGCACAGATCCTGTTTCAAACATCACTTGGTGTTGCACAATTATCAGCAATTGCTTCTCAGTAAGGAGAGTCTGAAACTAATAGCATGTCAGTGTGAACTAYTGAACTACAGAAGATTCATTCTGGAGACAAATACGGCCATATTTCAGCTAGATTTCAGCCTAACTGCATTTCCGCCTGCACTGCTGATGGGTGTATTTCCACAAATATTTCCATTGACAAAACACAGATGTCCTGCCTTTGTGGGCTCAAGCAGGCAGCTGCACATGCACAAATACAACCACATATACAAACCCAAGGAAGCCACAAAGCTGAAAGGGAGACCATACTGTTGCCTAGATGTAGGCCTTGACCTAGGGACACAGCAGACACAGGATCATGTCCTACCTCTTCACTTTTTGAGTAGACGTTCTCTCCTGTATCAATAAACAGAGAACTCATTGATTTCCTTTGCAACATGCTTTGAGATCTGCCGATAGCAGAAGCAACGTAAGAGGCAGGTGCTGTTGCGATGATCCAAATTCAAGAAACCTTCTGCAGTTAGTGTTGTTTAGAGCAGCTTGTCCTGTGAAGTTAAGGACCTGTTCCTTTAACTATCTATGGTCCTCGCAACTTCAGTTTACCAGTGGAAATGCACCTTCAGTTTTCCGTCTGTCAGGTCAGCAATGCTTCCAAGTAAGCAAAACACACCAGGAGCTATCCAAGTAAAACTTGAGAGCTTCCACTGCAAGCTGACAGCAAAATCTGACACTAAGTCACCAACAGTAAAGGATAAAACCAACTGAGCGCCAAGTTTTTTGTCAGTCAAGACAAAAAGTTATTTTCCACATGTGATTACCTAAGAAAGTCATCTCAGAGTCCAGCAAATACTTTTGCAATTGGCAAATAACTTCATTTCACAGCAAGTGCTACTGAGTTACTCAGTAGCTCTAGAGAGAGGACAACAGGCTTGCAGAAATGCAGGCCTTAGCTGAAGTATGCATTGTCACATAACATTGCATCTGAACAGATGGCATAGCTGCTAAAGGCAGGGACAGAGATCAGAAGATTAAAAGACACTACTTTCACTGAATGTAGTGCATAGCCTCCCTGATTTAATGAGCAACACAAAAGACAAACAGCTCCACATCCTCTTCCCATTGCCCAGAAGTTTGCATATCCATCCACATTCGTTTACTCAGTGTTGGCCAGAGGTGGAGAGCATAAGTGGACCTTGCCAATCAAGCAGTGTGCTTTCAGTGTCGCATTGTGTGACACTGAGTTCAGTGCAGCAAGGTGGGATACAGTGATGTCTAGATGGCTACCTGCCAGAAACTAGGAGGGAAAGGGAAGATTTCAGATGGAGAAGTTAGGAGATGAAGTGAGGAATCATGTCCATATCCAGGGGTAACCCGCAAGCTTTGTTCACAGCATTTCTGAAAGAACTTCCCTTGATAGCTTTGTAAATGTGGAGTTGTTTCACATATATTGTTCCAGGTCATAGTACGAAGTCCCCATTCTACACAGACCATGTCCCCTCAGAGACCAAAGCTAGGTCCACAATGCCAGTGTGTTACAAGCCTAACTCTATATTCATCTCAAGTCTGTGTGGGTGCAGCCTGAAGACTTTAGGTGAGCATGCAAGAAGGCAGAAAACTCTAGTACACTCCTTTGTCCAGGTTCATGGCTGCATATGTGAGTCTTCCACTATGTATCCCACAGGGCCTTTCATAAGCTTCTGATGGCTAATGCCTGACAAGCTTCTTACCTACCCTGCCCAACAGTGGCAGCTGTGCTGCCACTGTCCTCACAGGTATAATGTGGAAGCAGATTCACAGGAGGGGATGGTAGGAGTCCATAACAGGAACTCTGACCAAGGTCTCCTAAAGGAGATGCAGGACAGATGCCGACCAAGTGACCCACCACAGTCAACAGAAGCAGGATCTGGGTCTCTGAAGACCCAGATCAGCAGGATAACTGCTGTACCATCCTTCCTCTGAAATGGCTGAAGCTAGGAGTCTTGCATTTGATTTGCTCTCAGTATTTTAGCCCTGGCATGCCTCATCACTAAAACAACCCAATATATYCATTATAAAGTTCATGCTGGCTATTTTGCTATTAAGAAATCCAGCTCTCCTGCAGTTTGAGGCAAGATCTTAAAAATTCGACAGTCCATGAACCAATGACATGCCTCTTGCTGGTCCTACAGAAATCTGCAAATATTCAGCCAAAATCTGAACTACTGTAGTTCACCATCCCCTAAAAACTGTTTTCAGTATAGGTCACCAGAACATACCCAAGAAAGCCTTGTTCACCTCCACGGTCCCTTTTCATGCACTGTGGAGCAGCAAGGATCARCCCCAGACAGAAATAAGTTCCACCTGCCAGAACGAGATAAAGGTCTAAGWGTAGCTATATGTTTCCCTTCAAAGATCATGCTTAAGTGCTGCTTTAGCAGGCCTGCCTTTCCTTACCAGCACAGCAATCAGGGGAGTGTTCTGGCCAGCAGCTTTTAATTGTCATTACAATAAAGCTCTACTCATTCCTTCTTAATTCAGGCTTCTACTTCCCCAGGACACTCCCCCCTCTCCTTCCCCCCCCCCCCTGAATGCTTCAAGAGCACTGAACTCTTTGCAGGTGCAGGGGAAGACACTGGATACTGGCCTAGCTGTGTTTTGAGATGACATTAGGAACGTAACTCAGCTAGCAGTGTGTTGGAGGTAATTGTYAGTCTATAGCCTGAAATGCACCTGCTTTACTCTTGCAGATAAACCACCTTGTCTCTTTGCATTCTCAGTGCAGGTGCATGTAACCAGATATAGTAACACAGTGCAAATCAGTCACTTCTTTTTCAGTAACTCTCTCTGCTGATCATACAGCGCCAGTGGTGTGGTATGCCAAATCCCCCCCCCCCCTTTTCAATTATATAGGCCTTATTAGCTCCAGGCTGACTCGAAAAAGACTCCTCTCTTGTTACCAGAGTTGAAAGATGCACACTGAAAACTGGCTGCCAGCTGTTAAGGCTGCCAGGAGCTGAAGTGCAGGCTCTTGCTTAACAGAAGCAGCACCTCAGCTTCCACTGTGGGCTGACCCACATTCTCCCTTGGTGCCACTGAGACCTTCTGTCTTAGGCAAGTCTCCAAAACCAATCCTTTGAGAGCCCAGTGAGGAAAACCCTTGGCCCAACCAGCATCATCTCTGGTCAGGCACAGCTGGGAACGATGGTCTCTCAGAGCACATGGAGGTTTGACTTCAGATACCATGGGGACAGGGCATAGAAGTTTGAATAAGAATAAAATGACGTATAATACAGAAGCAAGGCACAAACCTCTCAGGAGGAGAAAAAAATCCAATGGAATCATATAATTAAAAAGTATCATAATTAGAGCCAACAGGAATTTTTCTCTCCTCTCCAGTGCACACACAACAGGCATTTCACAAGGGTCATGCTTTTGTGTGTAGTGTGTATACAGCCAAAAGCACAAGTGTGAAGAGCTGAATTTCTGTCAGGCTTGCAAACCCACCTGTGAGTGCCATGATCCCAGAGGGATACTGTTACCTCCAGTTTCCGCTCCAAATCAGAAGTGCATTGTGTTAAGGCCTCTGTGGTTACATCAAAAGGAACAGCCTGCTCTACCAACCATGCAACAGGAGCAGGAAAAAGAAAAAACCTCTGTTCTGTGGGTGTGAAGTCAAGGTATCTCTCGACTGTGTTTTGCTTTAAAGCTACCAAGATGGAAGATAAACCCAGAAAGATCACTGAGCTTCTCAATGCACCTTTCTGGAACCACCGATGCAAATACAGTTCACACTCCACTGCATTAACATCATTTTCATAAATGCTAAGATTTCTTCCTACATAGATAAATGCTTTATTTTATGGCTGTGTCAAATTTTAAAAATATATGAAGAAGGGGGGGAGCTCAGACCTTTAGTAGGTCTCTTGGGACATGCCAAAGGCAGCAATTAAAGAGGAAACTACAGAAAAGAGGATGTGGCTTTTCTTTCTCCCAAGAAAGTCAATTGGTGTGATGTTCCCAGTACTTTTTTTTTGTTTATTTGTTTGTTTTTCCTCCTGTTCAGTGGCTAACCCAGGTGCAAAGTGAAGAAGCAAATGTGATTCGGGTCGTTGTAGCAGTGAGGAGTTACTTCTGGAAAATGGAAGAAAAGAAAGGACATGAACTATTAGCACAGCAAAAATGTAARGTTTTTGCTTTCAGATTATCTACTCATCTGATTTAGCATTACCATAGAGGTAAATTTTTTGTGCCATTTTTGCAGAAAACAAGCCAACTTACCACCTTACATTTTGGAAATATCAGACTTTTCCCTTTAAAAAATGATCAAGACACAAAAGTGTGTTGACAGTTTTGGTATTGTTGTGTCTCTCTTCTCTTCAGGCTGGAACCGCTTGATAAATACAAGAGGCGACAGGAAATCAATGTTTCACTGAATAGTTCAGGACTCTCAAAAATCCCATGAATCTGGGAAAAGGAAGACAGATGAGTCTGACCTCCTAAATAACTCACCAGGACTTTGGCTGCCAGTGCTCAAGTACCCAGCCACTGCCCATGACCACACAGAAAGGCATCTCTCACAGTGCCAAAGATTGTATGTCAGCATCCCCATCCTGCTCTCAACAGCCTTTGCCTGGGTCTTTAACCTACTCATCTCATTTTCAGTGACTCTGCTTTCTTGCCGAGTGTAAGCCCAGATGCACCAGAAGCACTTGGACCATCAGCCGAGAGGATCTGACTCTTAGAGACCCACTCATGATGCACAAGGCTCCATTTTATTGCTACCAGCCCTATTTCTCCATCACTGGCTGACAGCCCAATCAATAATGAAGTTAACAAGGCTTTAAATTAGATCTGGAAGTTCCTGTTCATTGAACTGACATGATGGAAGAATTCATCTATTCTTCTATTTCTACCTTTTCCTTTTTGACTGGTTTCTGGGAACTGACATTTCCTTTAAATCATTTTCACATGTCCATATTTGGAGACATTCTATGGAAAAAAAATGACATAATCCAGAGAGTTACTACCTCATTTGCAGAGCTTAGTKGCCTGACATGAATCTTTGAGCCACACAGCCTTACCTGTGTGTCTCAGGAGAACTCTGAAGGCTACAACAGAGATCAATTAGGCAGTGAGTAAGCACCTCACCCAAGTCTGATGTCAGGAGCAGAAAGCTGACTTCAGCAGACAAGAACAGCTAGACTGCAGGAAAGGCAAGCAATCTGTATGGTATCAGGCAAGTGTAAGAACTGTTTGGGTTCATTAAGGAAATCTTTTACTCTAAGTCTGATAAAGGAGGAAGGACAAAGGGAACAGTGATATTATCAATCTTGGTTTTAGCCTGGCTCTCATGCATATCCTCTGCAGTACTCTGAATAGAGGAGCCCTGAGGCAATGCAAGGGCACATCACTGGTGGTGAACTGAGGCTGGCAAATAAAACCTTACCACGAAGCTATAGAAGCTATAGGAACTCATTWAAGATATCTGCTCTCATGTGAGCTGATTACCCTTAACACTTGTTAGTAACAGGATGAGAAACAGTCATGTAAAAAAACACTGTTCATCCAACTTGCCTTGATGCCCCATTAGGAGGAGAAAGACTGTGCCCTAACAGTGCCCGTTTCTCTAGGAAGCCTGGGACAGCATTTTCCTCAGGTATCTCCAGTTTGCCCTAAATWGTTAGGTATAATTCATTCATCGTGCAGAACATACCACTTTCTAGATCAGTACGGCATAGGCAAAGCTTGTTATCTTTTCCCTCCAGCTTGCTCAGCCTTTGAAAGGCAAAGGGGAGCTGGTTTCCAAAACATGTTGCACCCTCTTCTTCCTTGCACACATGTACAGGCAAGAGGTGATCTGCTTAGATCTCTCTCCTTCCATCTACCAGCTGTGGAAAGCTCCTTAAGAAGGTACCCAACTCTTTTATCTGTTCAACATCATTCAAATATCCACCTCAGCAGCAGAGGGAATACTGTATCAAGATCTGCCTTTCCTTACTGTTTAATAACATCATTAATGTGGCAGGGCCCAGGAGTCTCACAAGACCATTCCACTGCAAGACATAGCCCTCTATCTGCTTTCTCCTCAGCGCTATATGTTTTTCTCTCTCCATTTTTCACACTGCCTTCTTTCCCGATACACTTAACTGGCTGGCTTTCCTTCACCCTCTTCTACATTCATTTTTTTTCCCTGTCTAGTGACAAACCAAGGCTCAGTATGGTTCATAGCAAGGTTGAAACTGGCTGACAGACATGAAATGATGGGCAAACATTTGCTGTAAGACAGCCCAAAGCTAGTGGGGACAGATGACAGCAGCAATTTGATTTTTTTCACATAGGGGAACAAACCATGGCTT
The DNA here is from genome assembly GCF_003343005.1 of Rhea americana. NCBI lineage: Eukaryota > Metazoa > Chordata > Aves > Rheiformes > Rheidae > Rhea > Rhea americana. The sequence goes on from NW_028186249.1 coordinate 1,247,849, forward strand.
TTTCCTAGGTATTCCTAATTGAAGATAACATTGGTGACATTTTCCTTTCTTTCAGCTTGTTTGCTCAGAAAAATGGAGAGTTAAGAAGCGATAACTAGAGACAACTTTATTCAGCTGCATTGTCCTTGTTTCTTATGGGATCACTCTTAGTCATGTTAAACAGCAAAGAATGATGCTTTCCTTTAAGAATAAATTAAGGGCTTCTCACCTCTGTGTAGAGGACAAACACAGTGGTGCTGAAAGAACGTGCAAAGACAAACCACTAACTCTTCAAGGTAAGTATTGAAAAGTAAACACTATCATACCCCAGGGCACCACAGAGCCCACAGCTCCCTGGTGCAGGGATGCAGGCAGCATGGTCTGAGCTGCAGTGGTTTCATCCCACTTAGATTTTCAAATAACTCATTTATTCTGTCCTCACCACGAGTCTCTCTGTGTAATTTGTCCTCAGTTTCCCAAGCTCAAGGAATGCAGCCTTCATTTTATTCTTTCACAGATCTTGGCATGCAAGGGATGAGAAGAGCTGTAACACCACGGACACTGCAACAGTTGCCAGTATTGCTCAGCAGTCCAAACCTTTAGGAAGTATTTGCAGAGCTTGGATTGTTTTCAAAATGTAGCATCTTCCTTGATCCTTATAAGCTCCTTGTCAGCCAGCACACCCCACAAAACACATGCATATGTTCTTAGAGACACTCTAGCTGGTACTCAAACTCAAAACTGGGGTTTAATTTTCAGCTGTCAAACCTAGGAAGCAGAAAGAACATTGAGCTCTTCGCTTCAGCTAGGACATAGACCAGGATCCTGTTGGAGCTCAATTACCAAGTCAACCTGTGGTACTGAGAGAACTTCTAATAACTGAGGTGGCCCATCAGCATTGCTTGAATTCCTGCCAGGATGAAAGTCAGARGGAACAGCAGAGGCGAGCTGGGTTCCAAGTGGGCTGACATAAATTTGCTAGGCTAAAATCAACAAAAAGAGTTATAATTCCTTCAAACAACAACTCTTCTCGAATAATTTTTCTTCAAGATTCACATTGTTAACTAATTCCAGCATGAAGAAAGATCAGGGTAACATCTCATTCTGGAATAACAGCAGCTCCTGAGGACCAATCCTTTAAAACCCCTAATATGATAGCAGGAATTCCAGCCCTCCAGCAAAACTAATGCTAATAGAAACCCAGCTTCCCCAATGTCTGGACACTGGGGAATAAATAGCAATTGTAGAAAGTGAGCAATCAGTGGAGAGTTTATTTTAGTAAACTCTTGCAAGTTAAATAATCTCAGCTCTGATTAGCACTGGAAATAAAAAAACATAAATATTTACCAGAGCATCTTCAATACCCTCATACAGTCAAAAGGCCARTTTCTACATGCAGCTTGTCAGTACGACTAGATAGCTCAAACTTTGAACTTTCAGCACTCAGACAGCTGCAGAATTATGCAAGAAGCTTAAATATGATTATACTGATTAAAAAGTCAACATATTAGGGTTTTATTTACTTTCTGTTCCAGGTCTAAGACTTCTAAGCTTTTTCCCCCTACCTTGTGAGAATCACGTCTCCTTTAACAAAAGCTATTCACTTAGCCCTAGGAGATAGTTTTTAACAAAAAAACAATATTCATATGATTCCTGACAATGAGAGTTGTGAGATATACTATGTATTCCTCACTAGCTTCAGTATAGCTGCTTTTGATTCTTCTTCAAATTAGTAACTTTTCATTTCAGTCCAGTGTGTTTATACACCAGCCTGTCAGTCACCTGCCTTCCTAGTCTATGAGGTTAGCCTGAGTGAAGACAAGCTATTTGTATCCAGGTCACACACAAAAATTGTCACCCACTTGATTTTCCCAAGAGTTTTAAGCAGATACCTCCAGTCTTGCCAGCTGCCTTCTGTACAGTACTAGCACACAGTACGTCTGGCTCTACAATGAAGGAACATCTGCCCTGAATTGCTGATGACACTGCTTTGCTGTAAACTCTGGATATATTATAACTTCAAAAAGAAACCATTGCCCTGGTTCCTTTGCCTGATTATTAGTCATCCTATTCAAGGGGGCTTAAAGCTAGTCTTAATTAACAAAAGCACTATGAGCAGGTTACATCCTGTCTTACCCTTGATAATAGGATTACATCTAAAAGAACCCACCACAAGCACAGAGCCTAAGGTGCATCTGCTCTTGGGGCAGAAAAAAAATTGGGATGAGATGAAGAGAGCAGTCTTCCCCTGCCCCTATCTATTAAGACTTTCTGCTGTGTTCACATCTTTCTTACAAAACACAATTGCAGTTTCAGTACCTACAGCTGGAGTAGTAGATAAGGATACCACAGACTCCAACTGCCTTCTGGTTCATGCTTCTGAACTCATCCTCCAGCACTTTCTGCCTCAGGATGGAAAGCTGCTGAGTTACAGCTCTTGCCACCAGGGCTGTATTATTTCTGGATCCTCAAGCCAAGCTGAACATAGACCACATATGGTGCTAGTGAAGTGAATGATATCACAGTCTTGCACTCACTCCCCAATGCTTTCTTCCCCCCTTCCTCCCAAAGACAGTTTGCAGGACAAAAWCCTGCTCAAGTCCTCTCTGCAGCTGGGTGACTCCATACAGCTGGCCTAAGGAAGGTCTCCTTCCCGCATGGCAGGTGCAAGTGTCAGGCACAAAACCTGTCCTGAGGAGAAACAGAGGCTAAAGGCAGTAACACACAATGTTGTGCAATCTGAGGGTTGAGCACCAGCACCCCGCTCAATGCAAAGCACTCACATACTGTCACTTAACACAGCACCAAGYAATTCCTGCCAATTTTGCAGTCATAGCATCATGCCCAGCTTTCTAAGACAAGGAATGAAGACAAATATGGGTCCAAGGGGATCCATCCAGGAGACAGAGCTGGGGACAGGCCCAAATTCACCTGGCCTGTCCTCAGGGCACTATTGAGTGACCTGAGATGAGCTTAAACGGGATGCCAGTATCCATGGGGGTCCCAGGTAGGACTGTTCAGGGTAATTAAGACCTGTCAGTGCCCTTAAGGACCTGACAGCCAGAACATCACTTACAAACCTCAGTCTACCATTCGCAGCTGTAACACCTCCTAGGTGGGTTTGGATCTGTCACTGATGGAAAAAAAATGGGTCTCTTGGGGCTCTCAAGAAACCATGAACGGCATGCAGTCAGAAAGAAATATATAGCAATAAAGAAAACCTGAAGGAGCAAAGAGGCATTTTATTGCTTCAAAAAAACCTGACAGATGCAAAGGCCTGGTGAAGGGAAGGAGGGAGACTTTTATCCACTCCAGCCGATGAGAAATGCCAGTGAGGGCCTCTCCTGAAAGCAAGGTCAGGCCAACTTGACTGTGAGAGCACATGTAATCATGGTCCATAATTCATGCAGCTAACAATCAAGCATGTGGTGTTTAACTTAGGCAGGAGATGCCTCTTTGATTTCCCAGTCCTGCTTCAATCTAATGGGAAACACATGCTAGGACATCTGCACTACGGTGAATGAGTGAAGTCAACAGATGCAAAGATGACAGTCTGTGTGCATTGAAGGTTTGGCTGCATGTTTCAGGGCTGGGAGATTTCCCCTGTGTTTCATGGCAGGTAACACTTTCAGCCGCTTGTGTAACGCCAGGAACAAATATATTCGTACTGATGCCTTCCCAACATTGCCCTGGTGAGTCAGGCAGCAACGGGGCAAGCTGAAGAAAACTCGTCTCTCCAGAACTGTGGGCTGGTGGGATGTGCATGCAAAAGGAAAGATAGGAGCCCTGAGATGGAGGGTTTTATTCAAAACAGCACTCTCTGTTCAGTCTATGCCACAGCAGGGCTATCAAGCCATAGCTGAAACCCAAGCCCCAGAGCCTATAAGCATCCGGGGGCTGACACTCCTGGTCTGCAGAGATGAGAAAAGGTAAGGAGAGGATGTGAGCCACCAGGGCAGGACCAAGACCCACTGCAGCCCTATCTGGGATGGTTACCCTGTCCTTCCCAAGCAGAAATAAGCTCCCCACTACAGAGCCCTGAGATTCACGTCTTCCTCAGACAAGCCTCATGTTTATGCAGCAGTTAATCTGCTAGCTGACATGGTGCTTATTAAGCAATGAGTACTTTGGCACGTTGTGAGCTGTGGTGCTGACTGAGGAACAGTCCTGCCTGCCCATTTCAACACCAAGCCAGAAAGCAAGCAGGCAGGTCCGTTACAGAAATGACGCAGGCCTCCTCTGCCTGCTGGCAGAGTTCAGATTTCCAGCTGCTCCTCCAAAACACTCAGCACCTCTAAATACATACTTTCCTGCTTCCTATGCCTCCAATGGAAGGAAATTTCTTGCTTTTCAGGGCATAGGGCAGTAGTGACGCACAGGAGTCTCAGCAGGATACAGGTCTTCTCTGTCTGCATTTTAGCACCTCTTGTCATGCCCTCGCCAAAAGCCCCCTCTTAAGAATTAGCAACACACAGAGAAAAATTTAAGTCAGATCAGAAATGATTCATAATAAGCCTGTGAAACTCATCAGCTTATTGGGATATCAGAGGTAAAATCTACCTAACACTTAAAGGGAGAGACAGCACTGTATGTCTTTCTTGTGAATTTTCCATCACCTCTTCAAGCACTACCTGCAAAGACCAGGGTTGGCAGAGTTTCTAGGAATAAGGAGGAAAAAATCTCTCTTGCTGACATTCTTAATACATCAAAAAAGGCCCCCACGACCCTTCTTTTAGGAAAAAAAAAATGTTTCAAGTTGAGATAAGCTCATTTCAATGCAAGCAGAATATTTGACACTCTCCGAATAGGCCATGAACTAAGAGTTCACACAGTCACCACTAAAAATGATGTTTTTACTGTCAGAAATCTTGAACTGAGAAACAAATGCCTGAGCCAAGTAGGATTTTGACCTGCTTTGTTGTTGGACCACTTCCCATTTAAAGTCTTAGGCTGTTTCTCAGCAGGCCAACCATTTGATTTGGCAAATGTGCTAGGCCAGACCTGCCTTTCAAGTAGTGCTGAGCCATTAAAAAGAAAATACACAGATTCATAATACAACAAAACCAGCTGTTCTTGAAAGACAATCACGAGAGACAATAAGTCTTCTAATGTTGGGCAGAATTAGCAGCCTTTGCTTCCCTCTGAGCCAATATAAGGAAGGGAAAGTCTCAGTAAATGGCCTGAAATGCCAACAGTAAACAGAGGTGAGCTGGAAAGCTGTTTCTGGACTGAACCCTCAAACAATGAGGCTCAAATGGAAATGGAAGAACAAATATTAATGTTCTGCCATATAAAAAGCACTGGAGAAAGTAGAACAGTGCATTCAGCAAGAGAACGTACTGAAGTCTTGCCTCCCTATCCCTTGTTACTCTAAAATGTCATCTTAGGACCCATGATTTCTTTGGATGAAGCAAGTAATTACCTAGGGCTTCCCACTGCCACCTGAGCCCTGGTGCCTGCTTTCTCATGCCAGAGGGAAGGAGAAAGTAGTTATATATTCACTCCACCCACCCAAGTTGTGTTCTTCCCCATGAAGAAAAATTGGAAGCAAATGAGGATCCCCTTGATCTTGACTATGGCAATAAACTCCTATCAGCTGGGATGAAAGTAGAGTTTGGAAAAAGACTCACAGGCACCCACTCCTCTTAAACCTGGGGAAAAGTGTGAGCAAAACACCGAGAGACTTGACAAGCTGGGAACATCTTCAGCGAGACGTGAAGATGAGATCTTGGCCTGTTCTTCGCTTTTCTTCTTCTCCACCAGTGTATCACTAATCCAGCCTGACTTTAACAGATCTCCTGCTCTTCAGTTCCCTTCCCTTCAGCACACCAATATTCAATAGTGGAGCCACAAGTGGAACCACTTCTGCCACAAAACCCAGGCATCCTCAGGAGCTTCCTCAGCTTCTGCCAACATGCCCACTCCAGTGCTGAAAAAGGGGAAGGGCTTTGTTGGGAGACAGCTTTGGAACAGATAATCTTCACCACCAGAAGGGGGCTGGTAGTGAGCCTTTCCCTCCTGGGATGTTAAGCAGTGTGTAGGCAGGACCAAGGTCTGGCCAGGGGAGCCAGAGCCTCATGAGAACTTACAGTGACTTTCAGAAAGGGTGAGCTTCAGCCTCCAGTGAGGACTGAAGCCATGCATTGGGAGGAGACTTCTGCAGGTGTCACTGTAACGATGGCATTTGCTAAGGTTGAGCTCTAGGCAGACGCTTGCAGAGAAAAGAGCTTCTCCTGAATGTAACAATAGCAGCTGGAAGGATTTATTAGAAAGGCAAGTAAGTAAAAATTTCAAGGGAAATAAAAAGCAGGCTTCTTTGTGCTCTGGGGCTCAGCTTGGTGCAATGGTGTCAGGCTGTCCCCTCCCCTGCACAGACTTATGCAAACTGTGAGCCCTGTTGAAATAACACAGAAAATGAAGCTGGACCCTTATCCCAGCCTAATCATCCCAGAGGCAAACAAGACCAAGCAGAAGAGAAGAGAGTCCTTGTGTCTGGCTATTTGATATATGAGGTTGTCATGGAAACTACAGCGTAATTAAAGCCTCGCTCTCTGCTCTCAAATGCTCCAGTTGTGTAGGAGATAGGCTGCATCTTTTGGGGCTTTTCCATTATTATTGTTACAAAGCAAGCCATCACAATTTCCTTTTGAAATCTGGCTGTCTCAGCAGCATGCCCATGTCTCAGCAAAGAGGTGGCATTTATAGTCTTCTACTGTCTTCAAACAGCACTTTTCATTCACTTCTAGTTAGCAGCCATGGCTGTCCTGAGCCCTCCTTTGGTCTGTGCCTCCTACAGAGCAACAACAAAGACAACTGCTCATGACCTCCCAGGACATAGTGCCAAGCTGAAAGAAAACGCTGCCTGTTTGGAGTTCAATGAATATTTAAGAGCCTAATCATGATAGGCAGAGCAAGGCCATATAACCCCACACCACATCCATGCTGACGCTAACAAATTGTGTGCTGTCAGCACTTACAGCATTGAGGCAGCACTGCTCAAACCTAGCAGAGATTTCTTGCCCTGTTGCAAAGGTGTGCAGTGAAATGTTTTGATTGCCTGCAAAACAATGAAACACCCTTAACACTGAAAGTGCCCCAAAGAGACACGGTGGTGCTGTTACACAACAGACCACAGCAGAAAGCATAGTCCCCAGATGGAAAAAAGAGATGCAAATCCCACCTCCCCAGTATCTGTGGGATGGCTTTGGGAGATATAGCATCCTTTGGTGCTAGGAGAGCAGCTGCCAAGGGCTTCTGGAGGGCACTGTCACAGGGGAGCCAGGAAACCAGGGGCATGCTCCATTTTCCCAGTTCATCTAGGAAATGGTCAACAAGCCACCTTCCTGGCTGCATGTCCTTGCTTTTGCTGTTCAGCCAAGCCAGAGTGTGGATGTCCCAGTGTACAGTTTTGGCAGGGCTATGTCAGGGTTTTTGATTAGTTGCTATGGAAGTTAATCACCTACACTGTTTGGGAAATAGCCACGGGTGAGAGATGGCAGGCTTTCCTGACTGATTTTCGGATCTGCGCTTTATAAGGTGATGCAGAGATTTACATGTAGTCAGTGACATCAGGGGAAGAGACGGCTGGGATATAGTATGTAACCAGATGGAATGATCCACAGTCATACATAGGTATCTCTGCTTCTTTGTAATGAGCTGTGCTCGGGCCCATACAGGCTTGCTTTCTAGCACATAAGGAATCTTTTAATACAAAATGTTTTTTATTCCTCTTTCCATTTTCCAGATGTAGCTCAAAACTCAGGTTTTGTTGTTGGATTTTTTTTAATAAACCTCCTAGTGTGGAATGAATCACTGTTTTATCTTTCCATCTCTCACATTCTTTCCATGAATCAAAAGGTTTCCAATAAGTTTTAACTTAATAAAATCATATGAATATACTGAAAACACTTGATAGCAATGTTTCTTCTGAGTAGCAGCCAATAAATCATGCTGTACACTGTAACAGTGCAGATTCATTAAATTGTCCCACTTTAATGTTATCTCAATGGCTGAGATGCAGGAAAGTCTGGGAAAACATATGATACTTCTAGGGGAAAATACTTATTTTATTCATCAGTATGCATTAAAGCATGACTGCCTAGGAACAAGTCAAGGTAAATACACCAGYTTTTGCTTCAGGAAAAAGCAAGGAAGAGCAATATCCATTCTAATAGTAAGGATTAGGTATAATCCATACTCAAGCCCAGGCTTTTGCAGAGACCTCTGGCAGCAACCCCCCAGGTTGACTGCAACAGCCTGTGGACAGACAGTCCTCTTAATTCATAGAATGGCTTCGTACAATGCAAGGGAGTTCAGGACCTCTCTTTGCGCCTTGCTCAGAAAACTCCCAAAATATGGGTACTACACTGCATGCAAGATGGTGGGACAGGGAGAGAAAAGACCAGACCCCAGGCTGGAGGTAGACCATGTTTTGGATGTCCCAGCCTGCCAGGAGTTGAAGCAGAAACAATGTCAGAGGAAGGCTGAAAGAACAGCAAGGAGATGTACCTTTGATGTGAAGTCACCAGAGAAATGTGCCTCAAGCAGCATGCAAGAAAGACTTCTGCAGCCAAGGAAAGCTGTAGTGTCGAACTGAGCAATGAGCTTYTGCTCCCCTTGGAGCTCTGGCAAAGTAAAGCAGTGCTAAGCCTTTCCTGCATTTGGAGCAAGGTTACTTTTGAATGGCTAAACCAGGATTTTCCATAGCCGTGTTCAGTGAAAAGCAYCGTTTCTTGAGGACAAAACACAGGGTTTGATCTGCAGGCATGAAAATGTGCCCAGTGTGGCTGTTGCTGTGCAGTCTCTCACCTGCATGAAGATTTTTTCCACCACACCCTATTCCTCMTCAGCATTCCTGCTTTCTGATGACAGCTTTCCTTCATAGTCCTACACATGAAGAACAAGAAATACTCTGAAAAATGGCTTTCAGAGAACTGCTGCCCACRTCTATGCTTAACGTTTAGGAACAGTGCAATAAAAGTGTGGAAGGCAGTGATACCTGTATCCTGACAAGCACTGCAAGGCTCATAGGTAGCACAAGTGGGAAGGATATTTTCTGCAAGACCCAGGAAAAGGCCAAAGAGAAAGGATTAGAGGAAGGAAGGTAGCAAGGAGAAGACAATGGAGGATCAGACTTACGTTCACTTCCCCAGGAAAGCAAAGAGAAGAGTGATCCAGACTGGGGAATAAAATCTCACAGGAATCTGCAGGAAATTACAGATGTCAAAGAGTTTACATGGCTCAGTGGCAAACTAGCTGAATTAATGAAGAACAGGTCCACAGCAGCAAATAAGTACAATGCTCTGGATCCTTTTTACATCTCGAAGCCTTTAACAGGCTGGTCAYAGGGAAGGAAAAGGACCACTTTCACACTGAGGTGGGAAATGGCCTACGCCAACCTTTGATCTGACCCTGCCTGGCTGGTCTTCCAGATGTTACTTGCTGTTGACAGCAGCTCACAGTGAGAGAGAGTGATGTCCCAGAGATGAGGACTGGACTCTGAGCTGGTATGCCAAGTGAGGACATACAGCACATGCAGTACAAGCCCTCTGAGAGGTTGCTGATGAGCTGTSATGGGGCACAGTTGGTAATTTCCCCAAAGAACATTGTACTCAACTGTAATATGTCACCCATATTTCCAGCAAACAAAGGGAGCTGTTGGGATGTGTTTGTTCTCTAATGGATAGCTTGCATCACTACAAAACACTACATATTGCCATGATTATAAATAAGAAAAAAGGTAGCTAAATCACTGTTCCCCTGTCATTATATAACAATTTATTTTACAGCCCAATTTCCTCTAGCAAGTGCAGTTACCCATCAGGCTTATACGTAATCTCAATAATGGRAAAAAAATGTAAAAAGAACATTATAAAATTGCACCATCAAGTGTTTAGATTTTAAATTGTACTGAGATAAAGCTTGCTTCAAATATTCTTCCTCTGGAAGCCTTTAAGTGGCTCCTCAGCACACAGTACTGGAGCTCTGGGGCACAGCCAGGAATACAAGGGCAGCACTAAATGTAGCATCTATCTCTTCCAAGGCAGCATTAATCCCGCTCCTTCCCAAAACACCATGGCCCTTGTCCTGCTCACTTTGCAGTGTCTGCAACATGTTATGCCAATGCCCTGGAGGTCAGAGCATCCATTGAACATAAACCTTAACATTTCATGGATTGAACAAAGCAGGGCATAAAGGCAGTGYGTGATTACGTGGAAAGGCTGTATATGCAAAGCTAGGAAGTCTCATAAGTGGTTTCTGTTACAGGAGAAAAAGTGAACTGAAAAACATGACTAAGGTGGGCAYTCTCAAAGAAGCATTTTACAAGATTGGAGTGCTACAACTCAACAGTCTGGAAAAACAGCYACAGTCACCAACAGATTTTTTGGACTTGTGGTGGAACAAAAGCGGAAGTTAGAAATAAAACTCAAGTACATAACAAAAGGGAAGAAGGCAGACATAGCAATCACTGCTGGGTTTCTAAGAGCATATTGTGAATAAACAAAAAATCCTAGAAGGAATATAGGCCCTTTACTCAATGGCAGTGATAAAATTTCTATCTCTGTAATGAGATAGAAAAGTTCTAAACTCACAGTACACTTAGATAAGAAAATATCTTTCCAGCCCTCCAGTCCATAAGGTTGTATATAACATCCAGTTGGTGTGAGCCTCAGCTGACCTTGAATAAAACCCTTGGGAGCCCCATCAGCGCTGGCCAAAGATCTTTCTGGCCTCCTGACATGGGCTTGTGTGAGCACAAGACAAGATCTGCTGCTCCCATTTCCAYACCAGGCACATCCCACAGCTGTCAGAGACAGAGAGCTGAGAAAGTCTATGCTAGGGCCAGGCAAGATTTGGGGAATTAGACAATGAACTCTGGAAAATTTCTCCTCACCATGGATTTCTTTATGATTCCTGTGGATGTATTTAGTTCTGCTCTTACTGCCTTCTAAGGAACTTTACSCAAAGCAAGCACCAGCTACTCTTAAACTTCATTTCTTCATCCTCCTCTATCTCACGATATAACCAGGTCACTTTGTTTTGATCAGAAACCACAGACAGCAGGCTCATCAAAATGTGAGCTGAGTATATCCACTGATTTTCAAATTTTCATCCTGCAGAGCATGGAAAAAAGAGCTACAAAAACAAGCTTCTGGAAATTAATTTCATACAAGATCATCCAGTTGTGCATCTTTATTTCTGGAGTGATTTATATTGACAGGGAACTCATTCCATCAATAAAACAGGGATCATTTTTCTTTAATTATAGAAGCAAATTTAGACTTGGAAGATTTTAAATTAACATAGACAGCAGCAAAYGAAGGTGTCACTTCTCACCCTCAAGGGAGAAACGTGATGGCTGTAAGTAGGCTGTACTTACTTCCTTCGGAAAAGTTCAGATGCAGACATACAGCTTCTCTTACTATCTGAATGTGGTACCAAGAGGAATATGGCTATTTAATCATGCAGTACTTCTCCATCGCAAAGTTGCCTACATCTAATCTGTGGCAGTAACGCTGAAAGGCTATCCCAGAGTCTCTACAGAGTCACTCATAAAAGTCACCAGCTTTCAGAAAGCATGAAGGAACTGACGACCTCAGAGACCTCCAATTCTCCATCAGCCAAACATGTCAGAAACTGCCCAGCAGGTTAAAAGTAATTAGCAGGAAGAGAAACAGATGGAAAGTTGCAGTCGCCTGGGAAACGCAACTATGCCAACAACTTCAAATGTTCCAGTGCAGCAGATGAGTGGTGCTGCATTTCAGTTCCTTTCCAAATACCATGAGAAACAAGTCAGAAATGAATGCATTGCATACAGGCACACATATGCATACACACACACACACACACACACACACACACGCATATATAAATACACACACATACATATATACATTCATATATCTGTATCTATATTTATATCTATGTCTATGTCTATATCTGTATCTATAAACTATCAGTAGGTGACCTGATTCTGGTGATAAGAGTTAGGATCACACTTACTGAGGCCCTGCTAAGCCTCCTTAAGCAATACAGGAGAGACAGAATTACAGACTTTGAACTCCAGGCTTTATGCATGGTACTTCCAGCCTACATTAAAAGCTGCATTCCAGCCCTGTATTAAGCCTTTGCTTAATATAGCAAGAAATACAGTTTAGAATAAATGCACAATAAGCTATAGATCAGGATAATTAAATGGGCATAAAAAAGACCTTTCCTCCTCACTAGGAGTAAGAACCACAAAATTTTAGAATGGTAACCAATGATTCGCTTATATATTTGGAAAAAAATAACAAACAAGAATTTTAAACAAGAATAAAATCATCAATAGTAAAAACAAATCAGGTTTAAATTTAAATCGTTAGTTTAAATTGTGATGTAAATCATTGGGTGGAAAATTGTGATTTAAACAATCAACCCTGAAAACAAAGCATGCAAGATACAATACATCTTCCTAGTGGACTTTCACTACTGTCACAGAGTAATATATGCCTTAAATGCCAAAAAGTCTATTGCGCTTTCTCCATTCTGCCTTGCAATTCAGGCATTCATTGCGGCCTTGCAATTTCAGCCTCTGTGTCTATGCAAAATAGTTATTGCAAACTTTGGTCTGATTTCATGTATCTTCTTTATATGATGATCTGTTTTAATACTTTTCTGTCTACTATCCCCAAAATCCCTTTCTTTCCTAAAAGCACATTCATTTTATGTTTTCTTTTCCTTGCTGATGGAAGGAAAGATGCAGGCTCATATGTCTGGGTGGACACCCATGCACTGATGGTCAGACAAGGAAGTTTACAGTGGAAAATACAAAGTAGAGCCATATTGTGGAGGAACTGTGTGTCACCAGATAATGTCAGTGTCTGTTAGGTTCCTGAGAACCCCACTGTGAGGTCTCAGCTTACAGTGTGAGGTCTCCTTACTCCAGCCAGTTTCTCTCATAACCCTGCTCAGGAATCCCACCATATTATTCTCACTAAAACAATTTGGACACTGGCTGAGAACTCATTGGAGAAATTATTTTGCAGAAATGGATCTCAACTCAGGAGAAAAGGACAGATGAGAGAAAGGTGAAACAAAAGAGAAAGAAAAGGGGGAGGAAAGTAGGAGCCAGAGGAAGAGTSAAGCCTATGTCCCATGTGTTTGTGAGCAGGAAGTGGGGAAATCTTGCCATCTCATCCTGCTAGTTTAATACTTGGAGCTCGGTGGATCAGGCTGAAGGGACCAACTTAGCTTAATAAAACTCTTGCTGCTGTGCAGATGAGGTCCACCTTATTCCAAACTTGCTAGCATCCCTATGAAGAATGTGACTGAAGAAGCAGTGTAGCTCTGCAGGGTGCAGGCCTTGCTTTGCTTACCATTAATTGTGCAAATAATCAAACTAAAGAGGATATTACTTTTTGGTGGTCTACCATGGGGGACCAACACATCCCTGTTCCTCTAGCAGCATAGGTATTTCAATCAAGCCAAGATGTTCATGGACAGAGTGAGGTCCTTGCCTGGTCATGAGGTGGGACCCCGATGGGCAGTAAGTTGGCATTTAGCATACTGTTTTCACTTGGCTTTTTTGGCCTTCAGTAGGCTTGAGTTTTACAAGGCAAAAAAGCCAAGGAGAGGAGAAATGAGTCAGCTTATGCCCTTACACAAATAATTACAATCTCAATATTCAGCTTATCCTGGGATTTGATCTTAAAATGAAGGCTAGACTCCTTTTCTTGCATGCTTAGGGAATTGAATAAGTGTTTCAGTATGGGTAGTCACCTCTTCTGGGAATGAGGGCTTTCAGATGTTTATTTTTCTTTTTCTGTTAGCATGGAAAATAGTTTTTCAAGTGCCTTTTCATCCCCCATGGCTTCATGGAGCCTTTTCCCTCACGAGCTTTGCAGACACTGGTAGTCCAAGACTCCTGCYGAGTGCACAGTTGAGATGTCCCTGCCTGGCAGCAGCCAGAAGACCTGCTAGAGGCAGGACAGGAACTCCCGTGGCTAGTGTACAAACCCACATTTGCTTTCCCTCCCTGGAAGAACCGTCCTGACCTTGTCCCTCCCAAGTGGGGCCCTGAGATATGAGCTGGATTGTGTTACTCCCATTTCCCTGGGGAGSAGCGAGCACTGAGGAAGGGCAGGCAGCATCTCACACATTTCCAAGAGAATCTCAGAGGAATAGTTGGGAGGCAAAGCAGTGAATCTGAAGTGTCTTGAGATGCTAATGTGTTTTTTTCTGACAGGGCTTTGGGATATCCTCAGAGACAGACCGACCCCCTGGCTCTTCTTTTGAGGGAGCGAGATTCAAAGGGAAGAGTAGGAGGAAGCAAGAGTGACCAGGTGCACTTCAGTGTGAAGGCAGGCAGGCAGACCTGGAGGCKGAGAGCACAGGATGGGAGACACCTTTTCAGATCCAGGTATTAGTCATCTTTTGACACTTTTTTGCTTGTTGTGAATTTTAGTGAGAAAACAGCAGCCACTTGCAAGAAGCTATTTATGAGGTATGTGAAATCAGAGAATATCAGATCTTGCAGTTAGTGAAGGCACAGTTAAAAGTGAAATTCTGGCCTTGAGAGAATTCAGCAACATCCACTGCCTCCTGCCCAGGATTTCCTGRGGTCCATTTTCCCTGCACTCTAATGAGAGCTCTTAATGCTTTCCATGCAAGTATTTGCTCAGAACAAGGCCATGAGATGCTGGAGCTACTTCTGGTGCCATGCAAAGCTTGTCAGGGAGATGACCTCTTRTTTGTGCCATCCTGAAGCCCCGAACCTGCACACAGGCATTGTTAATACCTTGTCTGCAGCAGCTGCTGAGGTGGCTGCTCCTTCTACTGCTTTCTTGGGCCTTTGTCATTGTGTCTGCTCCCAAGAGAAAGAGACATTTCCCTTTGCAGGTCCTAGGAGAGGTGGRAGCAGTGAGGGAGCTCAGAGAAGAAAGCCTGGATGCTTTTCCAGTGCTAGCTGTGATCCATCTCCCCAGTCTTCCACACTGGAAATTGCCACAGACAGGAAGATTTATACCTTTACTGTACTTTACTGATTTAAATAACGAGAGGATTACCTCCTGCCAGACATCACCTCCTACTCCAATCAAATACTGGATTTACATGTCTAATGTAATGTTCCTCTGCAGCTTGCACTGGATATTGGTGGGCGGCTATTGGAGACACCTAGACAAAAATCTCCCTATARTCTACTGCTCTCAAATAGCCAGGATATGGCCATTTTGTGCGTGCATCTGGTAGGTTTGCAGATATGGTAGCCAGCTTACCTTATGCTGCTTGTCCTGACAAAATATAACCCATTAAGCCATTTGAGGCAATCAGGGCCAGTATCGGCCCTAAGGATGTGAGCAATGCTGTGTGCACTCCAAAACACAATTGAAAACAACTCGCCTCTGCCACTGATCACTTCACCTGAGCGTCATATCACTCTGGGATGGCTCATCCTCCAGCACAATAAGTCAGTCTGGCATTGTGAATTGCTGCTCAAGGCCGGTAGTATGCAGTATGCAGTGATACATGTCCAACCAGCCAGCTAGGAATGCAGTGTCTGAAACGGCCGGCTGAATGCACTCCTTCTAGAAAATGTGTTCTTGTATCCGCATATTTTACAGGTCACTAAAGCTTGCCAGAGATCATCATGATAGATTGCCTAATTGGAGCTCAGGCATGGGCTAAATGGAGCAGGAGATTTTCTGAGCCAGGGATTGGCAAATTAAAGCATTTTTTGTGTAGAGCTCATGGCAYCTCTCTGAAAAGGTGTATCCCTTTYGTCCATGTTCAGGCAAGTTGGGAACAGCAGAGACGGGCAGTAGTGTCCCCATGACAGCCTAAGGTGCAAAGGGAGCTAGGCAGTGACATGGTCTTTTGTCAGCTGTGCCGGGCTAGCATGGTCAGATCCAGCATTTGCACCAGATCTCTGGTTGCACCCTTTCTGCAAACAAGGAGTTTACAGGAATAGGGAGGTGCTCAGGGGTGTTTCTGCTAGGATCAAAATCRTGTTAGGGAGCTTTTGTGCCATGATGGAGTTAAACCCACCGCATTTTCTGCCATCTTCTTGTTCAGTTATGATCCAGCTCCCTGCTCTGCAGGATAGGCAGAKCCTGGCTCTTCTGAACATCCCCTTTGCCATCACACTAGAGGTATGAACTCTCCCAGGTGCATGCCCCAAGGCCATTTAAAGAAGCAAGTGAAACTGGAGCTTTTGGAAATGCTGTGACTCCCAAAACACAGGTCGAACTGATGGCAAGGTGATATTTTTTGATGTTTTTAAAATGAGAGAGYGCAGTGCAGGCCTTGGCTGGGTGATAGACCTTGTGCAAAGCTAACTAACAGGTCACAGTAAAAACATTTTTTAAAAAGGGTAYGGTTCTTTGGGTATTTCCCTGCAGGTTTTCCTGTCATTCTCCTTTATTTCTGTAGTGTTTCTATGATTTCATTAGCTAAGACATAGCTAGCTTCAGAGGGCTTAGAAAGTTCACAACAGATAAGTCTTTTTTTGGTGTCTCCAGTAATCATTATTGAAAATCAGAGCTGGACTTTTGTGAGAGAATGGTGGGTGACATTTTGCGTAAGGAATGGRTTGAGTGTTAGATTCTTTGTTTTTTGATGGAGACTAAGGAACTTTACRAGAAACATTTTTTTTCTCCTAGAAGTTGAGACAGAGAAAAAAAAAATATTTCTTTGTCCAGCATCATTGATAACTTTTCTTTCTGGTCTAGTTATCCTCTTAGTTGGAGATGGACAGGAGCTTCCTCCAGCATGGTAAGAGGCAGAACAAGGTTCCAAAGCTATATAGTGTTTCCTCTCCTGTCATGGTCACCAAGGATAGATTTTAGGAAGATGTTGATGTCTTTTGCTGAGTTTCCAGCTGGATCAGTACCCTCATCTGGCTCACTAAACCAAAACATTGCAACCAGCATAAGGAACAATGAGGAAATATGGCCAGGAGCAGGCAAAGAGATGACTTTGTTCAGCATCTGCATAGGCTTAGGTCTCTTTTGAACCCTGCTTGGGTTAACACACTGTACCAGTACTTATACACAAAGGAAGACCCTTTCGATTTAGGGGAAAAGGATCATGGTGCTCCTTAAATGTAGTAYTACCAACTCACAGCTTTGTTTTTGTTGCTGCAAATCCCATATTATGTAGTATTTGCTTGAAGCTCCAGGTAATGGAGTTAAGCCTATAATAACTATGAAGTTCAGTTTACAACCCTTCAAGTTGAACAGAAATAACTGACACCATTACCTGAAGTTTCAGTAAAGGAGCATTAGGAAAAGGCAAATCCAGAAAAGTAAACCATAAAACAACCACGGTAAACAACTACAAAACATCATGATCTTCTGAGCACCAGCCTAGGGTCTTGGAAGAGCTGGGGTTGATGGATGCAGCTTAGGAACAGTATGGTGCTGGAGGGAGATGTATGGCCACAGACCAACTTCTCCTTTAGAGGGAAAGCAGGGAATCCAGCAGAAGGAGGAGGGGARTTCTTATTATTTTTCCTCACAGACTAGGCTCAATGCCAATAGTGCTGTTGGTATAAACAATGGAGCAYGATGACAGAGACATTTTTAAATTACCAGCCCACCTTTAAAAGCTTATTTCTCCTAGTATAAATGATTGTAATGAGAGAAGTCTACTGGCTTCCATTTGTTCTGCTACACAAGCTGGGTCATTTATTTCTTTTGACACAAGAACTTCTAAAACAGACTTTCATTTTTAAGGTTGTACAGCCAACCTGGTACCTTTCTGGGCAAGAAAATATTTCCAAAACCTGGGACTGGCACTGCCATGGGTTCTAGTGTCCTAGGAAATGGCAAGATGTAGACTAGGGCAAAAGTACCCTAGGACAAAAGTAGACTGGACAAAAGTCTACAAACTGCAAGACTCCAGGAGCTGGAGCTTTAAGTACAAATACTGTGAAGTTCACAACAAAATCACAAGAGCTGGCACCTCTACAGATTTGGGAACCCAGTTCCTAATGCTGAGCAACAATATTTGTAGGAGGATGACCCAGAATTCTCTTTCTATTCATCGCCAGCTGCCTAGCAGGTTCAACATAACCAGTGATGTTTTACTCTTGTTTTCCCTCTCCTGTAGTCCSTAAAAGCTTTAGCCTCTGAAGCTGAGGGTACTAAACTAACATTGAAGTTAGCCAAAGAAGAAATGTCCTCCTCMAGCTCCAAGGAGCTTTTCCTCAGTCCAGACTCTGTGTCTTGCCTTGGAAATGAGTACTGCAAGCAGGTTTGTGGCTGGCAAGAGCAGCTGGAGCCCTAGCAGGACCAGTGGAACTCGGCAAGTTTTCACCAGTTGATGATGTTCCAGCTGACTTCATATTGCTGCATGTGTGAACAGGACAGCAGTTGTCCGCAGCATTTCCTCTTTCCTAAAGATGATGGGCTGTTATACTCCAGTGGATGTGCTAAGCACCTTTTCCCTCACTGCCCTTGCTRCTGGCAGTGGGCAGCTTGAACAATGCTGCTGTTGGCAGCTGTGTCCCAGATGCTGAAGCTGTGCTGCCTTCAAGGTTGTATTATGGTATGTTGGGGACATCYTGTACTGCAGCAGCCCAGCTCTGCCAAACATTTGGCTCATGCTAAGAAATGAGCTGGCTGCCCATAGGCGGGACTAGAGGTGCAACAGGGCAAAGAGGGGATGCTGGTGGAACTTCGGTGCAGAGGCTAATGTCTTGGCAAATGGCACATCAGAGAGGACAAACTGCAGCAACATCTGGCAAGACTGGAGTATCTTTGCAGCCCTGGTCCTGTGCATCTCAAATCCCAACCTCMCCCTCCAAGTAGGAATTGGTCCCATTTCCAGAAGAGCATAGCAAGACCAGTTGGATCCAGATCTCCTCTTTCCTGACATAWAGGCTCTGAATGGTTCAAGGCATAGAGGGAAAGTACAATGTTCTCAATACCTGGAGGCATCATAATGTAAAAGGTCAGATCCTTCTCTGACCTCTCTGAACAGAGGGCTCATGGCAAACTCTCTCCCTCTCTAAGCCCTATGGTATCAAGATAGCATCCTCTGAACCATCCTGCTGCATGCCCAATGCTCCTCTGAGCCGCATTTGCCCTACAGAAGCATAAGACAGAGCACCTGGGGAACCATGAGCCTCATCCCCCCACCTGGGTGGATGGCTGGAGACATCTTCACATGCTAGATAAACCTTGAAATACATTTCCCTGTGTAGCTGAATCCCCAAAGTTTGAAAGACAGTCCCTGGGGAAACAGCTTTCTTGGAAGATTGCTGGCTTTTCTTCCTTTTATGGCAGATAGAAGTGGTTCAGGGGCTCTCATTTTCACAGTAAAAACCTGGGCTTATAGCTCCTCTTCTATGGGAAATTTAGATATATCCTTTTGAAGGACAGGGCTTTTGGGTCTGCTTTTTCAAGAGGAAAGATTCTACCTGCTCTGCACTGATTTCYGAGGGGGAATGAAAACAAAGCCTGGAGGAGCAGAGCTCAGATTGAAGAGGAAAAGAAAGAGGAGATGGCTCCTCTACCACATTGGTTCTCATGGAAGGACATGGTGGATGCTGAAATGTTCCCTGGGATCAAGAGGAAGGTGAAAAAGCCTAGTGGGCTGAGAACGGCTGGAGAACGGGAGAGCCCTCTGGGGACGTATCATATATCCTTGCCATGGTCTTCCTTGATACTGAGATAGACGCCAAAAGAATTCAAGTACTTCAAAATTGCCATACTAAAAAATAGACTGGCAAACTCAGTGGTGTGCTGAATCACAGGGCACCYGGCTAGAGACAAAAGTACAAGTGGAGCCACTCTGGTGCATGCTGCATTAGATATCCCCAGGTAGGTGTTTACAGAGGAAAGACTAAAAATATACAGCACGTCATGCAGCACGGTTGCGAAAACATGTCAAGTAACATTTTCAGGAAAGGCATATCAGGACAACGGACTATTAATTAAGCCTTTTTTGTGTCTCAGTGCCTCTCTCTGGATGTGCTTGCTGCAGCAACACAGGCAGGGACTTTTCCCACCACCAGGGAGAGCAAATGTAAGACAGGTCATGTAAAATGGCTTTCAGCACCCAGGTACAGCTGGATTATTGAATGGCAGTCACTTCTATTTACTGTCACTGCATCCTGTTACGTGTATCAGGTGAGGGGAAGAGGACAGCCAGGAAAATAACAGCATCTTGGCTGCATGCTGCTAAGCTGCCTCATTCAAGCTCTGCAGCCTCTGCTCTGTGTTACTGAAACTTTTCCTCTGGCAATTAATAAATCTCTTGCTGATGAGAATGATGCAAAGTGAGTTCCTGGGGACTGTGCCTGGTTCTTAGCCCCTCAGCTGGTAGCAGCAGGGACTTGCCTCTAGTTGTTTGCCTTATTTAACAGGAGAGAGGTGGTTTGCAAGATTCAGTGATGGTTTGGTTCCAGCCTAAGAAAATAAAGCTGTGTGGGCTGATTTATATTCATGTTTGGTGAAAACCCCTGACCAAACCACCTTGCAAATGCTTTTCTACAGCCTCCTACAGAAATAACAATACTGACAACATCAAACACTTCAAATGGTCAGCCTCTTAAAAATCAAGAGGATTTCATTCAATAGTCACACTTGTTACATCTCCAGTCTGTAAGTATCTGTACAAGTATAAAACTCGGAAAAAAAGGATTTTTTCCCCCTTGAAGAAGGCCAAATTCCACAAATAATCTCTTCTCCCAGGAATATAAAGAGACACTATAGCATTGAAAGAACTGGTAGCACTATCAATTTTTCAGAAGACATCTTTTTGCTGGTTGACAACAAAACCTCTTAGAAATATTCATCCTTGAAAAGAAAAAAAAAATGAAACAAGTCTAAATTCTCTAAAGCATTTCACTTGGACAAATGGGCTCCATGTGCCTGACACTAATTAAATATTCTTTTCAATCTAAATTGCTTCTTTTGCATCTCCAATCTATAGGAAAACTTACACAAGACCTGAATGCATAAGAGGAGAAGCTGAGTTTATTTAAAGTATCATTTTGTAACAGCAATCGTCTGTCTTGATTTTACAAACATAAGAGTGTGTGCTTTTTGGCTCTAGTCTGGGAGTTGTAAAATTTGCCTGGTATATTTTATCTTGAATCACCTGCTTACCTTTTTTTTTTTTTTTTTTTTTTTTTTTTTTTAATTTGTTAAGATGTTGGAGATTGATGAATCTACCAGTCTCTGGCATGGCTGGGCTTGGGGCTTGCTGGATATTTGTTTTGGCTGTGAAAACACAGGAATGAATTAAGTAAATGATATACAAACACGAGGTGGCCACAAGTTTCTCCAGATTATTCCCAGGTAGTGCCTTGTGGCAAACAACAGCAAAGCTTTAGTTAAATTGGTTCTAGAAGTGTATTTCTTGGCTTGTCATCCAGGGTACATACAGGTTTTAAACCAAACAGCCTACAATGGATTACAGACTGCCATTAAATGTGCTTGGGCAGCCTTCGACAGCACAAAGATGTTCACTGCTCTCCCAACAACCCGGCTCAGAGCCCTTCTAGCAACAGCAGAGCCAGCTTCTGAGAGATGTGCCAACCCTTTTGCTCCTTGCTCTCCAGGCAGATCTCTAGGCCCAGCAGACCTTGGTCTGACCATGCTTGTCTATGGCAAGGTGACGAGGCCCAGGCTGTGACACCAGAAGGCAGGAAAAAGGAGTTGGTGGCACTCCCAGATTGGGTGCGGTCTCCTGGGAGGCAGGAACGTTTTGAGCTTCAAGGTTAACTATTTTTACATATCCTGTTGAGGATCAGGATGAAGTCCTGGAAACTGATCTAAAGCATTAAGATAAAAAGCAAAAGCAGCAGAAACACAGCCCCCGGGCAGATGGATGATAGTGTCTTTGCTGGACTTCAGGTGAATGCTTTGGGGCAACAGAAACCCAGGCATGAAATTGCAGTCTGATCTAGGGAAATGAGCAGTAACTAGGACTTTTGGGGCTAGGCATGCTAGGAAGGCCTGTGACCTTTGGCTTTCTGCCCCCAGCTACTGCTTGCAGCCCCACTAATATGCACCCTGCCTAGCAGGGCAAGTCCAGCACTAGGAGCAGCTCAAGTCTGCAAGAAGAAGGTCCTATTTTTGTTGTTCTAATGGCTAAGGACACAATTCAAGGACTATTTCTATGCAGTAGTCAAATGCTTCCCTCTAGCGACATAAAAAGACAAGAGCAAAGGTCCCCCTAAAGTGTAATTGCAGTAATTGTATGCATATTTTACACTGCCGTTCAGGGCATAATGTTTCTGTGTGCATGAATCCAGGCCTGAATCTTTATAAGTTAGGCACAAGAGACCTATATGCATTCAAATAACTCTTCTCCAGCTGTGTGATATAGTGCAGCTGCTTCGAGTACCTATGGACACTTTTGGGAGCATTACAAAAGAGTCCGTTAGCAAGGAGGATATGCTTAGGTGGGTCATTTGTTACCCTTTTCAAAAGCCTGGGCTGGCTGAATTATGCTGGCTGAAAGGCAGYTGGACACAAGTAACAGCCTCTTGATGTGTGTATTGAAAAACAAGGAAGATGAAAAATGAAAGCTCATTCCTACAAARGGAGCAGGGTAGGTCCTTTCCCAGACATGTTCGCTGTTCATGGATTGCCAAACCAGTGCAGATGCTAGACAACTAAGGCGAGTGTACAGGAAAGAAAAAAAAAAGTAAAACTTAGTAGGGCACCCAT
Organism: Rhea americana; assembly: GCF_003343005.1. Taxonomy (NCBI): domain Eukaryota; kingdom Metazoa; phylum Chordata; class Aves; order Rheiformes; family Rheidae; genus Rhea; species Rhea americana. Next base: position 1,270,492 of record NW_028186249.1, read on the forward strand.
GGAAACAGGTATGATTCAGATTAAAGCACAGCTGCACCATCCTTGGCATCCTGAGATCCCAGTTGTTGCAGGGTGGGCTGAGAGGAGGTGACAACAAAGAGCCAGGTGCATGCTCTCTCCAGCAGAGATGAGAAGAACAATTCTCTGCCTGCACAAACTGCAGGAAAAACAGTGTTTGTTGCTGGAGCCTGGCATGCAGAACGACAAAGAGACTGTGAGTGACACATGAAGGCAGTGAAAGAGATCTGGTGAAGCAGATCCACATCCCATGGACAGGCTTCTACTGGCTTTCCTTTCAGCATGCTTGTCCACTTGGTGGCAGGGACACAGCTTGCAAAATTCATGGCTGGAGCATCAGCTACACGGCTGACATGCCACGCTGCCAAAGCTGTCCAGTGAGGCCCTGTCCCTCAGAGTCCTTGATGGCAGGGACAGGCCCAACTGGCTGTGTGCTCGGATGCCATTGCAGATCCCATACCCTGGGCCTACAGATCTCCAGTGCCCAGCTGGCAGGAGACCATGATTCCTCCACCTGTGGTGGCCTTCAATGCATTACTCCATTCAGCAGGTGACAGTTTGTCTCCTTGGGTTGACAGCCCTGCAGACTCTCCTGCAAAAAAGGATTAATAGAGACATAGGGTCCTTGTCCTGGTTTTCACCTAAACCCTGCTGGATCTACAGGCAGAGTAGAAGGAGTTAAGTAGAAGACTAACAGCTCCACTGCAAAAGGAGAGWATGGAGGCTCTGTGCATGAGCTGTGCAAAAAGCCAGGAAGCTGAAAGGTCATTCACTTCCCCAGAGGCACTGCAAACCAACAAGAATAGGTGACTGAGAGCAAAGAGTAACACGATGTGCAAGCACATGGCAGAAACCCCACCAGGTGCTAAAGGCTGTTAATACACAGCAGCAGCAGAGAGTGGGAAAGGGGGAGGTGAGGACTGACAGGGACATGACAGCTATGATCAAGCACTCCCTGGCCCAGGGAAAATGCTATTTGGACTAGGGTGAAAGGTGGAATTAATTGTTGGTGGGGAAAAGCTATCATCGGGATTAAAGGAAGACCTGAGAAAGCTTAACACAATATTTTTTGGTATTCTGGGTGCTGCCAAAACAGTTGCTTGCAGCCTGGAGACTGGAAAGTTTACATCCCTTCCCCTTCATAGAGTGCATGTGTCCTCCTCTGCTCTTCAAGTCCTTACTAAATCCTACTTTATAGTGGTGCCCAGTGCTCTTCTGCACCAAGAACTCTGCAGGCCAATTGCTCTTTTGGTGAAAAAGCTGCTGTCTTTCTCAGCTGCAGGTAGTTTAGATGGGCAACTGGTCTCCAATTTCGTTGTTTTACTTTTTTAATCTACTTTTTCAGCTTCTGTTTTTATGGACTGAATGCCTGAATAAAAGTGTCAATGAGCCAAATTGCACATTAAATTGATGGAGCATGGAAATGCATAATTCTCGTAGCAACTGTGTAAGCTGATTAGACTCAAAATCCAACCATGATCACAGAAGCTGCCAATTCAAGTATTAAAAGAAACTAGCATCATATCAGGAGAGAGAAGGTCTGAGAAACAAAATCAGTCTAACTTTGCAGCTTCTTCCTTCTCCACGTGTGGGAGAGGCAGGAGGAATGAAGCTCCCCAACAGCACGATTGAGCTGGACACCACCTCTGTCCAGCAGCTGTCCTCCTGGCTTGGAATGCATTTGCATCGGAAGAGATGTGGAAGAGGATGTGGTTCTCATCTGTCCCTGCTGTGTGCAAAGAGTCTGTCTTGCCTTCCTAGTAGTGAGCAGCCCTCTGCAGAGGGCTCTGGTAGCCTCTCCTTCTGGGCACACAGGTAGCCCCCTCTTGAAGCCCAACACTGGGAAAGAAGGAAAGAAAGAAAGAAAGAAGGAAAAAAGGAAAAGCAGGCATAATAACAGACATAAGGACTGCCATAAGGAGAAAGAAAGAGAGAAAAAGAGGGGGAGAGAGGAAGGAACAAACGAATGAATGAAAGAAGAGCGATGGAAATAAAAATGGAAGAGGGCATCCCTTAAGGGCAACATTTTGCCAGGCCATGGCAGAGTGAGGCAGGGGATGGTCTGTTCCCAAAGTGGTGTTAGAGGGTCCTCTGGGCATCCTAAAGCCCCCACACCCAAGTCCAAGGCCTATCTCCAAGCTGTCACCAGGTGGCCCTAGAAAACCAACTTTGCCAGGCCCAGAGCTTTGATGACTCCTCCCTCACTGACTAAACTGGGTTATTTCTTTTCTCAAGGTGAGCTTTTGCTTTGGCTTGCTAAGAAACAGCCCCGGGTTTACTGGGACAAGCATTATGGGTTAAGAGTAACCACTCAGGCAAGCACAGGGAGGAGAGTGTGCTTCAGCCCTCCTAAATATTCCCACGGTGTCGAGGTATAGGCTTGGCAGGGCCTCGAGAATGAAGAATAGGGCTTGAGCATTAGCACCCTAGCAATGATCCTCCTGCAGGATGGTGCCTGAGGGCAAGGCCTCAGTGCTCTCCTGGGGGCATTGCCCCAGGCATGAGCTGTGGGGCATTTCCCAGACCTCTTTGCAGATCAGCTTGGCAGGACCCTCCAAAAGCAAGGAGGGCTCCAGGGGAGAATTTCCCTTTTACTAGAGTCTTCCATCCTGTTTGGCGTTCTGTCCCCGCCTCAGGACCACAAGTGAGCTCTCAGAGGAAAGGTTAATCTACTCTTTGCAGAAAAGCAAAAGCCCATGCCTCTCCGGCAGCAGCTCCTGGCCAGATTTTGGTCGCAGTTATCTGTCGTTAGATTGCCTGCTCTACTACTCCTTCTGGAAGTGTGCCTGCTGGATATAATGGCTCTTCACACTGTGACAGCACCTGGTGAGCCAGTTAAGACTTAATGCTCTGATTCTTTAGGAACTCCACTGTCAAGGAAAACAAGGATGTTTTTCTGCCATAGGGTATTTATTATGTATTAATTAAAGGCTACCAGGCTGGCATCCAGGTTATGGGTTCCTTTCCAACTCTGTGGCACTTAATGGAGGCAYTCTTTGGCTTAGCTGCTACATCTATTAAAAGGGGAGCAAGGTGCCAATACTAAGAGTCACATAGGTGCCAACTGTTAGTATCTGCATGCAACCAGAGAGCCATGAGCATCTGCAAAGAGAATTCATGCAAGGGGAGTATTTTGAATTTGCAAGCCTTTCACCTGCCAGTAATCACACAGGGCCTTGGTCCAGGTTTGTGCCCTATCAGTGGTCATCCTTCCTAGGAAATAAAATAGCATAATGGGAAAAGCAATCCTAAACTGGATGCTTAATTCCTGCACAATTGAAAGAGTTTGCCGGGGGATAGATCATCCAGTAGTGGGAGCAGGAAGAAGACCATATGATTTAGATGAACCTTTACAAAGTGAAAAGCCAGTAACTAATGCCACATATTCACAGTTTTGCAATCAGCCTGTGCACTGAACCTTGTGCAGTTCAAACCTGAACCAACCGATAGCATGGTTTTGCAATGAAGGTACTGTCCAGGTCTAGAGATGATTTGGATTCAGCTATGCCACAAAAACTGCACTGTGGGAGCCTCAGCAACTCACTAAATCTTTTACTCATGAGGCTCCATCAGTGAAGCTTGGTGGGGAGAGGGGAGCTGGGAGTGAGGAYGCTTCCTTATTCTGCCTCGTATATGCATATGGCAGGTCCCTTGACTCTCCCCCTTAGCTGTTGCCTCTTGGTGCAGGAGCAGCTTCCCTGCAGTTACAGTTCCTCCTGAAAACTGTGTTGAGAATGGGGGGTCCACGCGCTACAATTTTTGCTTTCTCCCTAAAGAACTGGAGGGTTTTTCTGGAAGCAGGAGAGGGGTGTGAATGGGCCCTGGCAGAGTTTGCAAGGCCTTGGTAGCAGAATAACAAAATGCTACCTTAAGAAATCCCTGCCCTGGCTGCTTGTCCTTATCTCCACACTACACAAAGAAACTTAGCTGAGTTAACAAAAAAGGCCAAAAGGGAGCAGTTAGGAGCTTRGATTTCTTCCCCAGCCCAGCTAACTGCACAGCCCTGTAAACAGAGGTACTGGCCTGGCTGAAAGGGGCATGAATGTGCTGTGAGGACCAGAAGCCCCGAGCCTGCCCACCAAACATGCTGGACCACAGGTGTTTCCCATCCTTTCTCTTCCCAGATTTCCACAGCCATGAACCTAGGGCATTGGAAAACACTGCTTCCATACAAAGACCCTCCTTCTACTCTGGCACCTCCTTGGCAGCCTGCAGGAATTGCCATCARCATCACCAGCCCAGGGGACCCCAGAGCTCTGAGCCATAGAATTTCTTCCCTGTCCCCCAGCCCAGTATGGGCCACAGCTTGTCCAAAAAGTCTGAAGTCAGTCCTCCCCAGATCACAGCTTCCTTCATGGTGCCTTTCCAAAGGCTAGATGCCTTGGGCCCATCTCCTGACATAGGGCATCAGGGTGGTCTATCTTTCTTCCCTGGGGTTAATAAACCTCTRTGAGAAATTGAGAAATCGCCTGGTGGCTGATAAGCATCACTTGTGCTGTAATTCCACCCTGGTAACRCGAACGTGTAGCTCTAGCCCCATTTCTGCACTTCATTACAGGCCCAGACCCCACTTGATTGAATTACAGCTTCGATCCATCTTGTTGCCTTGCGTATTGGCGAGCAGGCAATGTTCAGCATGATGTGAAATTGCATTGGTGGGGGTGCCAGTGTCCATTTACCACCGTGCTGGGAAGACACTAAGCTAAGCAGTAATTCCCCAGGTCCCAGAGGGTTCAGCACATCTAGCCRTGACAGAAGTGCTAACAGATTCTGCAATTACATCTCTGTCTCTCCAAGGAAGAAAGTCAGCAGTGGGGAGGGGTGTGTTTGCCAAGGGAACTAAGACACTTGCGCAGGGTGCAACCTTGAAACCGGTGTGGCCTGTTCCCCTAGCACTACCCCACAGTGCCCAGGAGGCCATAGTCCCTGCTCTTTGCCTTCTGCCATCTGGTCCTGGACTATGCTCAGCCTTCCATGCTTGACTGGTTTATTTAAGCTGTTGCTATAGGGCAATTTTCAGGGCTTGCTTATATGGGGAGACGGTACACATTTCTCTGAACTAGGCTGTAAACCAATGAAATATAGGGAAAACAGTTCATAGCAATATTTTCCTTTCTAGCCAGTGAGCAGCCCCTTTAATGAAAGCAAGGACAGGCAGCAAATAAAGCACGCTGACATTTTGGGGGGCTAAGCAGAAATCTGTGGTGAACATTGATGAAGAACACCCAAGGAGGTGATTTGAAATGCTGGCATACAGTTGGAAAGCTCTTGATAATTCATGAGCCCTAAATCTCTCTGCCACTGCCATGCTTTCACTCTCCTTGCCTCCCTTGCATGTAGGCAGGCTCCAAGATTTACTGCCCTGGGAATGGGTGCTGGGAAATTGATAGTATTTCTAGGCTGCCTGCTTATCACCAGCAGCAAGGCTAATTCACTTTTTTTTTTTTTTTTTTTTTTTTTTTTTTTGAGAAAGAGAAAGAGTTGCAGAAAAAATGCAGGACAAAATCTGCAACTTCAACTCCTTTCTCAGCCAAAAATGTGTGCAGCCTTCAACAGGAATTACACCAGGATACAGACAAGCTGAGAGCCAGCATTCTTTGTTGCAGGAATGAGGGATGTATTTACCATGTGTAGGTATGACTTGTGTCTGCAGACGAGCCCAAACCATGCTATTCATCATACTTGCACATGGTTGACTGTCCCAGATTCAATATCCTTTTCCCTATGCAGAAATGCTTAGCCTTCCTTTAGGTTTCCTGGCTACCATATCTGGTTACAGAGCTCCTAAAGGATTTTAAGGACAAATTTCCAGCCCACCCTGTCCCTAGGGTGTTGGATGTGTACTGCAATTGACACATGAGATGAGTCTGCCCCCACTCACACTTCCACTGGACAACCTTGCCATACCTGGCATGGCATGGCCATACCTGGGGCCAGCCTGGTGCAACCAGACTCTGCTCACCTATCCCTAACCCCCATCACCAAGTATCTCCCAGAGGCCTCACATAAATCATAGCGCCTAATAAATCACTGCAAATAGGCAGGGCCTATTCACGGTTTCCTGCATTTCCATGGCCGAAGAGGATCAGGACACTCCAGGGACCTGAGGGTATCAAGGGGAAAGCTCAAGTGATAGGAGGCAATGATAAACGTTGAGCTGTCGCTGCTTTCTAAGGCATTAGGATGCAGCTGGAGACAGAGGTGCTTTTTTTCTGCAGTTTTCTCTTGGTTGCACTGAAGAGAGCTAAGCTTTGTGCTCAAAATCGTCCCTGTGTCTTGGTGGGCAGGGGGGAGGGTTAAGTGAAACCCAGCAGGGTTTCAGTTTCTTTCTTTCATTCTCTGGCCTCAGGATGTTTGTCCACACCAGAGAGGTTGTCAGACCAGTTATTTACCCAGCTGGAAGCCAGTGAAGGGTGAGAGGGATTTTCCTTCCAGGCAGTGCTTGTGCAAAGGGCGTTGCAGGGGCTCCCAGCGCTCTGCAGAAGAGAGGAGGTTTCCTTGGCCCCTTTTTGCAGGCAGGGAAGGGACTTGCCCTCTAAAATGCAGCCAGATTTCAGTGGCCTGGCAGCTGCATGGTGACCAAGGCACAGACACAGATCCTCTCAGCAGGAGCCAAGGGTTGCTCCTGGCTCTTGCACTCTGCCTGGGAGATGTCTCACCCTGTCTTGGATGTGTCCTTAATGAAGCAGAGATGAGGGGATGGAGAACTGTTTCTGAATAGTTCCTCCTTTCTTCCTAGATAGGAAGGAAATGACTTCCCTTCGTCACAGAGGAGGTCTTGATCTTGGTGACCACAGTGTTTGCCACCTTCGGGGCAGGTCAGCACTGGACTGAGGGTTGGCGTAAAGAGGAGTAGCAGCTCTGGGCATTGCAGCAGTAGCTGCTGGCCTTCTTCCCATGGCACAGGATGATGGCAGCTGATGCTTTCATTGCCTTCCAGCCAATCTGCAGCTGTTTTAGGCCTTCGGGTCCATCTAGCTGTGGTAGAAGTGTCCAGATATGAAGGATCAGCTAAGTAATCCTGCTGGAAATGTTCCTGCCCACCTTCTGAGAGCAGTGGGCAATGTATTTCATGGAGTGCCTGATGCAGCACAGAAAAACACATCTCAGATGTGATGAAAAAGTGCCGTTTTGCTTGATCCAATGTGAGTGGTACCTTGCAAAGCCTTGGGAGTGCATGAACCCAGTTTCCCTTCCCTGTGCGCTCAGCCGTGGTGGTGGGATGCAGCAGTCTCTGCAAGAAAATGATGGCTGTCATCTCAGTAAATTGCAGGAACAAAGGCATAGCTCTCTTCTTTTGTCTTTGCCTGCTCAAGTCAGGGAAACATTTTGCTCCTCCTGCAGACTTTCAGGAGTGGGGAAAAAAGTGACAAACACAGTTAGGGCCATGATACAAATATAGCACAAAAAAATTAATCTTTTGTGAAAATCCCAACTTAACCCATCAGAAAGGCCTTGTGCTCTCCTGCTTTTTCTTTAATCTGCAAGCCTCTGTTTGGTATGTGTGAGCTTGCAGAGGAAATTTCTGAGCAGGCTCACACTGARCAAAAGGAGACCATGCTTTACCAGCAAATGGGCAAGATGTGACAGTCTTTTCCCTAAGATGTTTTGAAAGATAAAAGTTTATAAAGGTTCGGAATGGAATAGTATAAAGGCATGGAGGAAAAAAATCAAATACTATAAAACACTGACTTCAGGAGCCACAAATCCCACAGTGCTGGGAAATCATTTAGGGGAAGAGCTGCTCACACCTGTCCTGTTCTTGAACTCCTTCAAAGTCATCCACTCCTGGCTACTTTTAGATGACAGATTCTGGGCTAGATGGACTCTTGTGCTGCCTTAGTAAGGCTTTTTTTAATATAAACTCCTCCTTTTGTGGGCCATTTGAGAAAAATTTTGTTCTTCCTCAGTTGTGCCTGTTTCAGCATCTCGTGGAGATTAGGCTGTAAAGTTGGCTTTAAGCTGGTCCTTGGAGGACTATGCTTGGCCTAATGAGGCATCTGAGGCCACTAAATACAATCGAGCTGCCAGAGAACAGGGATTACTGCTCAATCCTACATTAGGGGCACTGTGGATTCAGTCATTTCTCCATTATGAGGCTGCATTTATTTGTCCATCCATACATCTATCCAGYAACTCCTTGAGACCTCTCAGGATGGTTCTCTTCTGAGCCACACGATCTCCTTGCTGCCGAGTGCCTCTGCTCCCAAATGGGCAGGYAGCTAAAGGGCCAGCAGGCATGAACAGCCCAGCTCCTGAGAGACATGGAGCCTTCCAGTGCAGGATCGAGCACATGAGGGTTGAGATAAAGCATGAGAGAAGCATGCTAGGGAAGCTGTGTTCCGCTGAAACCATAAGAAAGCTGTGCAAATTGAGTACTCAGAGAGACAAATTCACATGTGAAATCTTCAGCTGCCCTTTTTGGGATGTGTGTGTGAGTTTATATATGTGTATATATGTATATAAATATACATGTATCATATTCTCCTGTGCCCCTTCATTCTCTCCCGTTAATCCTCTCAGTGGAGAAAACTGGGTTTCTAATAAGTGGTGGGGGTAACAAGAGCTGTAGCTGCATCCCATCATTTCAGCGGCCCCACGGGATAAAACATTGCCCTTAGAAAGAGGAAGGAGTCCCTTTAAATCTGTAATACGCTTTAATATCAGCATCAATATCCAGAAGACTCCTAGGGGACTCATAGACCATTCAGTCCTCAATGATACTGCACTACCCAGCTTTGTTATTCAGTGAGTGGGCTGCTGCTGAACCTGCAAAGGTGCTTGGAAAGGAAGAGAGAGTGAATGAAAGCGAGCAGGAGAGGCACACAAGAAAGGATGCCTCAGCTACCGTGGCCTCTCCTCGTGTGCCTGCAGGAGAGCAGCTGGCTGGTGCTGAGCTGCTCCAGCAGAGCTCACCCAAAAGCCACTTGCGGGAGAGGGAGGACTGGCCAGATGATGCTTATGTGGGCACCTGGCCCCTCGAAGCTGGCTGGAAGCACCCAGCCTCTGTCTTTTTCCACTATGACCTATTTGAGATGGTGGCTGACACAGTTATTGCTTCCCGCGCTGCTTGCTTAGGGTTTCCCAGCCGGCAACTGAGGCATTAGTCACACAGGATGCTATTCATTAGCCTCAGAGCAGTGATCCATGATCCACAAGAACAGGGGCAGCCCTAATTACAGCYCTTGCCTGTTAGCTTTGTTTGGGCTGCTGTTGCTGCTCTTAATGCAGAAACAAAAGGGAGCTGACTAAGTCAGATGATGCTATTGAGAATCTGCGTGAAGGGGACAGGGAGAAGCCCTCGCACGCTCTAGGAACTGCAACGCTTGCAGCAAAGCTGTCCCCCCCACCACCTTCCCTGCAAAATCACTGGATTTGCCACTGAGCGCTGGTAAAAGCTGCCTCTCCGAGGTTGCGCTTTGCCTAGGCAATAAAGGGCTAATTGGCTGCGGTTTAAGAGTCACCATCATGGATCACCCGTGACTGCCCAGCGGAAGCGCGGGAAGCAGCTCGCCATTGCCTCTCGGCACGGCGATGATGGCTGCGTGCGGTCTCCGGCCCTTTGTGTTTCACACAAGAAAAAAAACAAGAAAAGAAAGAAAATACTTTGAAGCGCAAGATGAGCTGGGGGGAAGGGAGGTGGCATGGAGGCGGCGGGGGGGGGAGGCTGGGAAGAAATAATTGCCATGTCTGAAAACAGTTACTATGGCAGCAACAGCCTTCTTGCTGCTGGAGTGAAATGTTGGGGACCAGCGTTGTCTTTGTCAGATACTCACAGACACACATTTAGATGCTAATTTTGGCTTTAACCTTGGCTGTGTAACCTTGAAATAGGGAGGGGGGCACTRGAGAAGGGGAAAAAAGCCGAGGAGCGGGGAGCTTAGCAAAAGCTACATTTGCCCCTGAATGGACTTGGCACACTCCTCTCAGCTGAGATTACACCRTTATTTTTGCACTTCATATTCAATGGGGTCTTAACAGCTTATTTACGGATAGCTGGCATTAGCTGCAGGGTAGTTCACCACTGTGATGCTCCTGTTTGTCTCCATCCCCTTGGGATCATCTGATGTAAGGCCATTTTTCTAGCACATCCCCTGGGTCTGATCAGTCTGTCTGCCTAATCTTGGCTTTATTTATAACTCACAGTCAGTGTTAGGGGAAAAACAGGAGTGAAGGCAGCAGGGGATTCTCTCCCTTGGATCTTGGCTGCTGGGAGAAGGAACATTTTCGTGGCCTATTTAGGAGAGGAAGTCTTTCAACCTGAGTGTCAGAGAAGAACAAAGTTGTCTCCAGCAGTGGGGATGAAAGAGAGAGGAAGCGAGGGACAGGAGGCCACAATGCCTGTGTTAGAGGTGACAGAGAGGAGAGGGCTTCCCCTTGGTGGCCCCTGGGACAACAGTGCTGCCCTGCTTCTGGAAGGGTTAGAGCTTGCTGAAAACCCTCTTTACAAGCAGCTGTTACTATTAAGGCATGCGAGAGCCTGCGCTGCGCCCCTGACCCTACTCCTCTCYTGTTCTCTGCAAAAAAAAGCCCCAAGGGTTGAATTTATCCCCATGATGACTGGGAATGATGCAGGTAGCTCTGGCTGGCAGCTGCTGGGCTGACGGCATAAGGATGGAGGCATGAGCAGCCCAGCCCTGACGGGTGTTGCAGGTATAAGGCGATGGGCTGGAATCACACTGCCTGGGCTGAACCCAGGAAACCCAGGTCTGAGCACAGGTGTGCCAGCTCCCAGCCCCAAGGTAAATTCCTGCAGTTGACTCATAAACCTATTTTACACAGATTAGCCACTAATTCTTGTGGTAGTGTGGATTGTACTTCCCTTGGGATTATCCTTAACCAGCATTTAAGAAAGCATCTGCTGGAGAAATTTGGGCAGAGGAGATTGTACCCAGGTGGTTGGTCTGCTGATGACATTCCTCACAAGTTAGTGTGCTCTTCTGATTTCTGGCATTTGTCTTTAATGCTCCAGCTCTTGAAGTCAAGCAATCACATAAAGCTTTCTCCACTTGGAAAAACTTCACCTCTGTATTATCACAGAATAACTTGAATTCAGGATGGTGCAAAGACTAGATGAAAAAAACCACACCAGTGCACAAAATCTCTTAATTTTTCAGCCAGCTCTGTGCTCATATGRTGCCTAGGCTTTGCTTTTTGAATGGCTGTGCTGAGTGCAGAGGCAATAATGCATCTCATGTGCCGGCAAACATTTCTCCCAACTCCAGCTCTGCACATGCAGGGAGAACAGAACTCCCTGCACTTTCCACCCCATCACCAGGTGGTGATTTCCATCAAAACTGCACCCAATGTTACCTCTAGAGACCATCAGTGAGCTGCGTGTATTTTTAATGATGGCATGTGTTAGCAGGTAGTMTTATCTCCGTGCAAAGCAGCAACACACATCCTCAGTGTGAAACAGGAATATGAGAAATGATCCCACTCCATTCACTGAACACTATATTGTGAAAGTATCTTAATTTAAAAGCAGTATCTGTCTTCTACAGTACACTTATTTCTCCAGGGCTTTCTAGTTAAGYTGTCAGATAGAGTCGATATTTATTTTACAAATGCTCTAAAAGAGAGGATGGATAGTATCGTAGGAACAACCCTTCTGTTTCTTTTCCGCTGAGGAATAACACCAGAAAGAAATWCAACAACAAAGAGCAGAACAAGTGCACGCAGAGGAGATGGCTTACTCCATGCCGGCCTGGAAGAGGACTCAAGGAGAAACATCTGGGCCAGCATCTGGGTCATTGGGGGCAGCACAAGCCCTTCACTGAGCTAGCTCAGTGAAGAAAGAGAAGGAAGAAAAGAAAGAAAGAAAAAGAAGAAAGAGAGACAGAGAAAGAGGGACAGAAGGAGAGAAAGAAAGACAAAGTAAAAAGAAAAAGGAAGAAAAGGTTTTCAGCAGGGAAACATGGATGACAATGTTTGTTCTTTTTCAGTTTCCCAGCAAAAGAAATAAAAGTCAAAAATCTGAATTTTAGAGAGCCAGCTTCAATCACACAGTCAAAAATTTGTAAACCCTGTATTCTGTAAGTTGCTTTTTGTCAGTCRGAGTTTTAAGGCCGAATATTTCAACCAAAATTAATTTTACAGCCGCTTCAACCTAGTGAACTAATCAAAACCATCATCCACCAAGGCAGACCATGCAGGCAGCAGGGCTGTGAAACCACTCAGCCCTGCAGACTCAAATGAGCACCATTAACCCGCTTTCCAGGCTGGACACCTGGCTGGCATAAATCAGCCCTATAGAGCAATGGTAGTAGCAGGCTTTTTATTAATGCCTGAATCACTTTTTTAACCCCTTGATTTTCTCAGCCAGTGATTATATACTGTGTAGCAGGTCTCGCTTTGTATCTCATGCGCAGTGAATAGTACYTCGGCTTATTGTATTTTCAGTTTGTATCTTTTTCTTTTTTATATATACTGCTGTGGATGACGCCTCTGAAAAGTGTAAGGAATGTTGTAAATACCTTCCTCTCCTTACACGCCCGCGCTCCCCCCCGGGATTTAGGAGCCGGCTCGCCTCGCCACGAAGGCAGGAGAGGGCGCTCCGACCAAGGATGCCAGGCTGCGGGGCCGACCCGTCCCCGCCGCGGCCGGCGAGCAGCGGAGCGGCGGCGGGGCCGGCGCAGCCCGGTCCCTCCTCCCGGGGCGGAGCGGGGCGGAGCGGGCGGCGGCCGGCGGCGGCCGGCAGTCCCCGAGCGCCGCGGCGGCGTGGAGCCGCGCTGCCCGCGCCGGCCGCTCCGCTCCGCGCCCACCGAGCCCAGCTGAACCGAACCGAACGGAACCGAACCGCGCCAGGTGGAGCGGAGCGGGCCGGGGGGCGGCGGCGCGGGGATGGGCGCGGGGCTGTGAGGGCGACGGAGGCGCGGGGCCCCGGCGGCCGCAGTGGCAGGGCCATGGGGAACATCTCCTCCAACATCTCCGCCTTCCAGTCCCTGCACATCGTCATGCTGGGCCTGGACTCGGCGGGAAAGACCACGGTGCTCTACCGGCTCAAGTTCAACGAGTTCGTCAACACAGTGCCCACCATTGGCTTCAACACAGAGAAGATTCGGCTGAGCAACGGCACGGCTAAGGGCATCAGTTGCCACTTCTGGGACGTGGGCGGGCAGGAGAAGCTGCGCCCGCTGTGGAAGTCCTACAGCCGCTGCACCGATGGCATCATCTACGTGGTGGACTCAGTGGATGTAGACCGGCTGGAGGAGGCCAAGACAGAGCTGCATAAGGTGACCAAGTTCGCGGAGAACCAGGGCACCCCATTGCTGGTCATTGCCAACAAGCAGGACCTGCCCAAGTCTCTGCCGGTGGCCGAGATTGAGAAGCAGCTAGCCTTGCACGAGTTGACCCCCTCCACCACCTACCATGTCCAGCCTGCCTGTGCCATCATTGGTGAGGGGCTCACAGAGGGCATGGACAAGCTCTACGAGATGATCCTGAAGCGGAGGAAGTCCCTCAAGCAGAAAAAGAAGCGGTAAAGCCCATGGGTGTACGAACAGATGGGAAAACAGACAAAGGAACCGAGGGGGAGAGAGAACCAAAGCGATCCTTTTTTTTTTTTCTCCTTTTTTTTTCCTTTCCAAATGAAAAGACCACAATAGTGGTGATAACAATATAACTCCTTCTAGCCAAACCCAGATCCTGACTGCAGGCAAGAGCTGGGATTTCCCTTTCCCACTCTTCCTTGCCCATGATCCGTTCCTGGCTGGAGGAGGGGAGCGTGGACCACTGCGTGCCCAGGGGCCAGCCCCACACCCTGTGAGCTCCTGGGCTGAGTCAGGGCCTGGAAGCCATGGATGGAGATGTTCTAGCGGGACTAGACATTGCAGGTGGTGGGGATGCCAGCAAGAAGCCGTGATGCCAGTGAGTGCCCAGCGGCTGAGAGCCTGCAGACTTGGGGGGGTAGCTCCCACTGCTGCCCCTCCATCCTTCAGAGGCACAGATTGCTTTTCCGTGCCACAGCGGGCCAAGGGATAAACAGGGCAGGACCCTGTTAAAAGTGTGTTTGAGAGAGGTTAAATGTGCTTCTGGATCTTTAATATGTGCGTGCATGGGGAGGGCTGGGGTGGAGGGATGGGAAGGGGACATTGGGCTGAAGGAGTGGTGCTTGAAGGGGTGCTGGATGCCTTGGGGTGGGAACCTGCAGTGAGCAGGGGAAGAAGCTGATGCCCAGATGCAGATTGTTGAATGGTGGCTGCACAAGGTCAACCTGCGGTGGGATGGCTCTCAGCTGCGTGGCAGGCGCCTCCATTGCTCGCCTTCATTTGTAGGTCACGGGCCCCAGTGAGAATGCGAAAGCTGGGTGATCACGCCAAAACAATATGGGTGGTGGTGGGAGGAAATTGCTGAGGAAAGGAGACCCTGGCCTTCTGCCAGACAAGGTGCAGATGATGATTTAGGAAGCAGAAGTGTGCTGAGCAAGGGTGAACATCCATAGGTTCAGGGAGGTCGTAATGCTGCAGCCACCTAGGGAGAGCTCACCAGCTGCTGGCTGGTGCTGCGTTTTAAGCTCTTTGCTTAAAAAAAGGAAGAAGGAAAGGCTTCTGGGTGAACTTTTCTGGTATGGGGCTTTCCAGGAGTCTTTTTGTTCTCAAAGGCTTGTTTCTAATGTCTTCTGAAGCAAAACCATGATCAGGTCTCTCTTGGGGCCAGGCAGAGGCATGCTCCGAGGTGCTAATTTGCTCACATCAGGGTGATCCAAAATATGTATTACTAAAAAACAAACAAACAAAAAAAAACAAAAAAAAAAAAAAAAAAAAAAAAAGAAAAAAGAAAAAAATAGAAAAAGAAAAAAGACTTCATACAGAAATGCATCAACCAGTTGACTTGCTGCTCTCTGAAATCAGTGTGAAAGGTTAGGGCAGTGTTTTTTACATGTAGGTTTTAGAGGGGCCATGAAGTGAGGCGGTGCATCGCTGGCCAAGAYGAACAGCAGCCATCACTGCCCGACAAAATGGCAAAAGCTTGCAAAATCTCTGCCGGAAAGGGACTTGTCAGCRCCAGGAAAATGAGAGTAAGGAGATGAGGAGGGAACCATGGGGAGGGGGAGGTTACCTTTTTATCAAGATTTAAACCCCATTCAAAGTAGAGCCCCTTGCTGCCAACAAGGCTGGAGTTGGCTTTCTCATGGGCTCTCATGCTGGTGGAGTGACTGGGARTAAGGTCAGGCCTGGAGCAGCTTAACAAGGCTCTTTTGCAGGTGAGCACTTTGGTACTGTGCTGGGAGCAGGGCAAGATTGGGGCCCTGGTGACTGTAAGCCATTTGGTCTGCATGTTTTGGCCTGGGACTCAGCCCTCTGGAAGAGAAAACTAGGGYACCAGCTTTCCTCCTTGCCCAAAAGTGGTGGGAGAACCAGGGGCCAAGTATCCTGAGTTTTGAGCTGGAGGGGGTTTCCCATCATCRTGCAGGAGTTCCTGGTGAGCTAAAAAACAGCCTTACTGCTTGAATACCCTTCGTAAAACAGCTCCAGAAGCCACTGAGCATACAAAGAAAAATATGCTGGGGTTTCGGGGAGCTGATTCTCCCCTTGCAGCAGTGYGCTCGGTACCTTCCAAATTGTGTTTTGTTAGAAAAGAAATATTGCAACCGAGTAGTATTTCTCCAGCAGAATTTGAGGTTATACGCGAGTCCTGACTTGTACGCTGATTGAGTGGGCTGGTCCCATCAGTGTAGGCGGCTCTGTTCACTCTTCTTTGGATTTTCTTTGATTTTCTTCACATGGAACACTTTGGTACTTGCTATTGAGAGATAGAGAGAAAATATTTATTTTTGACACCACAGGAGCCAAATGCTTTAACCTTTTTTGGATAGTGACAGAATTTTAGAGGCAAAATATAAATCTACATTTTCCCACCAGATCAAAAGCAATCAGGTTTTAAAAATAACAAATGCAGGTATTTTTTTTTTTTTTTTTTTCCCCTCACTGTCAAGACTTAGGTCTTCTGCAGACACTGGCATCTGCAAGTAATTTCTGCAAATTTTGGTGGCATGCTTTTGCAGAGTTTGGTCCTTTCTGGGAGGTTAATTACATTGATCTCAGCTGAGTATCTCATTTGACAAACAGGTATTTTTCAGCAAGGCATTTAAGCATATGCTTAACTCGGAGAGTATGCTTAAATATTCTGCTGAGCAAGCTGGATTGCTTTAACAGTGCCATTTCCACTAACTCTGCTTTCTGCAATAATTAAAAATACTTTTCCAATTAGTAGCTAATGGCTTCCGTGGTATTTCTGCAATGTTTCAGAACTGAGTGCTTCTTTTCCTGTACAAAGATGTGCATTGCCTGCAGTGGGCTACAAAAAAAGGTGCCTCAGCAAAACAACAGTTAAAAGAAACTGCCTAGGTTGTTGATCTGAAAACAAACTGGGGTTTTTGCCAGGTTGTGTGTCTTCTCTAAATATGTTTGAATGGTCTTTTTTTAGCAGATATCATGAGGTACCAGTCTCATTTCCCACGGTACCTTTGTCAGTGTTGGAAATCCTGCTGCCCTTGTCTTACTCCTTCCATTGTCCGTCATTCTCTGTTCCTCCCGTCTTTCCTCTTTTTTTAAAAGATGCAGACATAATGCTGTGAACTGAAATAAATTATTTATACAATGAAAGGGCCTAATAAAAAATGTGTTCTTTTGATTATTTCTCTTTATCAAGCCTGCATTTTACTGTTGGTTTTCACTGCATTTTATGTAGGAGGTTATGTCTGCCTCCCTGCAGGAGGGTAAACTTGGGCACAGAGGCAGAGAAATGGCTTGTTCAGGATCGTTTAGCACCCCAGCAGCAAGACCAGGACAAGTCTGACATGTGGCAGCCCTTTGCTCTGTATCCCTTTAGGACCATGGCATCTGGAATATAGATAAGAAAGGGGGCAATACTGCTCTGGTTTGTGGATCCCCACCCACCCCCCTTTCACCTATTTATATTTTAAACCTTCCTGGGGGAAGATATTGCCATATGTACAGCACTCAGTGGAGTGATGGAGGAGATCATGGTTTTGTTCCGTGGATCTGGCTGTGGCTTATTTATATGTGTCGCCCAATGCAAGATGTTGCCGGTGGTAGAAAAMCAGATCCTCAGGGGTTAAATCACCAGGCTGGGCAGAGCAGGATGCTGCTGAGTGTGTAAGGCTGCCCTCGCTCTTGGGTGACTTCTTACACAGGAAACACTTGTGACATTTTGAAGATGAGAGCGGGAGTGGGTGGTTTTCTTTTAAATGATGACATTGTAATTGGAGAGGAAATGATGAGACAAATTTTTRAAAGTGTGATTTGACCGGGGCTTTGAGGATTTACTCTGCTAAAGCTGTGCACTGGGCTCGCCTTTCTGCTTCCTATGTGGGCTAAGTGGTTTCAAGTGGCTTGTCTGCGCAGTGCCCGAACCTGAGGTCATGCTCTCAGTCTTTGCAGGAGCAGGGCCTTGCGGCTCTATGTTGGGTAGCAGGACCTCAAATTGAACCTTAAAGGTTTATCCATGGCTCTGGACATGTTCATGAGCCCCCATGTCCTATAACGTTGTTCTATATGTTCAGAAATCACCTGGAGCTGAGTTTGGCAGAGATCTGCAGCATTCAAGGTGTGTGTTGGACAGTGCTGAGTGCTGGCTCATGTTTGGCCATGGCAGGGCTCCATAACAGGATCTAGAGAGCCTGCAGAGGTGCAGTTCCCCACAGTCTTCTTCCTCACATAGACCCATTACTGCTASGTTGTTGTTTCTTTGCAACACGTGTTGCTCTGTGAACAGCAGGCTCTGACTCCAATGAAGCAGTTTCTGACCATCACCTCCCTTGGTGTCTTCCACTCCATTTTCTGTGCGGCAGGAGGAATGTCATGCATTTTGCCCAGGCTATGTTTTACTGATCTGAAAGTTCCTGGTGACTAACATTGCATCCTCAATTATCTTGGACTATTTTTACCTCTTTGCCTATATAGTGGAGGACAGCAAGCAGGTATCCAACCTTGCAGCCTGGACTGCTCTGGGGCTACTGAGCAGAGGGCTGTGCCAGTGAGAACTGTGTAGTTCTTGCTGTATGTGTGAATGCTCACATCCACGGTTGGGAGCTCTCCCAAATAATCAGTGGGTTTTCCCTGTTGATGTAAGCCAATCCTSTGTACCAAAGAGTGCCTTTTGCCCTGGTCTACTGGTATAGCCCCTTTCACCCAGCCTGGGGGTAGGCATTTGTGTTAACTGCCAAAGTAGCTGTGGGGCAGGCCATGCCTAGTACATGCGGACAGTTGTGAATACCCTGCACAYTGCCTGCAGGGAGTCACAAAGCATGAGGTTGCTGTGACCCTCTGCCCCACCAGTGAGCTGRGGGTCACCTGCATGCCCAGAACTTCCTCCCTGGGGCAAGTGACTCCATCCGCTCTTGCAAAGAGTTGAGCAGGGCTCAGGCTTGGTCAAAACCCAAATTGCAGAAGAGTTAGGTTTTTGTGGCACAACCACAGCAGCAGCTGCAGTTGCAGTTGGGGGCTCCTTGGCCTGAAAGGCCTCAAACCCACAAATCTCACCTCACAGGAGCCTTTTCTTTTTCCTTTTTTTTTTTCTTTCCAGGATGGCATGAAGTCACACATGAGAGCATTATGCCTGCGCACAGGCTTATCTGTGACARAAAGAGCCCTGACTTGCATCCCAGCTGTCCTGGCTGGCCAGCCACTCAAAGAGGGGATCCACTGAATCCACAGTGCAGAGGGGGCTTTGCCACTTCCTGGTTAATGGGACAGAACACAGCTCTGGGCCCTAAGGCAACAGCACCATGGCAGGGAGGCAGGCAGATATACAGACAGACAGATGGAAAGGTTTGGGCTGTAGATTTTCACAGGCTGTGACTTTGCGTGTGTGATCCCCATGTAATGAGAGCTGCCATTGCATGCTTGTGAGCAGGGCGGGCTGAGCAGCGATGTCTCCAATTTACCCAGCTGCCAAAGCTACTTGCTTAGGAGCAGAAGGGAGAGGGGGCGGAGCTGGGTCTTCTTGTGAACAAAGCTCCTCATGCTGCAAGCCATGAGGATGGAAATCCTCCTTTGAGCCTTTCCTCCCTGCTGGAGACTGCTTTGTCAGCAGGGGGGTYTGTGTGGTTAGGCCCAGTTGTCATGAAAACATTACACAAGGAGCTCACTGACCTTGAGGCACCCTGAAGCTGGCACTGTGATTTATGCTGCTGARCCATTTCCCAGAGTGGAGAGTTCAGTGAAATAGGACACTCAGGGACCCCCAGCGTGTGTGGAGCCCAGGGCACCTTGCACTGTGCAGGCAGGTGCTACTCCAGGGAGGCTGCCCCACATGGCACCAGCTTGAGAGAAAAAGTAGCAATAAAGCAGTTGTGCTGCCCACTGCATCGCATCTCCACAGGCATCAGCTAGCAGCGGGTGAGAAGGAGACTTGCAACTCCAAAGGGAAGGACTGGCAAGAAACTGTAAGGAGTATCCAATCTCTCTGGGCTTTGCTGAAGCTAATGGTGCCAGACAGCATCAGTGATTTCCTCTGATAGTATATCCAGGTTGTGAGATGAGGGAAATAAGGTAGAGCACACCTACCTGCCCTGCAGTCATACAGGTTGCATGGTATTTATTGCATGGCAAATGATTAGCAAAGATAGTGGCCAATACGGGAGCTGCCTGGAGGGGGAGCACCCAGGCGTAAGACAGCCCAGCAGCGCCATCAAGCAGCAAGAGTGGGGCTGCCCCATGCCAGAGGATGAACCAGGAGCTGAGAGGGACTGTGGTGCGGGCAGGGCCTGCATTGGGTCTGAACCTGGAGGGGCAGAGCTGGGTGCRGAGGACAGGGTCTACTACCAGCCTCAGACACAGCAAAGGGATGGACCAGGATCAGGATCCAGGCAAGAGCAGCAGGGGACAGGGCTAGAGACAGGCCCATCTTCACTGCAGCTCAGCAGAGGACTAGGTGCCTATGGCCAAGCTTAAACAGGACCCCTGGGCCCATGGGTGTGTGAGTGAGGGTCCGAGATGAGGCTGGTCAGGGCAATTAAGACAGGTCCACATTACCATGTGCATAGTGTCATGACAGAGGCACTATTTTCTTCATCCCAAGAGTCCCACAGCCCTTTTCCTAGTTTCTCCCTCTGCCTTGCTTAGTGAACTTGACATTTCTTAGGGTCCCCAGGAAACAGAGCCTTCCCCCACCTTGCCTTGTTAAGCTAAATCCCTCTGCTTTATTTCAAATGGGATTTGCTCCCAAGAAAGTACCTTCTTTAAATGGATCATCTTAATTTGATTCCTAAAGAGCTGAACCCTTGTAGCAAGGTGCTTTGCAAGAAGAGGTGTTTCTTTGCATAGCACAGGGTCCTTTTGCTCAACATTTGGGTGGGTGAGGAAGAATATCCTTAAAAAGG